>NC_047084.1:406242686-406555094 GCF_902459505.1 Geotrypetes seraphini | reverse complement strand
TAATCCCCCCATTTGGTAGCTGAACATCGGGTTCTTTCTCCCTATATGCAAGACCTTGCATTTCTCTACATTGAATTTCATCTGCCATTTATTCGCCCACTCCTCCAGTTTGTTTAGGTCCCTTTGTAGGTCCTCACACTCTTCCGTAGTTCTAACCCTTCTACAGAGTTTAGTGTCATCCGCAAATTTTATAACTTCACATTTCGTCCCCGTGTCCAGGTCATTAATAAATACATTGAACAGCAGCGGTCCAAGTACAGACCCCTGCGGAACTCCGCTCGTGACTTTCCTCCAGCCCAAGTAGTGACCCTTCACTCCAACCCTCTGTCTCCTGCCTGCCAACCAGTGTTTGACCCATCTGTGTACGTCCCCTTCCACCCCGTGGTTCCACAGCTTCCTAAGTAGCTGCTCATGGGGTACCTTGTCAAAGGCCTTTTGGAAGTCAAGGTAAATGATGTCTGCAGGTTCCCCTTTGTCCAACTGGCTGTTTACCCCCTCAAAGAAGTGCAGTAAGTTTGTTTGGCACGATCTTCCCTTGCAGAAGCCATGTTGGCTCGCTTTCATCAGCCCATTTTTTCGATGTGCTCACAGATGCTGTCCTTTATCAGTGCTTCTACCATCTTGCCTGGAACCGATGTCAAACTTACAGGCCTATAGTTTCCCGGGTCTCCTCTTGACCCCTTTTTAAAGATAGGTGTAACATTTGCTATCTTCCAGTCCTCCAGAATCTCTCCAGTTTTCAAGGATAGGTTGCAAACTCGTTGGAGTATTCCCGCTGAACACATTTCTTAGTTCTTTTAGTACCCTAGGGTGGATTCCATCCGGGCCTGGTGATTTGTCACTTTTCAATCTATCTATCTGTTGGAGGATATCCTCATGGCTCACCTCTATTGCTGACAGTTTTTCTTCTTGATCACCATGGAAGATCACGTCGGGTTCCGATACACTGGATGTGTCCTCGCTTGTGAAGACTGACGAGAAGAATTTGTTTAACCTGTCGGCTACCTCTTTTTGCTCCTTTATCACTCCCTTTTTGTCTCCATCATCCAACGGTCCTACTTCCTCCCTCGCCGATTTCTTCCCCTTAACATATCTGAAGAATGATTTGAAGTTTTTTGCCTCCCTGGCCAGCCTCTCTTCGTATTCTCTTTTGGCTCTCCTAACCACTTGATGACATTCTCTTTGGCGTTTCCTGTGTTCATTCCAGTTTTCCCCAGTTTGGTCCTTTTTCCATTTCCGGAATGATTTTTTCTTGTCTCCTATCGCTTTCTTCACCTCATTGTTTATCCATGCGGGGTCTTTTGTTCGGTTTTTTTTGCACCCTTTTCTAAATCTGGGAATGTACATATGTTGTGCTTCTTGCACTGTGCCCTTGAATAGAGACCAGGCTTGCTCTACAGTTTCTGTTTTCCTTGAGCTGTTTCTAAGTTTTTTTCTTACCATTGCTCTCATAGCATCATAGTTCCCTTTCTTGAAGTTGAACGTTGTCACTGTGGTTCTCTTCCCTTTTGCTGTACCTACTCCTAATTTGTACTGGATCATGTTGTGATCGCTGTTTCCTAGTGGTCCTACTACTTCCACTTCTTTTGCAGGTCCCCCTATTCCGTTGAGGATTAGGTCAAGAGTGGCATATCCTCTTGTTGGTTCCTTGACAAGCTGATCCATAAAGCAGTCCCTCACAGCCTCTAAGAATTCTGTTTCCCTCACACAGTTTGAGTTTCCAATATTCCAGTTTATCCCGGGGTAGTTAAAATCTCCCATTACTGTCACATTCCTGTTGTTGCCTTCCCGCCTCAATTCTGCTGCCAGATCTTTGTCGTTTGCTTCCGTTTGTCCAGGTGGACGATAGTATAGACCCAATCTTATATCAAGGCCACTTTTTCCTGGTAATTTGACCCATAATGACTCCAGTCCTTCCGCCTTTGGTTCTATATCCACTCCGGACGAGGGAATGGTGTCTTTTATGTATAGTGCTATTCCTCCACCCTTCTTGTGGGGCCTGTCTCTTCTATAGAGTTTGTACCCTGGCAGCACTATGTCCCATTGGTTATCCTCGTTCCACCATGTTTCCGTGGTTTCATAAGAGTGTTTGCTTCGCTCTTGTTGAAATTGAAGCATTTAGGTTTAGCCGGGGGTGGTTTTGTATTGGTTTACATCATATTTAAAATATAGAGCTTTACGAGTAAGTAGTGGGCAATCTGTTTTCATAATTGTGGTGGTTAAAAGAGGAATACCTCAGGGCTCTGCTCTTTCTGCAATTCTGTTTAATATGTATATGTCTACTTTGGGGGCGAAGTTTCAGAAGATGGGAGTGCAATACTGAATATACGCTGATATTTTATTCTTCTTTCCGGTGAGTGATGCACTCGCTGCTGAGCAATGTTTGCAACAATATATGGAAATGATTGTGGGATGGATGAATGAACATGATCTGAAATTAAATGTTAACAAAACAGAGGTAATGGTGGTGAAAAGCCAAAGGGATAACTTTGAGTTAGAAAGTGTTGATGTGATGGGTGAGAAACTGTTAGTCAAAAACGAGTTGACGGTTAGGTTACATCAGATATTGGGGAAGGGTACAGAGGGTTGTTGGAGAAATTGTGGGGAGCGAGGGGATTTTTTGCATATTTGGTGCGGTTGTTCCTTAGTTAAAGAATTTTGGCATTTAGTGGGTAGTTTATTAGTGCGTATTTTGAAGAAGCATTGTGTGGTGTGTATTGAATGTTGTTTATTGAATGTGGGAGTGCCTGGTTTTTTGAAGTATGAGCGGAAATTTGCTGCTTGTGTGTTTACGACAGCTTGCATGGCTTTAGCTTCTTATTGGAGATCTCCGGAAATGCCTGAGATGGGTGATTTATGTCGTCAGTTGGATTACCTTCAGCTGATGTCTAAATTAACAGCTTTACGACACAATACCTTTAGTATTTATTCTAAGATTTGGGATCCTTATTTAAGTTGGAGAGCAAAGTAATTTATGTTAGTTGGTTTTGCTATTGCTATCCCCTTATTCTTTTGTAATTGCATAAAGGGAAGGGTGGGTTGGGGCGGTTGGGGGAGATATAACTTTGGAAAATGATGTTTGCTTGTGTTGTTTGCTGCTTTTTGTTTTGGCAATAAAGTTTATTAAAAAAAAATAACAATGAGTTGACGGTATTGGGAGTATGTTTGGATAGCTGTTAGACCATGGAAAAACAAATATTGAAAACGATTCAGATGGGTTATATGCAATTGTTATATAAATTAAAACCTACGTTACCAGCATATGATTTCCATAGTGTGGTGCAAGCATTAAAATTGAGTAGAGAGGACTATTGTAAATCACTTTATTTGGGAGTTACTAAAGTGAAGATGAGGGCACTGCAGATGTTAATTAACTCTTCTGCAAGATTGATTACCAGGTTTCAAGAATGAAGTTTCTCCAATGGTACTAAAGGGTTTTTTTGGGTTTTTTTTAAATCTATCAATCCAGAAAATGTTTGAGATCTGAAAATAGTATGAAACTGATTTTGGAGGGTTAAGATGTTAGTCTCTCATGTTACGATTAAGAACATAAGAAATGCCTTCACCGAATCAGACCCTTGGTCCATCCAGTCCGGTGACCCGCACACGCGGAGGCCCAACTAGGTGCTTCATAATGAGACCTTGTTTACCTGTATCCCTCAATGTGATTTGCAAGGAGGTATGCATCCAACTTGCCCTTGAATCCTATAATGGAGGTCTCCGTCACAACTTCCTCCGGGAGAGCGTTCCAAGCGTCCACCACTCGCTGTGCGAAACAGAACTTCCTGACATTTGTCCTGGGCCTGTCGCCTCTCAATTTCAGTACATGACCTCTCGTCCGAGTCACATTTGACAACGTGAATAACGATGCATCTTGCTGGATTTTATCTAGTCCTTTTAGTATTTTAAAAGTCTCTATCATATCTCCACGCATTCTTCTTTTCTCTAGAGTGAACAAGCTCAGTTTTCTGAGGCGTTCTTTGTAGCTCAAATTTCCCATACCTTTTACTAGCTTTGTAGCTCGCCTCTGTACCCTTTCCAGCAGGGTTATATCCTTTTTTAGGTAGGGAGACCAGTGTTGGATACAATACTCCAGGTGTGGCCTGACCATTGCTCTGTAAAGCGGCATTATGACGTTAGCCGCTCTACTTGTGATTCCCTTCTTGATCATGCCCAACATCCTGTTCGCTTTCTTTGCAGCCGCCGCGCATTGTGCTGACGGTTTCAGTGTCCGGTCTATCAGTACCCCCAGGTCCCTTTCCTGTTCGCTCTTGCTCAATGTCACACCTAACATTTTATATTCATGTTCCTTGTTCTTCGTGCCTAGGTGCATCACTTTGCATTTTTCTGAATTTCATCTGCCACTTTTCTGCCCATTTCTCTAGCTGGTTCAAATCTCTCTGGAGTTCTTCACTATCCATTTGTGATCCAACTGACCGACATAGTTTCGTGTCATCTGCGAACTTGATTATGTTACTCATTGTTTCCTCTTCCAGGTCATTTATGAATATATTGAATAAGATTGGCCCAAGGACCGAGCCCTGGGGCACACCGCTTGTCACCTTTTCCCAGTCCGAGAACTTCCCATTTATGCTTACCCTCTGCAATCTGCTCTCCAGCCAATTCGCTATCCATCTTAGCATATCCCCCTCAATTCCATGGCTTTGTAGTTTCTTCAGAAGCCTAGCGTGTGGAACCTTGTCGAACACCTTCTGGAAGTCCAAGTATATTATATCCACCGGGTGTCCGCTATCAATATGTTTGTTTACCTTCTCAAAAAATTGAAGTAAATTCGTCAGACATGACTTCCCCTTCCTGAAGCTGTGTTGACTGTCTCTCATCAGGTCATGATTTTCCAGGTGCTGCACTATGCTGTCTTTGATTAGCGCTTCAACCATCTTCCCTGGAACCGACGTAAGACTCACAGGTCTATAGTTGCCTGGTTCTCCTCTCGATCCTTTTTTGTAGATTGGAATGACATTCGCTATCTTCCAATCCTCTGGTATTCGCTCGGTTCTGATTGACAAATTAGCTAAGGATTTTAAGAGCTTTCCGATTTCTACCTTAAGTTCCTTTAGCACTCTCGGGTGAATTCCGTCTGGTCCAGGGGACTTGTCACTTTTTAGCCTATCGATCTGATAGTATATCATGTCCAGGTTCACACTCACTGTGGTGAGGCTATCCTTGATTTCTCCCTTGAATACTTTCCCTGGTTCGGGCATTGATGCAGTGTCTTCCCTGGTAAAGACAGACGCGAAGAATGAATTTAGCCTTTCAGCAATCTTTTTGTCTTCCTCGATGTACCCTTTTCTTCCCTGATCATCGAGAGGGCCTACTGCCTCCTTTGCTGGTTTTTTCCCTTTTATATATCTGAAAAAGGGCTTGAAGTTTTTGGCTTCTTGTACTATCTTTTCCTCATAGACCTTTTTGGCGTCTCTTACTGCCTTGTGACACTTCTTCTGGTCGGCCTTGTGACAGTTCCAGGCCTCCATTGTATGTTCGCATTTCCATTTTTTAAACGAGTTCCTCTTTTCCCTTACCGCATCTTTCACCCCTTTAGTCAGCCAAGCTGGTTTTCCTTTGTTCATATTTTTCCTTCCTTTGGCTATCCGCGGAATGTAGAGATTCTGCGCTTCGGTGATAGTAGTTTTTAGTAAGGACCATGCTTGATCGACAGTTTTGATTTCAGCTGTCCTTTTCTTGAGCCTTTTTTTAACCATGGCTCTCATGCTGTCGTAATTCCCTTTTCTGAAGTTAAAGGTTGTGGTTTGAGTCCTGGTTCGTTTTCCCTTTCCGATGCCGATTTTAAAATTGATCTTGTTGTGATCACTCGTCCCTAGTGGGACCGTGACTTCCACATCTGATGTCCTTTCAGTTATGCCGTTTAGGACCAAGTCCAAGGTTGCAGTTCCTCTTGTCAGTTCTCCCACCATTTGTTCCAGGAAGCAGTCTCCTATTAGTTCCAGGAACTTTGTTTCTCTGCCACAGTTTGAGGTTCCTAGGTTCCAGTTTATCCCCGGAAAGTTGAAGTCTCCCATGATCGTTACGTTACCTGTTCTACATTCGTGGTTGATTTCCTCTTTCATTGCTGCGTCTGTTTCTTCCATCTGTGTTGGGGGTCGATAATAGAGGCCAATTTTTGTGTCTGCTCCGCTCTGGTTTGGGATCCTTATCCAGAGGGACTCCAGTTTATCCTTTCCATCCGTCATTCCTTCTCTGCTAGACTCTACTCCCTCTTGAACATACAGGGCAATACCTCCCCCTTTTTGCCCTATTCTATCTCTTCTGTATAGTTTGTATCCCTGCAGTGCTGTGTCCCATACATTTTCTTCATTCCACCAAGTTTCAGTTATTCCAATGATATCTAGTTCTTCTCGTCTTGCTAGTGCTTCCAGTTCCCCCATTTTGTTTCTCAAGCTTCTGGCATTCGTGTACATGCAGTTGAGCTCCCTTGTTGCTGTCTTCTTGGACTTTTTAGTCTTCCCAGCCCTTTTTGTATCTTCTTGTACTCTTTCCTTGTCACTTTCAATTTCAACTTGATCGTCCCATTTATCTGAGCAGTTGTTTGTTGATCCATCTTTGGGATCATCTGATGCCCGGGCCATCGACTGTCGGCTCTTCCCTGTTCCTTAGTTTATAGCCTTCTCAATGGTCTTCCTCATGTTATCTGCCAAGACTCTCACTCCTTGTTTGGTAAGGTGAAGGCCGTCATTTCTATAGTATCTGCTTCTTCCACAGAATGCCGTCCGGGTGCGCACGAAGTCGAATCCTTCCTCGTCGCACCATCTTCTCATCCAGGCGTTGATTTCTTGCAGCTCATCCTGTCTCTTTCCATCTGCTCTCGGCACCGGGAGGATTTCCGAGAAGGCCACTTTCACCTCCCTGACCTTCAGTTTTCTTCCAAGTGAGCGGAGTTGGTCCTTCATTTCTTCCCTGTTGTACTTCCGTCCACTCACATCATTGGTTCCCATGTGGATAATCACAACAGTGTCCTCTCCTCCCACGCTGTCTATGATCCTGGTGATCCTGCTGGCCACATCCTTCACTCGTGCACCAGGCAGGCAGGTGACCATTCTATCTTCCCTTCCTCCTGCGATATGGCTGTCCACATTGCGTATGATTGAATCTCCAACGATGATCCCTGCTTTCTTTATTCAGTGATTCTTAGGAAGTCTCAAGTCTGTATCCATGGTGC
The DNA here is from genome assembly GCF_902459505.1 of Geotrypetes seraphini. Lineage (NCBI taxonomy): Eukaryota > Metazoa > Chordata > Amphibia > Gymnophiona > Dermophiidae > Geotrypetes > Geotrypetes seraphini. Next base: position 406,547,899 of record NC_047084.1, on the reverse strand, counting down.
AGGATCTGTCCTCTCCATTCTGTGGTGGATCCCCAGACGGTCTCTCATTTCCGCTTAGTGTGTGGTCGTCCTTAACCTCCACCTCAGTCTCTTCATCAGTTGTAGTGGTACCTCCTTCCATATCGCCTGGGCCCTCTTCTCTGGTTGTCTGGATCTCCAGCCCTGGGACCTCCACATGTTGCTGATGGGCCTCCTCAATAAACCTCTCCAAGTCCTCAATCACTTTGCTGGTATTGTACTCCCCTAGCAACTTCTCCTGCATGTGATTTTCTGTTTTCTTGGCAAGGAGTTCATCCAGTTCTATCACAGTTTCCTCCAGCAGCCGGACTTGCAGTTTCAGGCTATCCAGCTCCTTGCATCGGCAACAATTCTGTCTGTGGCTGGCACCAAGCTCTGGAATGTGCTGCCTAGTATTCTGCGATTCTGTGATGGGAGATTGAACTTTAAGAAAATGTTGAAAACATAATTATTTGTCAACGCCTTCCTGTGCTAATGTTAATCTCTTTTAATGCCTTCCTGTCCTATAAATGATTTTATTGGATCTTGTGATTCCATCTTGTAGGATGAATTTAAAGATTTTGATAATGATACCGTTTGTTAATGTCTTACTGTGTTTGTCTTGTTGAAATATGTTTAGCACTTGTGAAATATGTATGCATGTAATTTGCATTGTTATTAAGCGGTACATAAATTTTTAAATAAATAAATAAATACGAGTGTATGGATTGTAGACTTTGCCATTTATATTAGCACTCTGCCCTTTCCAGGGTCCAGAGGGAAACTTATTTTTACCCTGAGATGCCTATGATCTCACATGAGAGGAATCCCTGCCTAAAAGAAAACACCTGTGGCTCAGTGGTTAAAGGCACTGCTTCCATCTTCCAAAGGTCATGAGTTAAAATCCCAAGGATGGTCAGATACCCTAGAACAGGGGTGCCCAATGTGTTGATCGCAATCGACAGGTCGCTCGCTCAGGCGACCCCAGTCGATCGCAGAGCGGGTTCCCTTTTCTTTTTTCCCCTCCTGACTGGCCTGCTCCTGAATTCTGCTGCTGCCTCCGCTGCTCAACATTAAAAAAAAAAAAAAAACGACTTGGAGAACTTATGCTCCGGGGGCTAACATGTGCTTGTACTGGCTTCCCTTCGCTTCCCTCTGAAACCGGAAGTTATGTCCGGGGGGAGGAGGAGAGAAGGGAAGCCGGCACGCACATGTTAGAGCCCCGTTTGCGGGCTAAAGCGGGAGACAGGTCAGTGAAGCTTGCGATTTGCTCTTCTTGCTGCCAGGTCCTGCCTACTTTCTGTTTCCTCAAAGGCAGGACCCGGCAGCATTTTTCCCAATAGGTCGATCTTGGGCCGATCAGCCTTCCTCTCCCCGACGTCAATTCTGCCGTCGGAGAGGAAGTTCTGGCCAGCGGAACTTCCTCTCCGATGGCAGAATTGACGTCGGGGAGAGGAATGCTGGTGGGCCCGAAGCAGGCAGAGCATGGGGCGTCGGCGGCATCGGCTTTGGGGCCTGTTATCCATTGGTGGCGGTTTGGGTCCTGTTCCCCGATGGCAGCGGCAGTGGCAGTGGCTTGGGGAAGGGCAGGGAGAAAGAAAGAAAGGGGGCAGGCAGGGAGACAGAAGGAAAGAAGAGAAACAGAAAAAAAGAAAGGGGGCATGAAGAGAGAAAGAAAGAAAGGTCAGGGAGAGAGGAAGAAAAAGTTGGGGGAGGGAATGAGGTGTGGAGGAGAGGAAGCATACAGGCTGAAAGAAAGATTGGATGCACAGTCAGAAGAAGAAAGTGCAACCAGAGACTCATGAAATCACCAGACAAGGTAGGAAAAATGATTTTATTTTAAATTTAGTGATCAAAATGTGTCTGAATTTATATCTGCTGTCTATATTTTACAAAATGGTCCCCTTTTACTAAACCGCAATAGTGGTTTTTAGCGCAGGGAGCCTATGAGCGTCGAGAGCAGCGCTGGGCATTCAGCGCAGCTCCCTGCGCTAAAAACTGCTATTGTGGTTTAGTAAAAAGGGAGGGGGTGGGTATTTGTCTATTTTTGTATGGTTGTTACTGAGGTGACAGTGCATAGAGTCATCTGCTTTGACCTCTTTGAAAAAAACCCGGAATAGGAATGATAATTAACAATTATATGCGTACAGTGTGCGTTGTGTTTTTTTAAATTTTATTGTTGGAAGATCATTTTGACTTGGTCATTTTAAAAGTAGCTCGTGAGTCAAAAAAGTGTGGACACCCCTGCCCTAGAACATATTCCTATTTTTTTTAGTGGCATTCTGCCATCTAGGTGCATCTTGATTATGTCAAAATTGTGCACCAGGCACATCCATTTGCTCTGAAGGATAGCTATTGTGTGAGTAGCTGTTTTTCATTAGCATTCTATGCAGTGAAATGCTGGCACCACTATTATATTTTATTTATATATTTCTCTTCTGTGACAGGGAGCAATGGGAGATTTGAACCAACATCATGGTGCTAAGGCTGTAGCACTAACCCACAGGTGTCAAAGTCGGTCCTCGAGGGCCACAATCCAGTTGGGTTTTCAGGATTTCTGCAATTAATATGCATGAGATCTATTAGCATACAATGAAAGCAGTGCAAGCAAATTCGTTGGGGAAATCCTGAAAACCCGACTGGATTGCAGCCCTCAAGGAGGGACTTTGACATCCCTGCTCTAACCACTGCACCACACACTCAGGTGTTAAACCAAGCTGTTAAGGTATTAGGGAAGGTCGTGTGGATTTGAACCCATGGCTTTTGGCAGATAGAAGTGCCTTTAACCATAGATCCACAGGTGCTTTTGTCTAGGTAGGGGCTCCTATTTTTTTAGTGGCAATCTGCTAAAGGGGACTTCTTATTTTTGTTAGAATGCGAATGTCATGCCGTTTTTCATTAAAATTGTATGCAGTGAAATGCTAGCACCAGTATTATATTTTATTTATCTTTTAATTTTTTTTTTATTTCTATTCTGTGATATGGAGCAGTGGGGGATATGAACCAACAACATTTAGGTGCTAAGGTTATAGTTCTAACCACTGTGTTACACAATCAACCATTAAACCACATGTCTATTTCCAAATTAGGTCTTTTAAGCTATTTAGGCATGATTTCAGTAGACAGAACTTAGGCATGCTTGAAGCGTCCGTTCTGTAGGCATCTCAAGGATGTCCTAGTGGTGTGCAATGATGTAATCATGTTTTGGTGTTCTGACATCATCAGATCAGCGATTTTTATACAGAGATCATTTTGAACAAAAATAGTTAACAGGAGGCAGCCAAATTTTACTGAGGCCAATTCCAGACTGCTGGCCTGGCTTTCCTCCTCAAGGAACATAATTTTTTTGTTGTACCTGGCCAGAAGAGGAGTTATCTCCAATATAGATACTCCTGAGAAAGAATGGCCAGAAGGTACTACAGACACGCCTTTTTCACTCATGCTGTGAGTATTAACTGTTGAGGATGTGGCCCTTTGGCTCAAATAAATGAAGGTGTGGCAAGCCATCCTAAGATGGACAGTGTAAAAGGTATTTGGTTGATATATACACGCATAAAAAAAACAAAAGAAACAGTCACCTACTTTCTTATTGTTCTTGGGTTTACTAGCTAGAAATAAAATTGATAAATAAGGAAACACCCATATTAAAGAGCATGTAAGAAAGTTTTGTAAGTGATATAGAAATAAATGATACAGCTAAGCAAGTAATAACCAGAAAAACTAAATTAGAAATGAATATTGAGAAAATCATAGGAATAATATATACAATTATGTAATTTGCTGGTTAAGCAGGATTTAGGAATAATAATTTATTTATATACCGCCTAACCAGCAGTTCATAGTAGTTTACACAATTAGGTACACAGTATACAATATGATAATAACATCATACATAATAAAATCAGAGTAACTAATACAAGCATTAAAACTAATGAATAAGGATAACATGATATCAGCTAAAATAAGTGTAGATAAAAAGTACATTATAACTACATAATAATATGAAAATCAATAATGTATATTATATTGTTTAAATAAATGGGTTTTAAGATCTTTTCAAAATTGATAGTAAGTAAGAAATGGAGAAATAAGAAGATTCAAACATAAATTCATTAATCCTGTTTGGAATGCTAGGGTCCTATCTAATATACACTAATATGATCGTGTTTTTTCAGATTAAAAATCAAACAAATAGCTGTATTTTGTATGATTTTTAATAGGCTAGTGGCTATTTTATACGATCCCAGATAAATAACATTACAATAATCCAATATTGAAAGGATTGAAGATTGGACCAGGATTTTAAATGATATAAAATCAAAATATTTCCTAATAGTACGCAGCTTCCAAAGAACAATAAAACATCTCTCAACCAGTGAATCTGTATGGGCCTTAAAAGATAAGGACCAATCTAAAATAACTCCTAAAATTTTCAGCGTAGGGCAAATCGAATAAGATTGACCATTTTAAAGTAGAGTTGTTGCAGTAATTTTTTCATTAGGACTAGCTAAAAATAATTTTGATTTACCTGGATTTAATATCAATCTAAATGTAGATGTCCAAGTTTCCACTTGAGTATGAATAAAAGCTATTTAATTTAACACTTCTGAAGTGAATTTGGTTAAAGGGATGAGTATTGAAATGTCATCTGCATAAACATACAATTTTACTTGTAAACTATGTAATAAATTACATAAAGGTGCTAGATAAACATTAAGGGCTCCTTTTACAAAGGTGAACTAGTGTTTTTAACACACGCACTGGATTAGCACACGCTATAGCGCGTGCTAGCTGAAAATCTACCTCCTGCTCAAAAGGAGGCGGTAGTGACTAGCGCACACGGCAATTTAGCGCACGCTATTCCGCGCGTTAAGGCCCTAGCGCATTTTTGTAAAAGGAGCCCTAAATAAAGTTGGAAAAAACGGTGAACCTTGAGGGACTCCACTTTCATTTACCCATCTGGTAGAGTATTGTCCAGCACTGACTACCTGGTAAGACCTATTTTTCAAAAACCCTTGAAACCAATTCCACACCCTACCTGAAATTCCGATGGAATCCAAACTTATGTGCACAAACATCTGTAGGGATAAAAAAATTAAAGAGGCGTCTTTTAGTTCTGAATAGACTTCAAATTCCTGCCTTTGGTTCTGTGACCAAATGGACTGCTCCGCCTCCCTTCTTGTGAGCTACGGAGATAGACCTCAGCTCTTAACGAAAGATTAGGTTTCTTACCTCTGATAATATTCTTTCTTGTAAATCTCCTCTGAAGGCTGAACAGTAGGGTAATCAATCCCTTCCAGCCCTGATCTGTAGGGAACTCCAAACCAAAGTCTGACCCCTCCTCCTGTGGTCATCTCTTGTGATACTCCCCTGGTGCCTCAGTTAGTGCCCAAGCCAGGAAGAACTATATCAAAGCAGGAAACAAATAAAAAGATAGAGGGGGTGCAGGGACTTCCCGCTGCATAAACAAATCTGCTCGTGATAAACAATTTAAAAACCATCATTGCCTTAGGCTAAACATAGCATAAACAGCAAACTAGAACAATCAACAATTTGGAACTGTACAAATTTGGATAAAGGAGACACAGCCTGAGAGTTCAGAAGGGGGCAACCACCTCAGAACCCCTCATATGCCACGTTAAAGGACAAGTATGGAATTCTCAGCAAGACTACTCAAAGACAGAAATCCAGCTTACCAGTTACTTGTCAAGCAATCTGCGAATCGGACAGAAAACTCTGGGTGGGTGTTCAGCCTACAGAGGAGATTTACAAGAAAGGTTTCTTACCTTTGCTAATGTTCTTTCTTGTACAATCCCTCTGTAGGCTGAACAGTAGGGGCGTGTCAGCAGACCCAGAACCTCAGGGGTGCCCGATGAGCCCGCTGCCAGGACCGAAGCCCCAAAAGCCGCATCTTGCTTGGCCGCCACATCAAGGCAGTAGAACTTTGTGAAAGTATGGAGAAAGGCCCAAGTCACTGTTGATTCGCCCAAGAGGAAGCCAGTCCTCTGGTAGAGTGAGCCTTCACCCCAAGGGGAGGCTTCTTTCCTGCTGATACATAAACAGCAGCAATTACTGCACGGATCCATCTAGAGATGGTAGCCTTAGAAGCAGGCCTACCCCTCTGGGTAGGACCTGCAAGAACAAAAATATGGTCTGAAAGTCGGAAGGCATTCGTTGCCTCTAGGTATCTCAGAACAAAGGCGGGAAGCCGAACTTCCTGATTTACATGGAACGCTGAAACCACCTTTGGAAGAAAGGAAGGCACAGTCCTAAAGAGGACCGTGGAATCTGTGATGCAGAGAAAAGGAGCACTGCACGAAAGAGTTTGAAGCTCCTATACCCTACACGCAGAAGTGACTGCTACCAGAACACAGTGTGTATGGTGAGATCTTTCAGAGATCTGATCCAGGGGTTCATATGGCGGACGACCCAACATGTGGAGAACCAGGTTCAAATTCCATGTCAGACAAGTCAGCTGCAAAGGAGGCCGCTGCAAGAAGCAGGCAACGTCCGGATGAGACGCAAGGGAACCCCTGAGAGTAGCGGGACCCAAGTACGAGAGTCCTGCAATCTGAACACATAGCAAAGAAACTGCAAGTCCTCTCCTAATGCCAGCGTACAAGAAGTCCAGGACTTATGCCACACCATGCCTGAAAATACCTCCAGGCTTTCGCATAGACCATCACAGTGGATTTTCTCATACTCTGGAGGAGCATAGCGATGATCGCAAATAGCGCCTGGCTGACAATGCCGCGTGCTCAAGAGCCAAGCCATAAGACCAAAGCTGATCAGATCTTGGAGCCCCTGCGTGAGTAGTCACGGAAGGTGCAGACCCCTCTCTATGCTCAAGCGTACCAGGTCTGCATACCATGGCCTTCTTGGCCAGTCCGGAGCCATCAGGAACACCCAGCCCACGTGAGAAGTCACCCAGCGCAGAATGTGCCCTGCCATGGGGGAAAGACCTAGAGGAGCTCCCACGGAGGCCAAGGCTGTACCAGGGCATCTAACCCTTCATTGCTGACCTCTCTGTGGTAGCTGAAAAATCTGTCCACCTTCTGGTTCCTGGCGGACGCCATCAGATTCAAAGTTGGACAGCCCCACTGCTGGACAATGGACCCAAACGCTCTCCTTGACAAGGATCATTCTCCTGGATCCAGAGTCTGCCGGCTTAGAAAGTCTGCCTGAGCATTGTCAACGCCCACCATGTGGGCAGCAAACAAGGTCACCAGATGCTTTTCCCCAGGAAAAGAGCATCTGAGCTTCCAGGCTCAGCAGAGGACTCTTTGTGCTATCTTGTAGGTTGACAAAGGCTTGTGGATGGCCTGAGAACACTTGTACAGCTTAACAATGGAAAAACGGCTGAAAATGTAGCATGCCTAGTCGCATTGCCCACAGTTCCAGGCGATCTAACAACCACCCGCTCTCCAGGGCAGACCACCTGCCCTGCGCTGGGGCAGACTTGCAGACTGCCCCCCCCCCCAGCCGTAAAGATTTGTGTCCGTAGTCAGAGTCACCCATCCAAGACCCTCAGAGAAAGTCCTCTGTCCAGAGTCACTGTATTCAACCACCACTGCATGCTGCTGCGGGTTGCCGCTGTCCAAGGCAGTGGTAAACTCAGAGGATCCTGCTGTGGATTTCTCTGAGACAACAATGACTTCTGAAGGGGCCAAATCCGTGCTCTATGGTCGCAACCAGCTATGGTGCGCTCTCGAGAGGTGGTGAAGAGGAAAACGGTGACTGAGTTCAAAGAAGCATGGGATGAACACAGAGTTATCTAGAATCAGAAAATAATATTAAATATTGAACTAAGGCCAGTACTGGGCAGACTTGCACGGTCTGTCTCTGTATATGTCCGTTTGGGGGAGGATGAGCTGGAGAGGGCTTCAATGGCTGGGAGGGTGTAGATGGGCTGGAGTATGTTTTGACAGAGATTTCAGCAGTTAGAACCCAAGCACAGTACCAGGTACAGCTTTGGATTCTTGCCCAGAAATACCTAAGACGAAAAAATTTAAAAAATGTAAATTGAATCAGGTTAGGCAGACTGGCTAGACCATTTGGGTCTTTATCTGCCATCATCTACTATGTTACTATGTTACCCCGGACCTGCAGACCGTAGGAGCCAGAACCTCTAACATGTCCTGAATGGAGTTCTGGATCTTGAACTTGCTGGAGTCCAGAAGGAACCCCCAGTTTCTGGCCAGGTGAAACCTGACTCCAGGCACTCTAAGTCTTGCATTGGTTCGAGGTGGCTCTCACCCAGCCAAGATGCTCCAGCAGTTGAACCACTGGTTGTACCGCTCTGTGCCCCTCCAGAAGGGAGGGAGCTCTGATCAGCCAGTCATCCAGATAAGGATGGACCAAGATATCCTGCAAGCGAAAATGCATAGTTACTACCACCATAAACATGGTGAACTTTCTGGGCGCAGAAGCCAGCCCAAACGGCAGAGCCAGAAGCCGGAAGTGCTGTCCCAGCACGTGGAATCGCAGAAACCTCCTGTGTTCCCGAAACATGGGGATATGGAGATCCGGGGAAACCAAGAATACCCCTGGTGCCACTGCCACTAGGACTGAGCACACCGTCTCCATCCAGAATTGTGGAACTCACAGGAATGCATTCACTGCCTTTAGATCCAGAATTGGTCACCAATCTTCTGAGACATGTCTTTGGAACTATGAAGTATATCAAGAATCTTCCCGAGCCTAAGTCATCCTCTGGGATGGGTTCTAAAGCTGCCAAAGCTAGAAGCCTGCGAATTGTGGCCCACACGCGCAGAGCTCTTTCTGAATGCCTCATGGGTGAAGCCAGGAAGAAATCTGATGGAGGTCGGTGAAACTCCAATCTGAGGATGTCTATGAGCACTTCAAGGATTCACTGGTCTGAAGTCACCCTCTGCCAACTCCGAAAGGAAGGCCGAAAGACGCCCCCACCCCCAACTTGAGGGAGAGGTGCCAGAGGCCTGGTGTCAGAACTGCTTTTTATTTAGCTGGGTCAGGAAGACACTTGTTGGAGGATTGCTGGCAGCCTGAACCCCCAAAACGAGGTCAGGAAGAAACTCCGAATCTTGTGCCCGAAGCCAGGGCCCAAGCGTACTGGAGAAAGACGCCTGAAGGAACTAAAATTTGGCTGTCCTGAGCCCCTTGCTGGGCGAGGCTTAGAACCCTGGAGGACTTTTAGTTTACAGTCCTGTACACTGGCCCTGAGGTCATCCAGACCCTAGCCAAACAAAAGCAGACCCTTAAAGGGCAACCTGCTCAATGTGGCCTTGGAAGAATCTCCAGACCACTGACGAATCCAAAGCATCCTTCTGGCTGACAAGGAGTAAGCACCTAGCTCAGCAAACCTACCTCATATCATATAGCGCATCCACCAATAATCCACCCCGGAGCCCAGAAATTCTAGGTCCTGGAGGATTACATCCTTGGGATCATGGAGGAGCATGGAGTGAAAAGCACAGGCGACAATAGGTAGCCGCTGTGGCCCTAACCCCTGCCGCCATAGAATCGAAAAGGCGCTTTAGGATGAAATCCACTCATCAGTCCTGAACAGTTTACAGGACTACCCCTCCATCAGAGGGCAAGAAGTGCGCTTAGTGACTTGCACCACAGCTGAAACTACTTTCGGTGGAGTCAGGAGTTTGGAGAACTTTGGGGCCATGGGGTACAACCTCGCAATGGGAACCCACCGGAGACTCCCAAACTTTCATAAGGATCCTAGCCAGATCCAGAGTATCCAGAAATGAGGCGGATGTGGATGCTGGTCACTCATCAGGGAACATTCCACCTGTTCGGTTTGATCCAAATTCAGGTTCAACTCTCATAAGGACTCGGCAATAATATCCATCAGGCTTTTACATTCAAACAGCCTGCTCACAGCTGGGTCATCCCCAAGATCATGGGACCCAATCTCAAAAGGATCATGCAGATCTGTGAGATTAGTCACATCAGCTGATGCTGCCGAGAATACCTGCGAAAGCAGGGGCATAAAGACTGAAGCAGAAGTGATTGCGGAACTGCCTGCCTGCTCTCTGGGGTCCCTGAGAGAGACCATAGAGACATGCTGGAATCCAGGGCTTGGGAAGATCCTACCTGCTGTGCTGGATTCTGAGTTGAGGAAATAGACATGGACTTTTTTAAACCAGATATATCATATTAACAAATTCCAGGGGGAAAAAATTATCCGGTGGCTAGAGTCGCTCTGCATGCTTCTGATATAGAATGCTTATATGACATATGAAACTTGGCCCCAGAACTGCACTTGTGTTTCACCGGAGCACTGTCTGTACCCTTATTAGGGTTACCATGTGCAAATTTCATGGCGCTGGTAGCAGTAAGCCCAAAGGGGATCTCACTGGAGGTGAAAAGCACGGAAACTGTGCACTCCTCTCTCCCCTCGTGGGAAACCGGCAGTGAATCTGACAGCCATCTGCCGCAAACGAGGTATGAATCTATGCCATCATGTCCTGAGGAGGCCATTTGTGAACTTTGGAACAAAAACAAAGCTCCTAAGTGCAAAAAATATACTTTTGAAAAGTTTAAAGAAAATCCAAGATGGCTGCCGTAGGTGGCAATTTTGCATTTTTAGAGGGGAGGAAGTAAGACATGCAGGGAAACCACCCAAAAAACCCTTTTTAGGACCCCACCTCCAAATCACCAAACCAGCATGCATATAGCTACTCACAGAGCTCTGTGCTGTCATAGAAAAGCATGGCAGGCAAGCTTAAACAATCAAGTAAAGAGATCATACTTCAGGAAGCTGACAAAATTGGATTTTGAGTCTTCTGACTGCCTTACCTGCCCGGTCACCCCAGTCAGTGACTACCAGGACCTCTAGGATAATCAGGGAAGATACACAGTTCAGTCCCAATCCCAGGTGTACCTCCATGGAACCATGCAGCCTGCGCCCTACCCCTTAGCGGACAAACCCAGGGAGAGTTAGCTCTCGATTCCAGAGCCCCGATCTGACCTGCAGGCTGTCCAGGGGGCTTACTGCAGCAGCAGGGAACCCCCTGGATGCAGACAATCTTTTATAGAAAAGTCTGCGATCTCCCACAGTAGGATGTCCCCACAGGGTGAATCCGCAGCACTAGGGTAAGACCCGCGCCAAATATAAAATTAATTTACTAGAATTCATGAAAATAAAACACGAGCAGAAGACAAGAGCCCCTACAGCAAGGCTCTAGGAAACGAAACTGAGGCTCCAGGGGAGTATCACGGGAGAGAACCACAGGAGGAGGGGTCAGACTTTGGTTTGGAGTTCCCTACAGATAAAGATTGGAAGGGACTGATCACCCTACTGTTCAGCCTACAGAGGGATTGTACAAGAACAATCATTTAGGTAACTAAAAGTTTTACTTATTTAATGTTTTTATGAATGAATGTATATATGTGTAGGGATGGAACACAGGAAACACACACAAACAGGCTACGAGTCGGGAAGAAGGCACTGCCAGTGGCTAGCTCCGTGTCCCTTTTATTATGCTTCTATGTTAATGACATCATAGTAACTCCCTCGATTACATGTCTAATGATTGGTGGATACAAAGGTACATGCTTTTACATTGGTGAATACAAAGATACGTGCTTTTACATCGTGATCACCCTCCCTTTACCTCGTGCTTTACCTCGTGATCACCCTCCAATTCAGCACTTAGACAATACCTGTGTTTTTGCACATCCTCAATGCCTGTCAGCTGATGTTCTTTCCATATATGGACAGCTTAAATAAAATAAGGGTTAATGTGTGACAGATAAGGAGGAGAGAGGGAATGATTCAGTATTCATTCACAGGGGCTTAAGATCAGTGTGCTGATCTGGCCTTGTATCAGAACTCTGTCCCTTCATTTCCCCTTACTTTACTATTTTTAAGGGCTTTATGGAGGTAAGGCAAATCTGCTCGGGATAATTTGCGATATGACCATGACATGGCCTTATGCATAAAGCAAAAAAAGAAGGCAGGCATTGAATAAAACAACAGAGAGTAATTAAGAGACCTGTTCCAATGAGTAGTTACTGCAAAATGATTGGAACCACTGGCCAGTTGGTAACCCAGACCATAGAGCATTCTAGCACTGTGGTAAGTTATCTTGTTCTGGATTTAACAAGCTAAGTGCGTGTGAGGTATGATCGATGTTTTTAGCGAATGCACAAACTAATCGGGCTAAAAGTTGTTTTTTTTATACATATAATGCTAACCCAGGTACACCAACTAAAGAAATTGCCAAACAGACAATTTCAGCTTTTGAGAGCAAGTTAACATTACTATCACACTGGTCAGTTAAGGCATAACTATCAGAGGGGATAGAGACAGAGCGTTTGCTTTAGTAATCCTAGGATTAATCAATTGCTTTTTATTTACTAATACAGGCACTAATCTACTCAGGCAGCATTGGGTATTGTGTGTCAAATTAGCTGGAATGTAATTCTATGTTCGCTTTCCACATGTGCAAAACCATCCTGAAGGAAGGACAAGGTGAGCATTAATATATGAAATATTAAAAAAATGCGAACAGTTCCATAAAGCTAGTCCACTGTTAAAGCAACTTCTAGTACAATTTTCTACCTTAGCACATGACAGATTTTTGTGATTTGCTACTTTGGGGATATAAATGGTCATGGCATCCCAGGGTAATTTTTGGGCTACTTTTCCCCATCATGTAAACATGGTATATGATATTTCATCTTCAGTCATAAAATTGGTTAGTTGGGAAATCTTCCCTATTCCCTTTGGTGCTAACTTAACCATTGCCATAAGTTTCAAAATCTAAAGTGTTTTATTTTTGTATGCACATTTCAAATAACGACACACCCACAATTCACACACCTAATCAAACACATTCTCACACACAGTCTGGGATCCCAAACACGTCACAGGCATATCTATCGCATATTCAATAATTACTAATAAGGTGCATATATTATAATCAAAAATGTGAGTCCCTATATCTGCCTAAGCCAGACTGAGAGGTCTGGCATTAATATGCATTCCCTAGTAGATGTGTGAGGCATATCAAAAAATCCCTAGATGTCCCTAAAATAAGAGAACCTCAAGATTAATTTCCCTATACCCAGAAGTGCTGGGCATAGTAACCTAGAATTAAATGCATTAAGATGAAGAAGAAATGCCCAGTGGAGACCCTTAAAAGCCCAAATATATGCATAATATGTACAGGTAACTTATGTGAAGGTGATACAAGCAATGAATATACACAATACAGATTTTGTCTTCTTTGAGTGTGGTGCAAGGGCCAAGTTCTCAAATTAAATTTAAATCGTTAAAAAGAACTTGTGATGTGTCAGCAAATAATCAAAAATGTAAATCACTGCCACATGTGGGACAGGCCTATTACCTGCGACAGGTGTTACAGTACATAAAAATATGGGATAAACAAATAGTTATTTTCTGAGAACAATGCACGAGACAATAATAAAGAAAATACAACAGCTATCAAAATAGCATAATGGGCCTGTTAGATTACGCAATAAAGCAATTCAAAGAAGGTAAATTAAGGTATAATGGCAATAAATGTAGAGAATTCTCTGAAAATCTGCAGTGCTACTATAAATAGCTTGCATGGTGTAGGTTTATTTTTTGGTAGAAAGGTAATCATAACCCAAGTGTTTCTAAACCATAGTACAGGTTTGTTAAATTGAAAAAAAGGAAAAACACAACAGTTGCAGACTTAAGAGAAAAATGTGAAAATCCAGATAAATTACATAACTAACATTAACACCTAAACAAAGTAAAACCTCTGGACAATAAGGCATCATAGAACAAGTGTAAAGAAGGTGTGGACAGGCTGGTAACTTGTGCAAACTCTTCTGACAGATTCACAACCGTCTCTCTGCTTCTCAAATTCTCAACCATAGGAATGAACACGATCAAAATCAGTAGTTAACCATAGTTTTATCTTTTTTTAAAAATTTAATCTTTATTTCATTTTATAGCTTTGACATAATTATTAGTCAATTCAAAGAAATATTACAATACCAGTTCTAACATTAAGTTAACAGAATAATCTAAAAGAAAAATTTAGATAAAAAGAAACAAGACAAAAATAAGAAAAAGAACATTTTTAAGATCAATTCTAAATATACTGGATTGTACTATTAGATCTCAATTAATGGGGGAGAAAGCTGTGCATTCGCTGAATTTTTTTCCCCAAACATTAAAAGGAAAATAAAGATGGTAATGAGTGGGAACTAGAATCTAATTAGACTGAGCAGGTTTGGAACAGAAATTTCTCAAGAATACTAGGTTTGCTCTTTAGCAGAAATAAATTTTATCAACTGCTGAGATTCAAAATAAACAAATCTATTCCCCTGATAGATACAAGGGTATCTGAGTATGAACGTAGCCCCTAACTGCAAGGTCCTCGGTCTCAAAATGAGAAACTGTTTTCTTCTCTTTTGGGTTATTCCTGACACATCAGGATACATTCTCACTAATTTTGTCATAAATGATATGTCCTTAAACTTGAAAAACAACTTGAGCATCCATTCTCTGTCAGAGTCAATAGCAAATTGTACAAGCAGCGTTGCAGTTGCCGGTATCTCATTATCTGACCTCTCAAGGAAATTTGTCAAATCCAAACTATCAGCAGACAAATTCTGCTGGTTTGGTTTCTGAACAGGTGATCTAATTGGTAAATAGTATATTTTAGTGAGAGGTGGATAAGAGGTTTTGGAAACTTTCAAAAATCTCTTTCAAGTATTTCTTAAACATATCTTGCGCTGAAGTAAATGGTAGTTTTGGAAAATTTGTAATCCGAAGATTACATCTTCTGGTCATGTTTTCCAGCATTTCCACCTTGAAGTTAAGATTTCCACTGTCCCTTACTCACACCGAGGCCTGGGACTCCACAGTTTTTATTCTGGTCTCATGACCATCCACTTTAATTTCCATGCTAAATAATCTATTTTTCAATTCCAAATTTTCAGATACAACAGTAGTATAACGTGTAGTAAGTTGCTGCATTTGAGTCCCCAAAGAGATTTGTAAAGTGGATATTGTTTCCCATAATGTTTCCATATTGAAAACCTTGGGCCTCTGCATAGGTATTAGTTCAGAACCCAGCCACTTAATTAAAGTACCTGAAGCCTCAGCTGGAGATTAATTCAATGATAGGAAGTCCTGAGGCAATTGCTGTTCCAACTCCTCCGGGTGCTCTGATGACTGACTTGGCTTCCCAACTCCTCCTGCCGAGACAACTCCCGAACTCGGTTGGTCTGAAGAGGGAACACTCCGGGCCGCTCCGTCTTCCATCTGCTGCTCTAACGCCCCAGGGCGACTCGGAGGACTCCGCTTCTCCGGAGATAGCGATGTTGCTTTGAGGGAGGCACTGACGCTTCAGCGAGCATGTCTCTCCTAGCCAAAGAAAGCTCCGGTTCACTCGTTCCAGCCCCATGCTGGAGGAAAATATCCATCGGGCCCGCAGCTGTTACCAAAGATTCTTCCGGGAAACCACAGTTATTATCTTGATGTCTTGTGAAGCTATAAAAGTAAGTGTATATCCTTTAGATTGGAGTCACAAGAGGTCACGTGACGCTATGAGCCGGTGAGACGTCTCTCACATCGGCTCCGGGCCCCAATCCACACACGCGAGACAAACCGCGCTGAAATTCATCCTGGCCGGGTCCCCCGCAGACGCCCAGCATCGGGCTTCGATGGACCACTACCTGACCCGATCGCAAGAACCGCCGCGATCGAAGCCGGTCAGGGCTGGCAAACAAAAAACTGCTCCGGTCGCGTCCAAGATGGCGGCCGCATCGGGGACGGCGGTTGCAGAGTTTACTGATGCCGCCCTCACTGACATCAAGACGGCGGTGACCCAGGCACTGGGGCCGCAGTTGGAGGCTCTAACGGCCAAAATGACCCGACTGGAACAACTTCTAACTGACACCACGGCCCGCACGACGGAGCTGGAGCATCGGGTGTCTGCATCTGAAGATACTATCACATCACATGAAATGGACTTGGCCTCCTTACAAGAAACCGTGCACAGACAGGCTGAAAAAATTGATGACCTGGAAAATAGGTCCAGACGCAGCAACTTGCGGTTTCTGGGGATCCCAGAACTGATCCCTGATGCTAATCTACCTGCGGAATTGGAAAGCTGGCTTGAATTGGAATTCCCGGAGGCAGTGGAAGCTGGCACTCTATGCCTGGAGCGGGCTCACCGGTTGGGTAGGAGGCCAGCACAGGAAGACAGACCGAGAGTGGTGATAGTAAAATTCCTGAATTACAGGCACAAAGCTGCAGTTTTACACCACTACAGGATTAAAAAGGATGCCTTAAAGATGCGAGGATCAACTATCCGCATTAGCCAAGATTACTCGACGGCTCTAACTGAAAAAAGAAAAGGCTTTTATCCACTTTGTAAACGCCTGGAGGACCTTAAACAGCGTTTTCTGTTTCTGTATCCGGCAACCCTGAAAATTCAGCATGCAAATACATGGCATTCATTTACAGAGGCTTCTGAGGCAGCTGACTTCATCAACACCCAGCTGGAATCCCAGGGGGACCCTCCTTGAAGATCATATCACGTAACTGTATGGGGTTTGGCTAGGATGTACTTTCAGGATTACACAATTGAATCTGTTGTTATGTTACGGCTTTCTAGTTTGAGACAGTATGTCAAATATTTGAAGGATTGGGGCACCGTGGGTGTCTCCTCGAACCTCTTGCATATACCTCCGGGATATGCTAGTTGGGATAGTTGGGGAGGTGGGGGGAGGGGTTGGGCTTGAGGGGGGGGGGGTGGGAACAGCCTTGGGGGACAGAACAGGAATCAGTTTTGTGTATTTCACAGGTCAGATTAAAGATGTATCTGCTATGTTTACGACTGCTGCTAATGCCAATGGATTGGGTTCATGTGCTGACCGTCTGGGGGAGGCTGGGCGCCCAGACGTGGGTTTGGAGATTCACTGTCACTATGCAATTTATAGGGGGTACACATAGGGGATAACACACTTCGAATAATTTCCTGGAATGTGGCCGGTATAACATCTCCTGTAAAGAGGTCCAAAATCCTGCAACAACTGAAACGCCACAAGGCGGATTTGGCCTGTTTGCAGGAGACTAAATTGACTGCTGAGGAGCATGAGAAATTGAAGCGGGGATGGGTAGGATCTGTTTTTCATGCCTCCTCTACAGGCAAGAAAGCTGGTGTTTGCTTGCTAATACGAAAGGGTTTAAAATGTGTAGTCACCTCATGCCATAAAGACGAGCTAGGTAGATCATTGCTGTTGTATATAACCCTGCAAGGCACTGCTTTCCGATTACTAATAACTTATGGGCCAAACAGCTACTCGACCACATATTTTAATTCGTTGATTACTCTAGGCCTTAAGGACACTTCAATTCCTCTTCTAGTGGTGGGGGATCTCAATCAAGTTCTAGATGCTTCCCTTGATCGATCCAGAGTGTCTGGGTCTCCAACTGCAACCGACACTAGGGGACTGCCCTTTTTGTGCAAGTCCCTGGGCATGGTGGATCCCTGGCGGCTACTGCACCCGTTCGAACGAGACTACACACACCAGTCACGAGCACATGGAACTTTTTCCCGATTAGATTATATCCTCATAACAGAATCCTTGTTCTCGCGAGTAACAGAGGCGACGATAGGGCCATTAGCCTTGTCCGATCATTGTCCTATTTGGTTGGATATATCCTGGACTGCTCCCCCCAAGGGGGACTTCCGGTGGAGATTTCCCTCCTATCTGGCCGATGACCCATCTTTCCAAAAATATTTACAAACTAACTGGGAAGAATTTTTAGCAACTAATGGGCAACATGTACAAACCCCGGACCTATTTTGGGACACGGCCAAGGCGGTACTTAGAGGGGTGATAATATCGTATGTATCAGCACGCCGCAAGAGAATCGCCCACGGTATTATTAGACTGGAAAAGCGATATACACAATTGAAAGCCAAATTCCTTCACAACCCGTCGCGTCAGCTCAGTGAGGACATGAACTCAGCACAAGTAGCCTTGAATGCATTATTACACGAACGGATCAAGCGTTCTTTGTTCTACAGAAAATATAGGTTTTACCGCTATGGTAATAGAACCGGCAGATTGCTAGCCACACTAACTAAACACTGGCAGGATGGCCGATATATACCCCGAGTGAAGTCTGGGACGCACACTTACCATACAACACCATCCGACATAGCTGAAGCGTTCTACAAACACTTTTCGAACTTCTATGCTAGTCATACGACAACTATGGGCCCCGATGTTCTAGATTATTTGGAAGACGCGGGTATGCCTAAATTCACTGACCTGCAGAGATCAACCTTAAACAGACCCATCCAGGGCACAGAGATACAAAGAGCAATCACACAACTAAAATCGTACACTGCCCCGGGACCAGATGGGTTTTCCACAGAATTTTATAAAACAATGTCTCTGCAGGTGTGTGAACCTCTCCTGGGATATTTTGTGGTGGCGCTGGAGAAGGGCCGCTTTCCTTTGCATGCCAATGCGGCCACCATAACCTTAATACCGAAACCAGGCAAACCTACAGACGAAGTAGACTCCTATCGTCCGATATCCCTCCTGAATGTCGATATAAAAATACTGGCCCGCCTATTGGCAAATCGATTGTCTCCACTCCTGCCATTAGTGATTTCCCAGGCTCAGGCAGGGTTTGTCCAAGGCCGCCATTCGGTGGTGAATGTTAGAAGGGTGTTGCTGGCAATGTCCAGAGCCCAACAAGCGTCCAACCCGGGCATATTGGTCAGTCTAGACGCTGCAAAGGCCTTTGACCAGGTTGATTGGACATACTTATTTAAGGTACTGGAATACATGGGAATAGGGGGTTGGTTTGAGTCTTCCTTGCGGGTGTTATATGCGTCTCCAACAGCGTCCCTCTTGGTCAATGGTTTCTTGACACAGCCATTCAATATTGGTAGGGGCACACGTCAGGGATGTCCACTATCCCCGCTGCTATTCCTACTTTATCTAGACCCTCTCCTACGAACTTTATTAAAGGATGATATTATGGTTGGGCTGAGGGAGGGCTCATCTCAGATAAGAGTACTGGCATTTGCCGATGACATCTTACTTACACTCGCTCAGCCACACAGTTCCTTGAAGCGTGCCTTGGAGATATTGGATGAATTCCACATATATTCCGGCCTGACATTAAACAAACAGAAATCTCTAGTGCTTCCATTACAACCCTCACTGTGTGAATCATGGCCTGACCCCTTCCCTTTAGTATGGGCCCCAACATCTATTCGATACTTGGGAATCCGTATACCGAGAGATCTGGCAACACTCTATTCCCTTAACGTTCACCCACTGCTTACCCAAACCACACAACGGTTGCAGGCATGGAGATCCTACCCACTGACACTAATGGGCAGGATTGCGTTATACAACATGATGATGATCCCACAGTGGCTGTATGTTCTACAAACTTTGCCCATTTATTTGCTACACAAACATATCCGGCTTCATCATCGTGCATTGTCTCACTTTTTATGGCGAGGCAGGAGATCCCGAATCCCCCTAGGCAATTTAACTTTGCCTATCTCTCAAGGGGGTCTGGGTCTCTTGCACTTGGGGAGGTTTAATGAGGCTTGTTTAATGCGGCACTTGAATGACTGGTTTTGTGGGACATCTCACTTCTCAGCCACGAGGGTGGAGTGTTTGGCACATGCCCCCTATCATTTTAGTTATATGTTACATGTCAAATGCCTTCCCAAACGGGACGCCGATTATGGGGATGTGTTTCTCCTACCCCTGCGTAGACTTTGGAGGAATCTCTGCCGGCGATTAGCCGTTCGACCTAATGTGACTCCATATCTACCGGTGGCTGGTAATGGAGATTTTCCCCCAGGTATGGATATGGGCGCCCAGACCTGGTGGAGAGGGAGGGGGCTATTTTATTTATTCCATGTACTGCAATCTAATGGACAATTACAATCTTTTCAAATGCTATGTGATTCATCCGTACTAACACCGGCGGATTGGTTCAAACACAGGCAGCTCCATCACTATGTCACTACCTTGTCAGAAGCGGCCTTATCTGACTCTATCCGAGACCACCTATCGGAAGCCATCTGCCTAACGGCACAAGAACCTGTACCACTACGAACCCACCATAGATTTTTACAAGAATTGGCTGGAGAATTGGACTATGCTTTATTGGCATCGCAATGGACACAAGATTTGCAGATTACTATTTCAGTGGACATACTGAAACGGAGCTTTTCAATGGGCATGAAACTTCAGCTGTCAGTAGCAGAAAGGGAACGATACTACAAGTTTCTAGTCCGGGCATATTTTGCTCCTGTTCGGGCATTTCGGGCACGTATCAGTCCTACTGATTGTTGTTTGAAGTGTATGGCCCCGAGAGCCTCTTTGGGTCATATGTTCTGGCACTGTCCGGGCATTCAGGCATACTGGAAACGTATCTGCCTACATGTACAATCTCTTTGGAAATGCACTTGGATACCTACCAATACGTATTTATTCACGTTAAAGCTTACTATGAAGCCCATTCGACCGGGTGCAGCGGCGTTTGCCAGAAAGGCTATCTTCGTGGGACTTAAAACTATACTTCAATGCTGGTTGTCACCACATACCCCAACAGTTTCCCACTGGCGCACGCAAATGATCCAGTTGGCAGGTTATGAGCGATTATCTATTACAGACATGAACTCTAAGGCTGGTGTTTTGTACCTACGCTGTTGGATACCATTCTGTTCTACGCTAACACCGGTTGTACGCAGTAGATTGTTGAATTGACCTAACTGTTAGAGGCTGTTCCCACGGGGGGGTGGGAGGGTGGGAAGGTGGGGGGGGGGGGGTTTGAAGGGGGTTGGCAGGGGTTGGGGGTTGGTGATGGGACCTATTGGGTACAGTTGTGATGTTTAGGTAAACTGCTTGATGATCTGGCTGATCTTGTCTCTATGTACATGTAAAACCTAATAAAACTGTTTTAAACATAGATTGGAGTCACAAAAGATCAGAGAAATATGACTGTCCATAGATTTTCATATATGCAGTCTGGATAGGTCCCCTGTCTGCCTGTTGCAATCTGCAGTCTTCAGCTTCTACCATCTACAATATAATCAGAGACAATACCACATAGATACAATTCCCAAATGACCAAAAGGCAAGGAGCATTCATCTTCCAGGGATACTGTAAAATGGAGTCATAGTAATTCTAGGTAGTACAGCTGGCACATATTGCTGTCTGATACTCAGACTCCAATGGCATAATGTTTTTCTTTATGAATCAGTAATTCATTTTTTCATCAAATTACCAAAATACAATTAATATCCAAATTTTAATTTGTGCCCACTCAATGAGGAGTCTATTAATTCTTGTAATAACATGATTCAAAAATAGCTTACCCTATCTGTAGTTATCTCGGAAGACATTCCAAATCTGGGACAGTTCATTCAGTGACATTGTAATCACTTACCCACTTTTTTCTGTAATAAACTTTTCATTCACAATTAAAGACATGAAATACCATAACTATTAAATTGCAATTTCATTAGTATCGAAAGGAGAAAAGTAGACTTTCCATTTACATGAATAAAAGACTATTACTGTAAAGGTTCCTATAACTTAACACTCTTCTCAGTGTCAGCTCTGCAATGCAGTTAAAAATTGGCTTAACCAGAGTGAGCAAAAGCTATGGAAGGTTACATCCTTCATATCTAATCTTGGACAAACCTAGATTACATCAAAGTTATCAGTACTGAAGAGTAGCAAACAAAGAACCTGGGGAGAAGTCTGTCAACAGACTTGATAAGAGGTGCAAAGGTCAGGTAGTTTGGGAAGAAAATGACCCCCAGCTACAGTGTCAGCGTGAATCTAGAAATTTAACAGTGACTCCAATTTATGATGGACAATTAATACCCACATCTTAGTCACCAGTATTTCAACCAATGTACAAAAATATAATTTATTGTTGTTATTTTCTGAACCAAGTCTCAAATTTACAAATATAAGAGGTTAAAATCCTTATCCTTGAGGAGGAAGTGACATCGCCCAAGAAGATGGAAGCCTAAACTAGAGGCTCCTTCTTCGCCGAAAGCCGCCCCGATCTCCCTCCAGCACGCGGAGGCTTTGCCTTACAGAAGCCGGAGCCTGAGGAGGGGAACTTGCCGGGTTCCCAGATTTCCCTTATCGGAGCGTGTCTGAGTGGTCCCTGGGTGACAGCTGAGCGGCGGACTGCTGGCCTGCTTCCCCCACATGCAGCGTGAGCGGTGCCCTCCATCCCTGCTTCCTGGCCAGTGGAGGAGCGGAAGACGGCACTGTGGTCTGGAGCAGCCCAAGTGTACCCATCGCAGAGCACTTCAGCGTGGCTTACCTGGACCAGGGAGAGAAGTGGCGAGGGTGCAGAGCATTCAGGTGCCTGCAGAGCCTGAAGGGAGTGCATTCGGCGCTGATTGGAGGCCCAGCTGGAACACAGAGTTGGCAGCCTGCATACAGAGCTCTGGCGGTGACAGGCTCAGCCTTTGGAAGGGGCAAGAGTTTGGCCCGGTCTGGGAAGGCTGGTTGTGTGCTCGGGGCCCCCGGTGTCCAGCCTTCCTGCCTTCGAGTGGAGATAGCCACCCTTGCTTGCTAGTGGAGAGCCCCGAGTGACGAGTGCCTGGGAGATTGCCACAGTGGAGGGGATTGCTGTCTCGCCCACCTGCACCCTGTATTCCCGCAGTCAACAATCGGACGCGTAGGATGTCCACAAGGAAGAAGTTGGACAGCTATGGATTTGCGGGAAAGAAGCAGAGTGTCCCGAAATTGGCGGGAGCCAGTCCACCACAGGCGACCAGGATGGCGGTGTCGGAGGCCCCTGTGGGGAGTGGCATGGACCATCCGGATCGACCAGGCGGAGATGTGCAGGAAGGCTCCGTGGAGACGCTGGAGTCCCTTAGGGAATTGCTGCTGGACATTCGTAGAGAACTGCAGTCCCTGCGCCACGATGTTACCACAGCTGTAGCAGATTTAAAATGAGACCTGGAGGAGCAGGTGAAGAGGCAGGATGCGGTGGAAGCCCATATCAACACCATGATTGAGGACATTATAGCTGTGCAGCAGGCAGTGGCGGGGGTCTGAGCGGAGGAGTTGGCGATGTGGGACAAGTTGAAAGATCTGGAGAACAGATCCCAGCGGTGCAATCTCCAGATCCGGGGGGTGCCGGAAGAAAGTGCCTATCAAGATGCCCGCCAGGCAGCCTTGGACATCTGTACAGACATACTCACAAGTGCTCTGGCGGGAGAAGGGCAAGTGCTGGAAATTGAAATAGAAAGAGCGCATCGGGCTTTGGGACACCCAAGATCCAACTTGCCCCGTGACGGTTTTGTGCTTAGGCAGCTTTTGGGTGAAAGAGGACATATTCCACGCAGGGCGGAAGCAGAGGGATTATAAATGGAATAATTTGCGGTTGGACATTTATCAGGATGTGGCGGCAGCAACCTTGCGCAAGCGGAGGGACCTGCAAGTGGTGACCACCTATCTTCGCAGAGGGCCTCAGATATCGGTGGCTGTACCCATTTGCCTTGGCACTGACGGTGGGGACCGCAACGAGATGGGTTCGCACAGTGGCGGAGGCCTGGTCGGTGCTACAAGAATTAGGTGCTCCTAACCTTCCGGAGGGGGGCCCTCCCAGGGTGCAAGAGGAGGAGCAGGTTGGACCTCCGGATGGTGGCGACAGACCAGAGGAACGACGGTCCGGTGTGCGGGGAGCCGGGAGCCGCAGGGACAGCTCCCATGAGAGGGCAGCTGACATCGCTGGACATTACTGTTGGCTGGGCTGACTTATGCAGTATAATGATAGCGGGATTTTGGTTGGGAGGGGACGGGGGGCGTGTTGGGTGAGTGTGTTATTGGAAGGGTTGAAGGATCGCTCAGGGAGCCTGTGAGTGGTGGGGCTTTGGGAAGGGACCCAGGTATGCTGTTGTGGGCAGTTGTAGGTGTGAGGTTTATATGGGGGGTTTGGGTAGTATGATTCAGTCTCACTGGGGGGGGGTCTGTTATGGGGACTCTGCAGTGTTGGTGTGCAGGGTATGGGTTGTAGGGAGGGTTGGCAGCTTTGTTGGTGGGGGTTGTATGTGGGGGGACCTGAGAGAGGTGTATTATGTATATTTGGGGGACGACGTGTGAGATAATAAAATTTGCGGACGACACCAAATTATTTAGTGGAGCTCGGACTAAAGATGACTGCGAAGAATTGCAAAGGGACCTGAACAAACTAGGGGAATGGGCGACGAGATGGCAGATGAAGTTCAATGTTGAGAAATGTAAAGTATTGCATATGGGAAGCAGAAATCCGAGGTACAACTATACGATGGGAGGGATGTTATTGACTGAGAGTACCCAAGAAAGGGACTTGGGGATAATGGTGGATATGACAATGAAGCCGACGGCACAGTGCACAGTGGCCGCTAAGAAAGCGAATAGAATGCTAGGTATAATCAAGAAGGGTATTACAACCAGGACAAAAGAAGTTATCCTGCCGTTGTATCGGGCGATGGTGCGCCCGCATCTGGAATACTGCGTCCAATATTGATCACCGTACCTTAAGAAGGATATGGCGTTACTCGAGAGGGTTCAGAGGAGAGCGACGCGTCTGATAAAAGGGATGGAAAACCTTTCATATGCTGAGAGATTGGAGAAACTGGGTCTCTTTTCCCTGGAGAAGAGGAGACTTAGAGAGGATATGATAGAGACTTATAAGATCATAAAGGGCATAGAGAGAGTAGAGAAGGACAGATTCTTCAAACTTTCAAAAAATAAAAGAACAAGAGGGCATTCGGAAAAGTTGAAAGGGGACAGATTCTTCTTTACCCAACGTGTTGTGGACACCTGGAATGCGCTTCCAGAGGATGTAATAGGGCAGAGTACGGTACTGGGGTTTAAGAAAGGATTGGACAGTTTTCTCCTGGAAAAGGGGATAGAAGGGTATAAATAGAGGATTACTGCACAGGTCCTGGACCTGTTGGGCCACCGTGTGAGCGGACTGCTGGGCACGATGGACCTCGGGACCGACCCAGCGGAGGCATTGCTTATGTTCTTATGGTGTATATGAGGATGCTGGGGGTGGGCACTGGGGTGGCTGAGATGGTGGTGTTGCTTCTTCCTCAGGGATCTTGAGATCTGTTTGGATGGTCTCGAGATGTGGTTTAGGGTTGGGAACAGGGGGGAGGGGGATATTTGTGGTGGGGGAGGGGTGGGATGTTGGGGTGTTGGGGGAAATAGTACTCTCTGCTCTGAATTGGAATTGGATGGTCAGCTGATGCTCTGGTGGGGCTTGGTCGGGGGCTGGGGTGGCCGAGTCCCAAGGGTATTGACGGTGGTGTTTGTGGAGTGGTTAGTGGTAGTGGATCCTGGTTAATTTAGTAACTTGGAATGTGGGGGGGATCAATTCCACTAGAAATAAATACTCAAGGATTAGAGCCCGAATATATCCCTTATTCACTCAAAAACAAGCCCCACATGGACAACCGATAAACACACCCAGCAATACTACAAGGCCTTACTTACAACCCACAACATTCACACTCCCCAAAGAGAAAGGGAAAAAGGAAAAAGAAAAGAAGTGGAGAAAAAGGCCTCAGTTCAGCTTCATCTGGCCAAAAAAACTCCACTCCTACAAAAGCTGTTTATGTGTAAATGCTGAAAAATAGTCCAAGAAAACAACGCAACTAATGTAGCCTGCCAGGTGTGAGAGAGAATAAAGCATGGATGCTCTGGATACATCCCTGTAAGTTCTGACATTAGCCAGGTGAAGGGGGATGGGATAAAGACAAAGATCACTTTTCTCTTTACAGAAAAAACTGCCCTCACCCCCTGCAACTGAAATCTACCTTATCTGTCTCTGCAGATGATAGAAACAGTAGATTAACTATGGAAAGATATTTCACCATTAACTGAAGAGCATGCAAAGATGGAGAAATACGCTGTTTTATGAGTTCAATTAGCTACTGTAGAAGTAAAAATAGAGAAAAAGCAACAGGTCCTGAGGCTGTGGGCTAGCTGTGGCTTTACACCAAGGCCCACCCAGCCAGATATCATAAAGAGATAAACAGACCATGGTCAGAAGACAGAATTCTCAGAAGAAAGAATTCATAAGAAAAATCATCTAATAGGAAGTATCAGAGATGTTTAAAGTTGGGAGGGGGGCTTGTGCTCGGAAATACTAATATGGTGGGGAAACAGGCATTTCGGGGAAAAGGTAGGTTTTACGGAAAACAGAGTGGACATATAACATGACGTAGATGAGAATAGCCAATAAATGAATGTAGTTAGGCAGTAATGCATAAGTAAATAGCCAATAAGGATGTATCATGTGATATAGACCAACGTGGTGTTGGCCACTAAGAAATGTATAAAAACCAGGCCTATAGAAGGGAGAGGTCAGAACAGACATCAGAGGACCTCTAGGTCTAGAGGTCACCTTCTGTTACGCTATATACTAAATGATTTATTCCTGTAAGCTGTTATTGATTGGATAAATAAATATATACTTATTGAAACCAGTATATAGCGTTCGAGGTCTCATTACCGAGGTAGGCCTGGACAGCTGCCTACATCAGGTGGTATCAAACGGCACGCCTAATACAGATGAAAGTCAGTAGGTGAATGTAACAAAAGGCAGTATAATCCAGCTCATAACATCCATAGCAAAAGCAAGAAAAAATAACTTAGCTGCTAATGGCCTCCAAATCCAGGCCAGGCAGTCCTTACACCCAACGGGGAACCCTCCGTTTCGCATCAAATCGCTGCGTCAGGGGTGTTCATATCACTGCTTCACATCCAGATATTCCAGACCCACCATACTCCTCAAACATCCTCACCACTTCATTGATCAAAACTGGCGCAGAGAGACTTTTCACCCCGGCTCTTAAAAAGGCCAAAAGTTTCGCCCCTCCACATGCAGCCACCAATCAAAAAACACTCAAACTCAAAAGAAGGCGGACTATTCTATTCAGGCATTTAAACCCTCAGGATGGACTGATTGTAGCTGATAAATCCATCTCTGCTCCTTTTGCCACAGGAGACGTCTCCAATCCCCCCGTCGAACCGGGGGCGCAATATGTTCAATCACAATACATCGCAGGGCTCCAAAATCATGATGTGCTTCTAAACAATGCATCACCAGCGGTTCCTCCAAATGCCGGGTATTCAAACATGATCTATGTTCAATAAGTCTTGTCTTGAACTGACGGTAAGTATGCCCAACATAAATTTTCAAGCAGGGACAAAGAATCACATAAATCACCCCCTCAGTGGAGCACCTCAACTTATAGACAAAACCAGTCTTAGGATGTTGAAACACATCAGATTTGATCATTAGAGAACAGACAGAACAATGACCACACATCCGATGTCCCGGTGTTATGGCTGCATATGTGTCAGATGGAACTCTCAAAACATTGGGGCTTAAAACATCGCCCAAATTTCGATTACGCACATAAGAGAACAAAATATTGAGCTGTTGAAAACAAGGATGTATCTTTAAAATGTTAAGATGTCGGCGGATCACCCGCTGTGAACATCTAGACAACTGGTTGTAAGTAGAGACGAAAGGAACCAGATCCTGAGTGGGAACCTCATCCTGATACTGTAATAAAGCCTCCCTGTGATTGATTATACAAAGCCCTCTTCCTAGCCTGGGCCACCACAGAAACCGGATACCCCCTATCAATAAATTTATCCTGTAGGGTCACAGATTGATGACGGAACTCAGCTGTAGTCTTACAGATGCGCCTATACCTCAGAAACTGGGCATGAGGATGCATACTACTGAACTGCAACAGGGAGTTACGATCAGTATCTTTAGTGTACACCGTGGTACACAAAATTCCATCCACTAATTCCACCAGAACATCCAAAAAAGCAATCTTAGTGTGATGAAACTTCATTTCAAATCTCAAGGAGGGATGGCACCCGTTAATGTAAGCATTAAATGCCAACAGCTCTTCCAAAGATCCTCTCCATAGACAAAAAATATCGTCTATAAAGCGGAGCCATCCCACCATCAAAGGAAAAAATCCAGAAGAGTAAACAAACTTCTCCTCAAACGCTCCCATAAACAGATTAGCTATAGTCGGGGCAAAAGTTGCACCCATAGCAACTCCTGACAGCTGCATATAGAATTGACCCTCAAACAAAAAATAGTTCTTTTTCATAGCCAGAGCAGTCAATTCTAGCAAAAACTCCAGGGGCACCAACCACGGACGAGGCATTTGATTAAAAAAATCTGATAATATCTCCAAAGCCTCGTCCTGGGGAATAGAGGTATATAGGGACGCCACATCTAGTGTAACAAAAAACGTCACCTCAGATGTCATAGATTCCCAACTCTACAGAAAGTTCAAAAAGTGTGTAGTGTCCTTTAATAAAGATTTTACTAAAGAGAGACAAGGCTGAAGATGAATGTCCACATACTTACACACACGCTCTAATAGAGAATCCCTTCCAGAGACTATAGGCCTTCACGGGGGAACCTGCAAAGTTTTATGTATCTTAGGAAGTAGAAGGCTGGCACCTTAAAATATCTAAACGTGAGAAAATTATATTCAGCTTTAGTAAGGAAGCCAGCCTTCCTACCAACATTCACAATTCCAACAAGCATACCAAAGATATCATCAGAAGGGTCCCTATGTAAGGGAACATAATTATTGGCCTGCTGTTGCCCGGAGATTAGAGATGTATTTTTTCACTATAAGAATCTCTATGCCCCCCCCCACCCCCCACCGTCGGAGGAGGGTGTAACAGCCGGCCCCTATTTGGAAGGGATAACGTTGCCCTGTATCCCTGTATCACGGAGACGGACAGGAAGCATTTGAATGCACCAATAACGCCGGAGGAAGTATATTGGGCAATAGGGAACAGTCCTCTGCTGAAGGCACCAGGCGAGGATGGCATGCGCATTGAATTTTATAAGCTTTTGGGTGAGGAGATTGTTCAGCCATTCACTCGGATGTTTAATATTATGGTTGGAGCAGAGGCTTTACCGGAGGGTATGAATACGACACGTATTTTGCTGTTGTCTAAGCCGCATAAAGACCCTGAGACAGCAGGATCCTACTAGTGCTGCCCGATTCAAAGAAAAATATTTTGATTCAATTCAATTCACCCTGTTGAATCGATTTTTCGATTCGATTTGATTCACTGTTAATGACACAGCTTTTTAAGCTATCATACCATGAACAGATCAGTTCCGTAGTTAAAAATTGTTTTTATAAACTACGTCTCATCAGATCTTTAGCTAAAGTTTTAGAACCTAAAGCTCTTAATGTCTTAATACACTCTTTGATAATCTCCAGGCTGGATTACTGCAATACATTATATCAAGGCATAACTCAGAAAGAAATACAAAGGTTACAAATCATACAAAACACAGCAATAAAAATTATTACTAACTCCAAAAAATATGATCATGTCACTCCACTTTTAAAAGAAGCACATTGGCTGCCGATCTCACACAGAATAACATATAAAATTGCATTACTAACATTTAAAATTCAGAAAACTAAGAGGATCACGTGATGCACTGAGCGCGGGCAGACGACGGCTGCCTGAGCTCCCGGGCCCCGAATCACGAACAGCCCCGTTACCGATCCCCGGGGACGCGGCGGAGGACGGCGAGTGATCGCGCGTGGTGTGAGGTGCGCATGGACAGGTTCTTGTCCTCCCCTGCGTCACCGATGGCCACTCGCACCACCAAGAAGGACCGCGATCGCCCGCAGCTTAGCGCGGACAAAATGGCGCCAGCCCCATCTTCAGCCATCCACCAAATAGCGCCGGAGGCGCTGGCGGCTTTAACAACGGCGGTAACGGCGGCGATGCAACCCGGTATGGACCGGCTTTCTGACCAACTGTCCAACTTAGAGAACTTACTAACAGAGACTACCCGCAGAACAACTGTCTTAGAGACCCGGGTCTCTGATTTGGAAGATACACAGAGCACCCATGAAACTAAATTACAGGAGCTGCAGGCACTAACAAAAAAGCAAGCAGAGAGACTGGAGGATTTGGAAAATCGCTCCCGCAGGTCCAATTTGCGCTTTTTAGGCATCCCGGAGACAGTAACTGGACCTAACCTGCTACAGGTCCTGGAGGTATGGCTGACAAATACTTTTGCTTTACGGGAGAGCCTGGGCCCGATACGGTTGGAGCGGGTGCATCGACTTGGAAGGGAGCAGGCGCGGGAGGCGCGGCCTCGCATGGTCATAGCAAAAGTCTTGAACTATAATCACAAAGTTGAAATACTGCGAAAATATAAACAACTTCGTGAGGACCTTAAGTTTGAAGATTCGGAGGTGCGCATTTTTCAAGACTACTCCGTGGCCCTGACCGAGCGCAGGAAGCTATTTTACCCGCTTTGTTCATCCCTGGCAGAAAAGAAAATCCGGTTTCTCTTCTTATACCCAGCTACCTTACGTATACAGCATCAGGGTCAATGGCAAGTCTTCGATTCAGCTGTGGAGGCAGCCACTTTTATGAATACTCAAGTGCTCTCTCAGGCGGACCTTACATGACTGTCTACTCACGTCATGGAAGCACTCACTGCATTCTGCTGGTTGCACTATGGTTTGGAAGTTTCTGGGATGCTTAGATTCCCGAATGCAGGGAGCTCGGGACTCTCTCTTTCTTCTGTTCCTACTTGTTGATATGGGTTGGGTTTGTTCAGAATTGCATTCAAGTGGTCACAGTTACTGGGATTGAATACTTAATTTTGCTGTCCAATATCCGTTTAATTGTTACTGGGTTTCTTATGGACCTAATGTTTTTTGATCTGTGGGTGATTCGGGGCCTGGAGTGGCATTAGTTTGTGATCTCTCACACCTATAGGACCGCCTTGGGGTGGACCTTTAGTTGTGACTGCCTACTGATGCGAGAGGGGGTTCGACAGGGGGGAGGGGGTGGGGTGGGAGGGGGGGGTTTGGGGGGAGTCCTTTGCTATGTTGGAGGTATGTAAGACAATTTTGGAGGCAGGAGAGTTGGAATTCTGCAGTGGGCGGGCATGTGGTATTGCAGATACTTCGACAGGTCCTCAGTAACACATGGCTACCCTGGGTGTGGCTGGGAGCCTGGGGTGGTTGGTTTCAATACACTGTTATTCTTTCGCAAATATTGTCCATCTTCATAGGTCATAGCTAATTCTCTGCGCCTAATGTCATGGAACGTATCGGGCATTACATCCCCTATTAAACGAACTAAAATTCTAACTCAGCTCAAAAGACATAATGTAGATATTGCATGTTTGCAGGAAACCTGCCTGACGGACGTAGAACATCAGAAGTTGAAGAGGTCCTGGGTGGCTGCAGTCTTTGCAGCCTCTTCCCCTCAAAAACGGGCGGGGGTAGCAATATTAATTCGTAAGACTTTACCTATACTGCCAGAGTGATTGTAACTGATCAACAGGGCAGATATGTACTGTTACATTTGACGGTAGGAACATATTCCTTTTTTCTCTTGAATGTGTATGCACCTAACCAATATGATCATTCTTTCTTTGAGGGTATTACAGCAATGTTATTAGAGCGTGTTGGGGAACCAGTTTACGTAGCTGGAGATTTCAATCAAGTCTTAGACCCGAATTGGGACCGATCTACGCCAGGACCGAACACCTGCGTGTCCCACACTAGGGGTATTCCATATCTCTGTGCCACTTTAGATCTAGTAGACCCCTGGAGACTTTTACACACCACAGAAAGGGATTACACTCATCGATCCAGGGCACACAATACCCAATCTAGAATAGACTATGTCCTTACTACGAGTAGGGCCTTTCTGAATGTAGATGCGGCAATGATAGGCCCGACCGTGATCTCGGATCATGCGTTGATTTGGATCGATGTGAATGTGGGTTTTAGTTTGCGGGGACCAGTACGTTGGCGTTTTCCTAGTTATTTATTTTCAGATGACCATTTCAAAACTTATTTAACATCTAAGTGGGAAGATTTTCTTGAATTTAATGGTACGCATTGTGACAATCCGACGCTGTTTTGGAGCACCGCTAAGGTAGTGCTCCGAGGAGATTGTATAGCTTATGTTGTAGCGCGAAACCGTCGTTTGTCTAGAGGTATCCTTAACTTAGAGAAGGAACTAACAGCCGCTAAACGCCATTATACACAATACCCGACCCGAACTAATAGGGAACGCTTAATATCGGTGGAAGCGACCCTTAATTCATATATACATGAGCGAACAGTCAAAATGCTTCTATATCAAAAATATCGTTACCATCGTTACGGTAATCGGGCTGGGAAATTGTTGGCACGGCTGACTGCACAGGCCAGAGGACATCGATACGTGTTGGGATTGAGGGACGATAAGGGACGTCTGCAACATTCTACTGCTCACATTGCCCAAACTTTCCATTCTCACTTTCAGAAGATTTATGGACGCCAGGACTCGGGAACAGTTTCCCTTATTAGGGATTATATAGCAGATTCTGGATTGTTGCCACTCTCTGACCCAGACATAGAATATCTTAATACACCCATTACCCCGAAAGAATTGCAAAATGCAATCCAACGCCAAAGGAATTTTTCTGCTCCAGGGCCGGACGGCTTCACGGCAGAATTTTATAAGATTTTATCAGTTCAATTAGGTCCCTATTTGCGGGAATACTATTCTCAGACAATACAGGATGAACACTTTCCCGCTGAAGCAAATGAGGCCTTAATCACTCTGATATTGAAACCAGGAAAAGAGAGCGTTGCTCCCGAGTCCTATCGTCCTATTTCTCTTTTAAATGTGGACATTAAAATTCTTTCTAAAATATTAGCCGATAGACTAGCTACTCTTCTCCCGAACATTATTGCACCGGCTCAGGTAGGTTTTGTGAAAGGCAGACAGGCGGTGCATAATGTTCGAAAGGCCATATTATCACTGGCCCATACACAATCCCATAATACACAGATGTTGCTGCTTAGTTTAGACGCAGCCCAAGCTTTCGATCAAGTCAATTGGGATTATTTATTTGAGGTGTTGGACTATATGGGGATGACAGGTTGGTACGCCAGAGCGATACGCACATTGTACTCGACACCGAGGGCGAGATTGCTTGTTAATGAGCTCATTACAGCCCCTATTTTAATTGAAAGGGGTACCCGACAGGGGTGCCCTTTGTCTCCCCTCCTCTTTTTGCTATACCTGGAGCCCTTTCTCCGGACAGTGACTCTGGACCCTGATATAGTGGGAGTGGACTTTGGGAAATGCACTATTAAAGTGCTAGCTTTTGCAGAAGATTTATTATTTACACTGACTAACCCCACTCATTCCATTGCTCATCTGCTGCAGGCGTTAAGGGAATTTAGATTCTACTCGGGCTTTACTTTGAATTATCAGAAATCTATAGCTCTAGCTAGTCCGGCGGATCTACAGCAGACATGGATGGGAGAGTTTCCTTTTGCATGGGCGACAACGTCAATTCGCTATTTGGGAATTTGGATTCCCAGAGACCTCAAAACTCTTTATGACAGTAACATTAATTCCCTCATGCAGGACACCTTACAATATTTACAAAATTGGTCCTCTTTCCCACTCTCAGTAGCGGGACGGGTGGCTCTTTTTAATATGGTGCTCTTTCCCAAGTGGTTATATCGTTTTTAGGTGTTACCAATCCTCCTCTCCTATACTCATAATGCACGTTTAATTAAAGGTTTACAATGTTTCTTGTGGGGGGGTAAACGTCCCCGTATGCAATTTTCTAGGATGTGCTTACCCAGGGAACGAGGGGGCTTTGGTTTATTAAATGTCCGTTGGTACGCATTGGCATGCCAGATGCGACATCTCAATGATTGGTTTAGGGGGACATCAGATTTCTCTGCGACTCCTTTGGAATTATCTTTGTTGGCTCCGTACCATGTAAGCTATTTCTTGCATGTAGCGGACCCACAGATCCGTCCTTTGGTGTCTCCCTACCCGATATTTGCGCCGGCGCGGCGCACATGGAAGTGGGTATGTAAAACAGCAGAGTTGTCTTCTGAGGTTTCCTGTTATTTACCCATCCAGGGCAATGGAGCCTTTCCGCCTGGACTGCAAAATACATCCTTCCAGAGGTGGAGTACGCTGGGATTACAATATCTTTTCCATCTGTTTCTGGAGGAGGGGAGAATAGCCACCTTTGCGGAATTACGTCAGACTTTTGATTTACAGCCAACTGACTTTTTTGCTTATTATCAAATCCGACATTATGCTCAGTCTCTACCTGGGGAACACCTGACCGAAGATACCCGGGAGGCCCTCTCGGAACTTTTCAGTCTTTCTGCACAACAGAGGGTTCCGCTTCGGTTTCATATTGTGGGAGTCCGGGACTGTCAATCGGGCACTAATTTGGCCATCTTGGCGACAACATGGGCAGAGGACTTGCAATGCACTTTAACAGACCAGCAGTTGCAGCGGGTTTTGAAAAATATTCAGAAGGTCTCTCCTAACATTACGCATTGGGAAATGCAATTGAAGATAGTCTTGCGACTCTACATCCCGCCAGAACGAGCAGCTCGGATGGGGATTACTGCATCTCACTCCTGCCCGAAATGTGATCAGGATCACGCTTCTTTAGGCCATATGCTCTGGACTTGCCCAAAAATTTTACAGTTTTGGAGATATTTGGGACAATACATTACGACGCTATGGGGGAGGCGCTGGCTTCCACAACCAAGAGCACTATTCGGATTTTACAATATAGCCACGCCTAAACCCAAAGGCATGTCGGCTTTCCTCACTAGAGCGATTTTGATGGGGAAAAAAGCAATACTTACGAACTGGCTGTTCCGAGATCCCCCATCTTATGCACAGTGGCGATCCCTGATGATAACCCATGCGACACTGGAACGCAGACTGGTGGGAGCCTTGGACTGCGGCCTTGGCCGTAGATTCAGTCTGACCTGGGAATGTTTCTGGCAGGATCTTACTCCGCATGCCCGCAGTAGATTATTGAACCTCTAAGTTTGACTCTTGCTCTCCATTTTTGTTGTAGTACTGGACTCCTGGGGTGGGAAGGGGTATGGGGGGGGAGGGGGGAGGAAGATTGATAGTTGTTCTGTTTCATAACAAAAGCTTAAGCTGTTTATACTGGTGTGCTTTACTAATTTTATAATAAAAACTATTTGAATATAAAATTCAGAAAACTAATACTCCAATATTTTTATATCGATATTTAATACCATATTCCCCAGCTAGATCCCTTAGATCAGCAGATCAGTACTTGTTGACCATTCCGTCATTGAAAATAATTGGCACTAGAAGAACTACAACTTTTTTTTATTTTGGGACCCCAGCTTTGGAATAAACTTCCAATTTTTCTGCGCGCTGAAACCTCCTTAGAAAAATTTAAAAGCAAACTAAAAAGCTATCTTTATAAAGATGCATATGAATCTTAGATCAGATAATATTCTTTGATTTTCCTATTTACTTCTAGATTAAGCCTTTTTTAAACATTTTTTCCAAACCAAGTTTCATTAAAATTTTTTTAATACCCTTCCTGATGTTGCTCCTTTCCCAAATGTTTTTTATTTTTGTTTTTTTTCTTTTAAAACAAATGTAGTTTATCCTTATATTCCTTATGTATCTTTAATTAACTATGGATAGGTTTGTAAGTTTTATTGTCTCAAATGATTTTATTTGTTCCCCCAAATTTTTAATATTGTTATACGCATTGAAAATTTTTTATATTGCGTTTAAATCAAAACTACAATAAACTTGAAACTTGAAACAATAAATTTCACAACAACAATAAATTTCACAAAGTACTTCAAAAAAATCACATTTTTCCATTAAAGCAGTTTTGGAGACATTTGCATGAACAGTCTTTTTTTTCCCAGTCCATAAGCAAGCAATATGAAAAAGATTTCCTTAATTATCTACTCAAACATTTTTGCTATTTACTTTTATTGTACCTAGACTATTATTCAGTAGAAAAAATTTAGTTTGAAAAAGAACATTCACTCATAGAAGTCCAATGTCCAGACAGGATTTGATTGAACAAATTAAATTTTTTCTACTGAATAATAGTTTAAGTATAACGAATAGCAAAAAATGTTAAAGACACACAGAAAAGCAGTAAAAGTCAATAGGTTCTCCGAATGGGAACAACCTGATGTCTCAGCAATTGAGGAAAAGACCACTTAATAATGTTTATAAGATAAATCATATAAATGATTATACTGAAGCTGGGTGTCCTCAGCGTGAGAGGTAAGCGAGGGGAGAGAATTCTCCAGCGCTTTACACAATAAGGCACAGGTTAATCACCCTCTGCCTGCACACCATCATAGGACACCTCACATGTGCTCAAATTAATCAATGTGATAAATTAAACAGTGATATACAATTGGTCAATCACACGAGTGCAAGATCAAATAGGTTGTTCCCACTCAGAGAGCCTATTGACTTTTACTGCTTTTCTGTGTGAGTAGATAATTAAGCAAATTTCTGATAGCCTACAGAAATGATTCAGAGCTTCCATCCCCAGGCCCCCTGCCGATTCTGAGCTTCCATCCCCAGCCCCCAAGACTCACCAGCCCCCCTGCTGATTCTCAGCTTCAATCCCCAGCCCCCATTCTGATTCTCAGCTTCCATCCCAAGCCCCCAAGACTCACCAGCCCCCCTGCCGATTTCAGCTTCCATCCCCAGCCCCCAAGACTCACCAGTCCCACCTGCCGATGTATTTACTTACTGCCTGAACTGAATATTAAATCGAGGGGAAAGAGCCAGCCAAAACTAATATTTGTTGCTGCTGAGTGCCGAGGTTTGTTGCTTGACTCTCTCTCTACTCCTTTCGTTTCTTCCAATGTAACTTCCGGTTTCGTCTTGCTGCTGAATCGGTGAGTCCGGTTTTTAATAAAAATGAACCGATTCGAATCGATTAACCTGATATGAAATGGTGAACCAATTCGAATCATGAATCGGGTAGCACTAGATCCTACCATCCTATTTCCTTATTGAATATGGAGGTTAAACTGTTAGCGAAAATCATGGCAAAGCGGATGGCCACTTTGCTTCCCTCCCTTATCCATGAAGCTCAGGTGGGATTTGTGAAAGGTCGGACCATGGTTAAAAACATACGAAAATTGTTGCTGTCTTTGGAACAGCGGGCAGCGTGCAATCTCCCCTTTGTGTTGGTTAGCTTTGATGCCGAGAAGGCCTTTGATAGGGTGCGGTGGGACTTTCTCTATGATACATTGGTGGCCTATGGTTTTAATGGTTTTTTTGTGTCGGTAGTACGAGCATTGTATGCTCTTCCACAGGCTAGAATTGTGTTGAAAGATTTTGAAACGGACCAGTTCCCAATTTCTAGGGGGACGAGACAAGGTTGCCCCTTATCACCATTGTTGTTTGTGTTAACATTGGACCCCCTAATTCAGGATATATATGCAATGCCGTCTACATGGGGGATTGACATCGAAGCTACATCTTTTAAGTTATCGGCCTCTGCCCTCCTTGATGGCCTTGTTGGACTTGATAAAAGAATATGGTGACTATGCTGGGTTCCGCTTAAATTTGGATAAATCGGAGGTGTTAGCATCCTCTGCGGTGGTTCAGGCCCTCTGGGGGAATGGGTTTCCGTTGACATGGGCGCCAGGGCAGTTTGTGTACTTGGGGACTTTGATGACCATGCTGGTTCACCGTTTTTTATCGTCTTAATGTGGATAGGCTTCAACAACAGACGGAGCTTATGCTGGATACCTGGAGGGCATTGCCCCTTTCTCTGATGGAGCGCATTTGCATGGTTAGGATGTTCATCTTTCCCAAATGGCTGTATGTATTGCAGACTCTGCTATTATGCTTGCTGAAGAAAGATTTACGCATTCTTTATAAAGGAATTACTCGCTTCTGTTAGAAGGCCAAGAAACCGTAATTACAGGTGTCTCAGTTGCTGGGGAATTAGCAGAGAGGGGGGGTTAGGATTACCGGATGTGAGGGTTTATAATTATGCGTGTTTGCTTTGTCATTTGGGAGATTGGGTGAATATGACCAGCAGTTACACCCCTCTTTTGAAGGAACGTGAGTTTTTTGCTCCTTATGATGTGTTTGCGCTACTACATAGTCCTCGGAGGGCACTGCCCCCTACTACCCGATCCAGTGTAATATTTAGCGCATTGCAAGCGGCCTGGCGTTGGCTTGTACAAGCCCTGGGTGGGGATCCGACGGTTACTGATCTCTTGCCCTTGCGGGGTAACCCGGTCTTCCCTCCGGGACGTCAATCCAGAGAGTACTTGTCCTGGGGAGTGAAAGGAGTTTCTTGTTTAGAACATATTTTGGGGGATGATGGGGAGCTGTTGACCCGTGCAGATTTGCTAGCTAAGGTGGGGGAGACCTGGGGCGCACAGTTTGCGTGTCATCAAGTAGAGCACTATGTGGGATCCCTTGACAGAGTACAATTGCGCTAGCATATGGGGGGCCAGGCTGCGGGAAATGTTTGCTCGGGAGGGGGGTGTCCCTCTCAGTATCTAGCATTCATGCTAGTTTGCAAGAGTTACAACCAGCCAAGGACTATCAGAGCATCTGGGGTAAATGGGAGGGGGAATTTCAAATTAATTTGGGACATTGGGATGTAGCCCGTACCTTGAGGGTGATGCCTGGGGTGACCCCGTGTGCTTGGCTTAGGAAAATGCATTATAGGGTGACATTACGCACCTATTATACTCATACACAGTTGTATTATAGTGGGAGTCTCCCTACACCACTGTGTCATAAATGTGGGTTGGGGGGACACACTTTGAGACATACCTTCTGGATCTGCCCCATTATCCAGCGCTTCTGGAGGCGTATAATCTCTTACATGTACGGATTAATTGGGAGAGCCCTGCGCAGTAACCCGGCCCACGTTCTCTTGGATTTGCCAGAGGCTTTTGGCCAATTGCCTAGGGG
Source organism: Geotrypetes seraphini (assembly GCF_902459505.1). Classification (NCBI taxonomy): domain Eukaryota; kingdom Metazoa; phylum Chordata; class Amphibia; order Gymnophiona; family Dermophiidae; genus Geotrypetes; species Geotrypetes seraphini. The sequence continues at coordinate 406,509,048 of NC_047084.1, read as the reverse complement.
ACCACGGGCTCTGTGCAGGAAGATGAGTTTACTGGCTAGGAAATGTATTCTTCAATGCTGGACGGTCCCTGACCCTCCGGCGTTTTGGCATTGGCGGAACCAGTTGCATCAGTTGGTCGTCTGGGAGGCACGAGATGCAGGAGGGGCTAGGAAGCGAAAGATGCTGTTCAATATCTGGGAGCCATGTCTGCAAGCCTTGCATTCAAAGGGCTGCAGTGCGGTATTAAGATGGGCATCCTAATCTAGGCGCTTGGATAGTCGGGCTGGTAGAGTACTGGCGAGTACTGGTGGAGCAGGGTGGAGAGTACCATTGGTGGGGAGGGGGGATTGGGGAGGGTGTGAGGGGTTTGGAAAGATTCTGGAACTTAGACACAGACAGGGTAAGGGGGTTTCAGTGGGGGAGGGGGTGGTGTGGCATTTTCGGGGCTCATAAGAGTCCAGGACCTTGGAGTCCTTTCCGCTCTCCTTACTCTCGCTCGCCTAAGTAGAGTGGGTTGGGAGGAGTTTGGTTGATGTTAAGAACATAAGAACATAAGAAGTTGCCTCCGCTGAGACAGACCAGAGGTCCATCTTGCCCAGCGGTCCGCTCCCGCGACGGCCCATCAGGCCTACTTGCCTGAACAGTGATCCTTGACTAATTTTATAACTTACCTCTAATCCTATCCCTATAACCTACCTCTACTCCTATCTGTACCCTCAATCCCTTTGTCCTCCAAGTACCTATCCAAACCTTCTTTGAAGCCCTGTAGCGTGCTCCTGCTTATCACATCCTCCGGTAGCGCGTTCCATGTTTCCACCACCCTTTGGGTGAAAAAGAACTTCCTGGCGTTTGTTCTAAACCTTTCCCCTTTCAATTTCTCTGAGTGCCCCCTTGTACTTGTGGTCCCCCGTAATTTGAAAAATCTGTCCCTGTCTTACTTTTTCTATGTCCTTCATGATCTTGAAGGTTTCTATCATGTCTCCTCTAAGTCTCCGCTTTTCCAGGGAGAAAAGCCCCAGCTTTTTCAGTCTGTCAGTATATGAGAGGTCCTCCATACCCTTTATTAGCTTAGTTGCTCTTCTCTGGACTCTCTCAAGTACCGCCATGTCCTTCTTGAGGTACGGCGACCAGTACTGGACACAGTACTCCAGGTGCGGGCGCATCATTGCACGATACAGTGGCAGGATGACTTCCTTCGTCCTGGTCGTGATACCCTTCTTAATGATACCCAACATTTTGTTTGCTTTCCTTGAGACTGTGGCGCACTGCGCCGATGCCTTCAATGTTGTGTCTACCATCACTCCCAGGTCTCTTTCAAGGTTGCTCACCCCTAGCGGTGATCCCCCCATTTTGTAAATGAACATCGGGTTCTTTTTCCCCACATGCATGAACTTGCATTTCCCTATGTTGAAGCTCATTTGCCACTTTTTGGCCCACTTTTCCAGTGTTGTCAGATCTTTTTGGAGATCTTCGCAGTCCTCCATGTTTTTGACCCTGCTGTATAGTTTGGTGTCATCCGCAAATTTAATAACCTCACATTTTGTTCCTGCCTCCAGGTCGTTAATAAATATATTGAACAGGAGCGGTCCCAGTACTGACCCCTGTGGAACTCCGCTCGTGACCCATTGCCAGTCTGAGTAATGGCCCTTTACTCCAACCCTCTGTTTCCTATCCGCCAGCCAGTTTTTGATCCATCGGTGGACCTCCCTTGCACCCCGTGGTTCCATAGCTTCCTTGTCGAAGTCTTTTTTGAAGTCAAGGTAAATGATGTCTATGGATTCCCCTTTATCCACCTGGCAGTTTACCCCCTCAAAGAAGTGTAATAAGTTCGTGAGGCATGAACTGCCCTTGCAGAAGCCATACTGGCTTGACTTTAGCTGCCCATTGTTTTCGATGTGTTCCCAGATGCTGTCTTTAATCAGCGCTTCCATCATCTTTCTCAGGACCGAGGTTAAGCTCACCGGCCTGTAGTTTCCTGGGTCTCCCCTTGAGCCTTTCTTGAAGATGGGCGTGACATTTGCTATTTTCCAGTCCTCCGGAATCTTTTCAGTTTTTAAGGATAGGTTGCATATTTGTCGGAGTGGCTCAGCTATTTCGTTCCTTAGTTCCTTGAGTACCCTTGGGTGAATGCCGTCCGGACCTGGCAATTTGTCGCTCTTTAGCCTGTTTATCTGCCTGAGGACATCTACCTTGCTCACCTCTAGTTGGACCAGATTTTCATCCTGATCTCCTTTTATGATCTCCTCAGGTTCCGGAATGTTGGTTGTGTCCTCCCTCATGAAAACTGATGTGAAGAACTCATTTAACCTGTCAGCTATCTCCTTTTCCTCTTTTACCACTCCCTTTCTGTCTCCATCATCCAAGGGTCCCACTTCCTCCCTTGCTGGTTGCTTCCCCTTGACATACCTGAAGAATGATTTGAAGTTTGTTGCTTCCACCGCCAGTCTCTCTTCATATTCTCTTTTTGCTTTCCTAACCACTCGGTGACACTCCTTTTGGTGTTTTTTATGCTCCTTTTGGTTGTCCTCTGTTTGGTCCTTTTTCCATTTCTTGAATGATGCCTTCTTGTCAGTTATCGCCTTTTTCACTGCATTGGTTATCCATACTGGGTTTTTTGTTCTATTTTTTTTTTGCACCCTTTCCTGAACTTGGGGACGCACAGGTTTTGTGCTTCATGCACCGTGCCCTTGAGTAGGGTCCATGCTTTTACTACGGACTCCATCTTCCTTGCGGTGTCATTGAGTTTCTTTCCCACCATTTTCCTCATGGCCTCATAATTCTCTTTTTTGAAGTTCAGTGCTGTTGTTATAGTTCTTCTCACCTTTGATGATCCAATTTCTAGCCTATACTGGATCGTGTTGTGATCGCTGTTTCCTAGTGGGGCTAGTACCGTCACCTCCTTAGCGGGCCCCCCTAGTCTGTTGAAGATTAGGTCAAGAGTGGCATCTCCCCGTGTTGGTTCCGTGACCAGCTGTTCCATGAAACAGTCCCTCATGCAGTTTGAGTGCCCGATACTCCAGTCTATTCCCGGGTAGTTGAAGTCCCCCATCACCACCACACTTCCGCTTTTGCATACCTGCCTCAGTTCAGCCTCCAGATCCTGGTCGATTTCTTCCATTTCTCCAGGTGGGCGATAGTACAGACCCAGTTTTATGTCTGCTCCAGTTCCTCCTGGTAGCTTAACCCATAGTGATTCCAAGTCATCCGCCCTTACTGTTGTTTCCATCCTGGTTGAAGGTATGGAATCTTTTATATATAGCGCTATTCCTCCACCCTTTTTGTGTGATCTATCTCTCCTGTAGAGTTTGAACCCTGGTAAGGCCACATCCCATTTATTGTCATCAGTCCACCACGTTTCTGTGACTCCAATTATGTCTAGGCCCTTTTTGCTGGCTAAGACTTCCAGCTTTCCCATTTTAGCCCTTAGGCTCCTAGCATTGGTGTATAGGCAATGTAAGTCCCGGTTTTTCACCTTTCTTGCTGGTTTTCCTCGTGGTTTGGCATTCCTGGTGACCCCCTCGTGAGTTGCCAGTCCCCAAGCCTCGTTTCGGTCATTCCTCCTGTGGTGTGTCTGTTCCGTCCTCAGCCTGTTTCCCCATGTTTGGTTGTCCCTCTGGATTCCGTTGTTCTCTGTTAGTCCTGCTTGCCAATTTCATTTGTGCCCTAGACCCCTGCAATTCGTCCTTAGGTCCTTTTTCAAAAAATACCCACTTAGTCTTGAGCCCTCTTTTATAGTGTCCTTGTTCAATGTCCTTGGCCCTGGTCCCCTGCAATGCGTCCTCAGGTCCTTTTCCCAAAAATTCCCACTCAGTCCCGATCCCTTTTTTTACAATGTCCTTGCTCAATGTCCTTGGCCCTGGGCCCCTGTATTGCATCCTTAGGTCCTTTTTCCAAAAATTCCCACTCAGTCCCAAGCCCTCTTTTACAATGTCCTTGTTCAGTATCCTTATTTGATACTTTTGTCCGATGTGTCAGATCGACTGTCGGCTTTCCCCTCTTCCTCAGTTTAAAGCCAAATCTATGACGCTCTGGACGTTGCGTGCCAGCATCTTCGTCTCAGTCGTGCTCAGGTGCAGTTCCTTTTCTTTTGTCCATGCTTGTTATACTATTATATATGATGCATATTTGTTTGTACTGAGCACTTTGGGGGGGGGGGGGCTTGGCATTGTATTTGTTGTTGTTTGCATCAATAAAAATAGTTTGAACCTAAAATCCTTATCCTCTCTCTAGAGCTTTTGACCAACTCCTCCTTCGCTAATTTCTCCTCAGACTCATCTATCAGTCAAACAAGAAAAACACACATTCATGCAGGCAAAAAGTACCCATCCTTCTCACACACAGGCGCAGTTTCTAAATCCTCAGTTCCACTAAGCTAATTCCTGCACCTACAAACCTCTAACCTCATCTCCTGCTTTTTTTTCAATTCCTGTTCTGCTCGAATATATAAGTCTATGCCCGTACTTTGAGTTGTTTCAGATTTTAAATTTAACACAGCTTTATGCCTGAAATTTCAAGGGGCAGGTTAGGGTAGTCTCTGTTTGTACCGGGGCAAGAGACCTGCCCGATGGGAAGTTTCCCGAAGGGTTGTGTCTTGCTGTTTCTGAGCGATTTTGGTTAGCCCAATGATGTCCCATCTTACATTTTGGACCAATATTAGGGGGTCGTCCTCTGTTCAATATGGGCGGTTTATTAATAATTGCCTTGCAGTTTAATTGAAATGTCCTGGTTTCCCACAGCCATAACTGCCTTTTGGAATGGAACTTTTTTGTACTGCAGCTGCTAAAATGCCCATTGCTTCCTGTAACCTGTTTATAAATTCTATATAAGGCTCAGTGGCCCCCTGTTTGATGCTTGTATAACTTTTAACTGGTGTTCCTCAGGCTGGTTCTTTATGATATGCTCTGAAGGCACACTGACTCCCTATCGGGAGCATTTCTGTTGGAAGTACACCTTGTTGGGGAATAGTAGAGAAATTTCCTGTTCCATATAACTGATCTGGGGTATAAAACCCTCCAGACTGTAAAACTCTGTTGAGCCTCCCTTTGACATTCACTATCCTACATAACATATTGACCCGTAGTCAATACCATGCACATAATGACTTTCCAATCTTGTGGTATTAAAGTATGCGCCCCAGCCATGGTTTCAAATAACCCGGCTGTGAAATTACTTCGTAAACCTGTCTCTGAAATAGATTTACAAATTTCTTGCAACATTGCAAAGGAAAATGGTTGATAAGAAGGTATCTGTCCTCGACCATTAGGATCTTGGGCATATGTGACTGGGTAGGCTTGAATTAAATCTTTCATATCTTCTGCTTCTAATTGCCTTTCCTCTATGGCCTTTTTCATCATTGCTTTAAATGCACCTAAAGGGTGCGCTAATGTTTCTTCCTTTTTTGCACTTAAAGGTACTGGAGTTAACTGTGTGGGAGGTATGATTTTTGGATATATGTTCTGACTGGAATAGTCGGGGGGGGGGGGGGACACCTCTGTCCCTACCTTCTCCAAGGCACATATGCACTTATGCCATACAATTAAGATGGCTGCCGACGCCCTAGGTTCAACATACAATACTTTCCCGACTCTAATCCAATCTTCTACTTTTAGGGATCCCTTTTCTGGATACTGGGAGAAGTGCTCTCCTATCTCTTGTACTAAACATTTCAACTGTGAATCAGAGGCCTCTCTATCTGTATGTCTCAGAATATACTTAAATTCTTTCAAATGAGCAGGCTGTAAATCTGACAGGGAATTTCCCATACTTACTCGAGGGGATCCTGGAGTATGAAGTGCACCTAGTCTTATCATCAGACAGAACAAGCAAGGCGAAGGGTCCCTGTTCTGGGCACCACTTGTAGGGATGGAACACAGCAAAAACACACACACACAGGCTATGAGTCGGGAAGGAGGCGCTGCCTGTGGCTAGCTCTGAGTCCCTTTTATTATGCTTCTATGCTAATGACATCATAGTAACTCCCTCGATTACATGTCTAATGATTGGTGGATACAAAGGTACATGCTTTTACATTGTGATCACCCTCCTTTTACCTCGTGCTTTACCTCGTGATCACCCAACTCAGCACTTAGACAATACCTGTGTTTTTGCACGTCCTCAATGCCTGTCAGCTGATGTCCTTTCCAAATATGGACAGCTTAAATAAGATAAAGGTTAATATGTGACAGGTAAGGGGGAGAGAGGGAATGATTCAGTATTCATTCACAGGGGCTTAAGATCAGTGTGCTGATCTGGCCTTGTATCAGAACTGGTGAGCCCGATGAGATAGGCAGCTAGCAGCACGAGCTCCGTCGGTTCAACCACCAATCAATTGGCATCATTATTGATCCCCTTTTGAAGCGCACTTACCATGCACACAAGGATCAATGTCCTCGGGTAAACCTAATAAGCACAAAAGCGCTGAACCCGCGTCTCCATCGAAAGCGGAGCCGACCAGAAACGAGGACGCTGCATCGGCGGCCATCTTGTGTGAGCTGAAGACGATAAAAGAACTGCTGCTAGAGACGAAGCAAGACACCAGCGAGTTAAAAGCGGACTTCGCAGTTCTGAAAGAAGAATTCGCGGCAGCGCAAGCCAAGGCAGATATTTTAGAAAACAGAACCGCGGCAGCTGAGTCTTCAATTAAATCGCTGTTCAAGCAAACGAGCCGCGTGGCAGCGCTAGACCGCACACTTGAAGACGCGGATAACCGCATACGGAGGACCAGTTTCCATCTTCTTGGCCTCCCGGAGGGATGAAAGGTTTGTGATCTGGTCGATTTCTTGGCGGCTCTCCTGCCTCAGATACTTAAAATGCATGATGATGTCAAGCTGGACTTTGACTGTGCTTTTCGTCTCCCACAATCTAATGTGTTTCATAAAAAGTACCCCAGGCCTGTGCTTGTCACGCTACTCAGACACCAACAGGTTATTAAGATTATGCAACAAGCCAAACTACACTCTCCCATTACTTTTGAGGGTAACAAGATTTTGTTTGTTCCGGACCTGGCTAAGGAGATGGCGAAAAGAAGGAAACTTCTACTATCGTATAGACCTCAACTTAAGAATATGGGAGCCAAGTTTGGTATGCTATACCCGGCGCGACTAAGGGTTACCTTTATGTTTAAATTTGTTTTATTATCATCGATAAACAGCAAACATAGTGCAATACATAAGAAATATGTCCACCCCTTCCCTACCCTCCCCCCCCAAAAAAAGGGAACAGCCACAGTCATACATGCCTGAGTATATTCACTCCAATAATCGAGCTTTCGCTACAGGAGACAAAGTAGAACAAAAAGGTCTCCAACAACGAAGAAATAGAACCCCTTTTTTGGAATGTATATCAAGAACATCTTGTCTTTCATAACCAGCCCAATAAATCATCTGAGTCCGCCAATGTGAGACAGTAGGCGTTTGTGGTGACAACCAGCATTGTAAAATGGTCTTTATGCCCACCAAGATAGCCCTTTGAACAAATGCATTCACTCCTGGCTTAACTGGGTCCAGTGAGAATTTCAATGTAAAGAGAAAAGTCGACGTCTGTGTCCAGGAGCAGTTCCATAGGGACTGTATTAGGAGCCCTATGCGCCGCCAGTAGGCTTGAATACCAGGGCATAGCCGAAACATGTGTCCAAGAGTAGCTCTGGCAGCCGCACATCTGGGGCATCTAGCTGAAGTACTGATGTGAGCTTGGTATGCTCTTGTGGGTGCCATGTAAGCGCGAACCAAAAATTTATAGTACCGTTCCCTTTCAGTTGCTGCCACCAGGATGCTTGATCTCAATTTAAAGCTCCTCTTTAACATGGATTCAGTGATTGTGGTTTGTAAGTCCAAGGACCAGGATTCAGCCAAGGTTCTATAGTCAAGGTCCCCAGCCAACCCCTGCAGGTAACGATGGTAAACACTGAGTGGGGTGGGGTCTTGTGTTGTTAGACATAGGGCTTCAGATAATGTATCTTGGACAGTGTCTGATAAAGCCTGTTTAGGTAAGGAGTTCACATAGTATAACAGTTGCCCGTAACTCAGCCAATCATTAGCAGTTAAGATACGTGCATCTAACAATTTCTGAAACGAGTACAGGGTACCATCCGCGTTTAATACTTGAGACAGATAAAACACCCCTCCTTGGGCCCACCTAGAAGGGGCCCTTAGACCTATTCCAGGAGCAAAAGCAACATTGCCATGTATTGGTAAATAAGGTGTCATATCCGATCTAATGTGCAATTGTTTACACAGTTTCTTCCAAGTTTTTCTCAACGGAACCAGTAATAACTCCTGTGTACGCACAGGCAATGTGGAAGTATGTAGTAAATAGCTGCAATGAAAGGGGGTAAATGCAAGGCATTCAACCTCAGCCACTGAAAAATGGGAGGTCCCACAGAGCCAATCGTTTAGATGTCGGAGTTGGCATGCCATATTCATTCTCCCCAGATGTAATAGTCCAAGACCTCCCTGGGATACAGGTAAGAAAAGTGTACGGAGGGGTATACGCGAACGCCTGCCACCCCACAAATACCCATTTAATGATTTGTGAAGGACACAGAGGTGATGTTGTTGTAACAACAAGGGTAAAGTCTGTAACAAATACAACCATTGGGGGATAATCATCATGTTGTACAGGGCTATTCGTCCTAATAGAGATAAAGGGTAAGAGCGCCAGGCTCGAAATCTCTGTCCCGTTTGTTGGAGCCGGGGGAGAACATTGAGCTTATATAATTGAGTTAGGTCTTGCGGGATCCAAATCCCCAGATAACGTAAGGATTTCGATGCCCATTCCAATTGAAAGGGCCCCTGCCAGGAAGTTCGGACTTCATCTTGTAAAGGCATGACTAAGGATTTCTGTTTGTTTAAGATTAGGCCAGAGAATATATGGAACTCGTCCAATAATTCAAGAGCTCTAGGCAGGGATTGCTGGGGGCAAGCCAGGGTCAGCAAGATGTCGTCAGCAAATGCTAATACCCGTAATTGGGATGTTCCCTCCATTAATCCGACTAAAATGTCATCTCTTTGAATTGTTCTAAGGAGAGGTTCAAGGTATAGTATGAATAGTAACGGCGACAATGGGCAACCCTGGCGTGCCCCCCTGCCCACCTCAAAGGACGGTGTGAAGACTCCGTTTACCAATATGGATGCAGTGGGGGATGTGTATAATGCTCGCAATGCGGCTAGAAAATGCCCGCCTATACCTACATATTCAAGAACTGAAAACAAGTAGGGCCAGAGGACCTGATCGAATGCTTTGGCCGCATCCAGGCTCACCAAAATGCCCCCAATGCGCGATTCCTGCGCCCTAGCCATCGCCAAAAGAGTGCGTCGTACGTTGAGGACAGAATGGCGACCCTGAACAAAGCCCACCTGTGCGGATGATATGATGTGAGATAGAAGCGGAGTCAGTCGATTTGCCAACAACCGGGATAGAATTTTTATGTCCACATTGAGCAGGGATATAGGTCTGTAGGAGTCAACCTCCTCCTTGGGTTTATTCGGTTTAGGGATCAATGTAATGGTGGCCAAATTAGCGTAAGCCGGGAAAGCTCCAGTCTCCGACACCTCCTCGTAGTAAGACATCAATGACTCACAGAGCTGGGGTGACATCATCTTATAGAATTCCGCCGAGAACCCGTCAGGGCCCGGGGCTGTGCAGGAACGCAAGGTCTTAATGGCTTTCTGTATCTCTTGGCCCTGCAGTGGTCTGTTCAGAGTTTCTCGTTGATGTTCAGTAAAACTAGGTAGGCCGGCATCAGTTAAATAATCTAGAACATCAGGGCCTGAGTATGGTCTGGGATTCGCGTAAAATGTCGATAAGTGTTGATAGAATGCGTCCGCAATGTCTTTCGGTGCGGTGTGATAGGTAGAGGGACCGTGTCTAACTTTTGGAATATATCTGGAGTCTTGCCAATTCTTAGTTAATGAGGCAAGCATCCGGCCCGGTTTGTTTCCGTACTTATGAAATTTATATTTGCGGTAAATAATAGAGCGTTTAGTACGGTCATGTATTAATGTGTTGAGAGCTACTTGGGCTACATGAAGTTCATCCCTCAAAGCAGTAGTTGGTGTACATAGAAAATCCGCCTTCAAGGCCGAGCATTTTCTTTCCAAGCTTATAATACTAGCCGCTATGCGTTTATTTCTTGCCGCAATATAAGCAATGATGTCCCCCCTGAGAACCGATTTAGCGGTTTCCCAAAACAGACACAGTTCTGTACGATGTTGTGCATTATTCATCAAGAAATCCTCCCAACGTGCTCGGAGGTAGGCCCCAAAGTCAGGGTCATCATGGAGATAGGATGGGAATCTCCACCGGCGGGCTCCAAGAGGTGGCTGTCCCCAACCCAGGTCGATCCAAATGGGACAGTGGTCTGACACCTCCATTGGGCCTATAGTAGTTTCAGAGACTCGAACAAACCAAGATTCTGAAACTAGTACATAGTCTATACGTGAAAATGATCCGTGTACACGAGATTGATGGGTGTAGTCTCGCTCTGTTGGGTGGAGCAGTCTCCATGGATCTACCAATTCTAATGATTGACAGAGAAAAGGGATACCCTTGTTTAAATTTGGCACCGTCGATGATTGGGAACCGGAACGATCTAAAGAAGCGTCCAGCACTTGGTTAAGGTCCCCAGCTATTATCAAAGGCAGTGAGGTGTCCTGCAAGCCCAGGGATACTAATTTATCAAAAAATATTTGAGAGTACGTGTTTGGCCCATATACAATCAGCAGCCGGAAGTCTGTGCCCTGCATAGATATCTTTACTAGTAAATATCTACCCTCAGGATCTTCAGAAAGTAACGTTACAGAGCAGTGTAGTCCCTTACGTATCAGCAGACATATCCCGGCTCTTTTCCCAGAAGAAGAAGCCGAATAGACTGAACCCACCCAGCCTCTTTGTAATTTTTGATGTTCTTCCCGGGTCAATTTAGTCTCCTGGAGGCACGCCAGATCGGCCCTATGGTGTTTTATCTGTCTCAAGAGCTTCGTACGCTTAATTGGTGATGAAATCCCCGACACATTCCATGACAGAATACGGAGAGAGTGATCACCCAGGGTCAAAGCACCAACAGCTTGATCTATCCAGCTGCAAGTATTCAACACCCAGGCGCCCAGCCTCACCTAGGTGAACAATAATGTCTCTGTAGCATCTAGTAATCAGGCAAAATTGAATAAACAACATCCCCAATAACAATTCAATAGGCTGTTCCCCACACATCTTCTCCCTCCCCCCCTTTCCCCCAGAATACCCAAAAACCATATCCCCGAAGGAATATGCGGTAGGTCCGAAAATGGCGCCTCACAAGACCCCACCCCTACCCCCGCAAACAGTGAAACAACAGTGCCCCATCATGTCAAACTTTTAACAGTTCTGTAATATTCAACATTACGATTGCAGGAACCACCGTCTGGTGTAGAAAGCGTTGCCTCTTCGTCCGTTCCTATGTCGGCTCTAATGTTGGTTGTACAGTCTTGTTTATATAGTCTGCGGCTGCCAAGGCCTCGGTGAACACGTGCCATGAGCCCTCATGGTGAATCTTCAAGACCGCTGGGTAGATAAATTGAAAACGATACTTGTTTTCCTCCAGCTTAGAACACAGTGGGTAGAAGGCTTTTCTGCGTTCAGTGAGAGCTGCTGAATAATCCTGGCTTATTCGAATTGCAGAGCCTCTAAACTTCACGGTGTCACGTTTAGCTCGGTACTGTCGCAGGATCTCCAGTTTGTGTCTGTAGTTAAGGATTTTCACGATCACCACCCTAGGCCTGGAATCCCTGGTCGGACGGGGGCCAAGGCGATGTGCCCTTTCCAGGCACAGTGGGCCCAGAGATACAGTGTCTGGAAATTCCAGCTCCAGCCAACCTTCCAGCTCAGCAGTTAATTGATTGTCAGGTATAGTTTCGGGCACACCCATAAAGCGCAGGTTCCCTCGGCGAGAACGGTTCTCTAGATCATCTATTTTAGCAGCTTGTAACTGAACCGTTTCTTGCAGGGCCGAGAGATCCAATTCGTGCGAGTTTAGGGTGTCTTCTGCTGCCGATACACGGTGCTCCAATTCGGTCGTTCGGGCCGTCGTGTCTGACATAAGCTGCTCAAGTCTGGTCATTTGTGATGTTAGGGCTTCCATCTGGGGGCCCAGAATCTGCACCACCGCCGCCTTCAATTCCAGCAGTGCCCCAGCCGAAAATTCCGTGACCACCGTTCCGGTTGCGGCCGCCATCTTGCCCGCCCCGGGGCTCGCACGCTCCTTGTCTTTGCGCGCTGGTTTCATGCGCGCCGCCTCCTGGGAACGTGTTAAATACCGTTCCATGCGATCCGGCTCCCGTTGCTAGGCAGTCCTCGTTCGCGGGCGGTCCGAATATCGGCGGTAAGCGCGGGGGTAGAGATGGGGACTCGGAGCTGAGCAGGAACACGTCCTCACAAGCTCATGGCGTCAGGTGACCTCCAAAGGGTTACCTTTAATAATTCAATGAAAGACTATCTCAATCCATCTGATCTGGCAGACTTCATTGAGAGTGTGAAACCCACTGTATTGATAAGACTTGATTTCTTTAATTACATACTGCTGGTCTCTGTCTGCTTAATGTATTGTTATCTGTTATATGCAGCTTTTCTCTTATATCACAAGTTATCTTTATCCTTAGATTCCTTGTTTGCTTGTTATGGAAATGATGCCTATCACTTCAATTTCTTGAGCTGTAGGGGCCCTGCTGATTGGGCTTCTTTCTCTTGTCAGCTTTCTAACCCATGGTGACTTTATCTTGTTTGTTACAGTTCTCTGTTCAATTGCAGATTCTACTGATGTATATTTGTGCATTAACCATCTTTACTTCCTACTCTAGGCTAAACTCTTCTACTTGGTTCTTTAAATTTATGCCAAACTGTTTACCAATTGCTACACTGATTCAAGCATTTTCCACTGTATTTAATTGAATGGCTTTGACCTGTTTTTCTCTCAATGTAAAAGGGTTTAATAATCCTGTGAAAAGGCTTAAAATACTGCGCTATACGGAACAATATAACCCTGATATTATATTCTATCAAGAAACACACTTGTGCGGCATTGAAGCTCTCAAAGTTGCTCCTACATGGGCTTATAAACCTCTGTTTTCTCCTTCTGTCGGGAGGAAAAATGGCGTTATCACCCTGATCAGAAAACGCCCAAATGTTAATATTGTCTCATCATCACACGACCTTGACGGTCGGTGGCTCAGAGTTACACTGAAAGTGGCGAATTGTCTCATGCACTTATACAATATATACGCACCTAATCAAGACTGCCCTCTCTTCTTTGAAGCTCTGGCTGATATTAGTACCGCCGATACCCTGCCACTGATATTGGTTGGTGACTTTAACCTTGTACTGAACCCTGATATTGATTGGAAATCTGAGGCCCCTTACAAAAGAACCAAGGCTTGGTACTGTCTGCAAGATCTTTTATGTCAGCTGAAATTAGTCAATCCGTGGAGGTTACTACATCAAAAAGATGAGCTGTTCACCTTCTCCTCTCCTCCACATTCATCCTACTTGAGAATAGATTTCTTCTTGCTCAACTACTCCCTGGTGCATAAAGTGGACACCTCCGAAATACAGTCCATCATTGTATCAGACCATTCTTCAATTACACTCACACTTCGCGATATTGCACCTCCGAAGCCACCTGGTGTCTGGAGATTTAATCCCTCCTTATTGGAAGACCATCTGTTTATAGACTGTATCAATGACCACATCAAACACTACTTCGCTATCAATAAAGTAGAAGAAACCTCTTGGCAAACCACATGGGATGCATTTAAATCGTATATTAGAGGAATAATCATCTCCTATGCTGCCAAAAAAAAGGCAGAAACAAGACGTCAACTACAAGCAATGGAGTCACAGAAGCGACGTTGGAATCTTCACATACTAAAGATCCAGCTAACATTGTCATTCAAACTGAATTGAACAAATTGCGCTATGCATATAATTTGAGCCTCAGTAATACAGCTGCTTCTGAGGTTCTTCTCCAATCTTCTCACTACTATGCCACCTCCAACAAGGCTGGACACCAACTGGCGCAATATCTGAAAGCGAAGATGGAAAGAACATCTATCCCGGCCCTTAAATCTGAGCAAGAGGAGATCTTAACGACAAATGGTGAGATTTGTAACCAATTCCACAACTTCTATCAAGATCTTTACAAGTCAGAGAAGCCTCTGCTGCCTCTAATAGATGAGTATCTTGTTAATCTTACTGGTCCCAAACTGGATGAGAGGGATGGAGAATTGCTGTCTTCACCATTGAAATTAGAACACCTCAAGGAAGCCTTGCACTCTATGGCCAGGCGTAAAACACCAGGGCTTGATGGATTGTCAGTTGAGTTCTGCGTTGCTTTCCAGGAAGCCTTATTACCAGTGCTGTTATTGTATCTAACTCATCTTATTGATCAAGGCATGGCGATGGGTTCCTTTACAGAAGCCATAATTATTGTTCTACCGAAACTAGACAAGGACCCGCTATACGTTCAACATTATAGACCTCTGTCTCTGATAAACATCGACGCTAAGATCTATGCGAAATTATTGGCAAATAGGTTGCAACTTGTTATGTCGAAATTAATACACACTGATCAAAATGGCTTCATGAAAGACCGTCTGGCCAGCGATAATTCTTGTCTTTTCACTCATATCATAATTCAAGCCTCTGAGTCGGCCTCTCCATATGTTGCCGTAGCCCTAGACGCAGAGAAGGCATTTGATCGTGTGGAATGGTCCTTCATGTTCAAAGTACTTTCCTGGTTTGGCTTTTGCGACTCTTTTATCCGGATGGTACAAGTCTTATACTCCCACCCCACAACTAGACTCCGCATCAATGGGATACTATCAGAGGAGTTCTACCCCTCCAGAGGAACAAGGCAAGGATGCCCATTGTCCCCTCTCTTGTTCAATTTGGCTTTGGAACCACTATTGATTGACATTAGATCTAACCCTCACATTCAAGGATTTCAATTAGATGATTTAACTGTCAAATTATCGGCCTATGTGGACGATGTCCAAATATATACTCTTCTTGAGTCTCTACCCACTGTTCTACATACAATTGACAACTATTCCTCAGTTTCAGGGTATAAGCTTAATCCGACTAAATCGGAAGTCATGCCACTTTCTAGACTGCCAAGCGGCGAAGAGGTTCGAGCGCTCCACCTTAAATATGCCCCATCAAAGTTGAAATATTTGGGTGTATATTTTGGCACCAACATTGAAGAGACTCAAGATTTTAACATCTCTTATATCATGGACATCATAACTACCACTACTACCAGATGGTCACCACTGAAACTATCCTGGTGGGGACGACTAGACTCTATTAAAATGGTCCTAGCACCAAAAGTTACCTACATTCTATCTATGGTTCCCTTCCTTTTTCCACTCTCTGCCTATAGGAAATTTGAATCTGCCCTAGTCAAGTTCTTATGGAATTCGAAGACATCCCGCATTGCCCTGAAGAAACTAAAATGCACCTAGCCTTTTGTGCAGACAAGGATCACTTTGGTTAATAGCTCCAGATGAATTTAAAACACCTGCATGGTTGAAACTGGAACACGCCTTACTTCCTGAGGAACATCTAATGTTTGTGTCATTTGCTCACAAGGGAGATAAGCTTTGCAATATGTTATCTTATCTTCCACAATGACTGCTATTCAAGAATTGGATGCCATTGCTCCTGTACAATGGAATGACACCACTAGTTCTCCTTTATGGCGTAACCCGTGCTTACAGATTCAGGGTCACTACATGGAATGGAAATCCTGGCGCAAGAAGGGCATTTGGTCCATCAATCAACTATTAACTGACCGTACATTCTCAGACTTTCCTGTTTTTGCCAAGACCTATGATTTGGAACCGTTCCACCATTATGAATGGCTGCAACTAAGACATTGTTTAATGGCCTATTTAAAGAAGACTACACTGTCAACCGATTCGCCTACCATACTCCAATGGTCTGCCTCGATTATCTCCAAATCGGGTCAAGCATCTAATTGGTACAAACTGATCCATAAACAGAAATACACACCACCCCTGGCATTGTATGGAATATGGGCTCATGATGCTTCGGTACCTACTGATCAGTATAACTGGGAAGAGATTTGGTTAACGTCTTTCAAAGCCTTGAAGTCATCTACTATGCTACACTCTGTCCTCTTCCTCTATCACCGTGCATATTGGACACCACTCAAATTGTCCAAAATAGGGTCCTCCATTTCAAACAAATGTTGGTCTTGTGTAAATGCTGTGGGAACCTTAGATCACATGATCTACCATTGTACTCAGTTGGTGCCGTTCTGGTCAGATGTATGGTCCACTATCTGTCAGATATTACACATAAATGAAGATCTATCATTTGCCATTGTCATTTATGGGTCGAGTGCCCTACAGAAACGTCTACTGGATAAATATGAAGCCCGACTACTCAAATGCTTAACTCTCATTGCATTCAAAACTATCCTGTCTAATTGGAAAGACTTTTCGTCTTTACATTATAACTCTTGGTGGAATACTGTATGCTTGTTTTCCAAATTTGAACTAATAGCTGCTGATAGGTCTAATTCTTGCTCTACGTATCATAAGGTATGATCTCCTGTTTTGGATTATTGCAAATCAGACTAAACTGATATGCCGATGTCCACATGATACTCAGTGTCTTTTCATATTGGTCTATTGGCGATGTATGTAACTGCCAATGTTCTGATGGGTAACTGATTTGGCGACTGCCTATACTTAGTCTTTGTTTCGCTTTTATTGCACATTATTGTCCAAATGATTATATCTCTGCAATTCACAGCTTGTTGTTGCTGGTTTTCTGTTTTGTATTACCTACAAAATTTAATAAAAATGATTGAACTTAAAAAAAGAACTGCGTCCCTTCATGTATGAATGAAACTTGGTATCTCAAGAAATTAAAGGTGGCCGTACAGGAGTGAATTTGGAAGATTGTCTATAATATTTAAAAGGAGTAAAGATGAGAATATGTATAACTTTAAAACTGGTATGTGGAAGAAATTAGCAGTTTGACCTATCTGACCCTTAGCTTTTCTCTGTGTTCCTTCTACTGGTAGAGGACCTCTGACCTTTTATTTGATTACTTTTTGGACCATTTGCCATGGAGACTATCTGTGGAATGTGGAGGGATTGGGTTGTAGAATTTTTCTTCCTATCGTAAAAGTTTGAGTACTGCCACTTTCTTTGATCTTAATTTTATACATTGTATTAGATTTTAGGAAGAATGACCCTTGTTATTTCCTGTTTTACAATAATAGGCATAAGAAGAATAAGTTTAAGATGAACTGTGAACCTTTTTGAACCTGGATCTCTCAGTGCATTCCAGTAAAACAAAGAAGGAATGCAAGAAGTCTCTTTATATTAGATTGCTTTGTTAAACCTGAGAGAAATGAAAGTTGTAGGGAAAACTTGTGTAGCCTGAAGAAATTAGCTTGGGTTTGTATTTGTGAAAACTGTCAGCTGCTTTTTCTGGAGAACATTACCTTGGTCAGAAAGAGCTTTTTGATTCATTCTTTAAGACTGTAGAAAGACATGCTGATTCATGAAAGATATTTTCATATCTTTTTCTAAGGGTAACATTATTGCCTATCTTCAATAATGTATACTTCCTGGAATCTTTTGAGAATGAGGATTTTTTACTAGCCTATATAAAGGTACTGGTTAAGGATAAGATGTCTCTTTTCTTTCTAAAACAAATTTTGCATTCCTTTGTGTTGAAGATTTCCTGAAATTTACAGGTATGATAGGTGTCATAGATGATATGAAAACTGAGATTGTGAATGAATCAAAATTAAGTGAATATATTAAAGTTTAGGAAATTAAAATGAGCTCTAGTGAAAAAGTCTGAGGCATTGTAATTAAAGATTGATGTTTAAATTGCTGGATCTGTACTCTAGCTTTGCTAAAGACATAGGCAAATTTATGTACCATTGTTCATATACATCCATGGTTCTCAGAGGAGCAGGAAACTTGGGGTTTTACAGAAATAATCTGTCCCTTATAGATTAGAACATACAATGCTAATTGGGAGTTCATACAGAAGTTAAGATGTGTCTGCAGGATACAGGCCTTTTACTGACATGATTGGTGTCTGAAAAGGTCAGAGATCAAAAGTGATTTAGAAATAAAAAGTGAAACACTGCAACCTGCTGGGTTTAAAAACTTAACATTAGAATAGACTTAATATTAAATTAAGGATTTAAATGTAAAACTGACGTAAAGCATTCTTGGAAAGGAAGTCATGTGATCAACTGTGCCATAGTATTCCAATTATTACAAATTATGTCACATAGGGTATAAATCTGGTTGTCATTTTCTCCCTTTGGAGAGCACTAAAATTTTGATGGCATGTATCGGCTCTCCCCAGGCATGTGAAGCATTAATAAACTTATTTGATTAATACTTGGCTTTTTCTCATGTCTGTTATTTTAATTCACAGAACGGAGTCTCTAGCCCAGTTATGTTAGGAGAAAGATTCAATTCTGGCAATTCTTTTGGCCCCAATGTTCAAGTCTTCCAGCCTGACTTGAACATTTGGTAAACTGGTAGCTTTACTACACTAAGATAGTGGTGCTAAGGAGTTTTCCTTTTAAGAGTACATGTTATCATATAATTTTATGTAACTTCAAATACATATTTAGAATATTTTAGAAATTGTTGTAACAGAAATGTACCTAACTTTTATACTTTGTAAAACTTTTCTTTAAGAATGTTATCTTTCAAAGCCTAAGGAATTTTCTTTGTTTGAAATAATCCCACCTTCTAAGGGAATGAGCTGATTAAGAATTGGAGCTAGGAGTGATGATGTGTTACAATTATATAAACTACACAGCCCTGATTCTGTGGAGATCTTTCTCCACATGTATAGCCAATTTATCTCATGTGTTGATCTCCCTCACACAAATAATTATGGGGTTATGGTTTATGGAAATGCATATAATTACAGTAATTGGTGTTTTTAACTCTAATTTTAATCTGAAGTTTAATTTTTATATAAATTTAATAAATCTTTTTTTTAATGAAAATACATATCTTTGTGTGAGTTACTGGCATCAAAAAGTACCCTATGTTGAGCAGAGAAGCTGTCCGCCTGATTCGGGCTGAGGAAAAATGATCACGTCAGTCCCTACTACTGATTACTGCACTGACTGCCAGTAGAAGCACAAATAATATTTAAATTCTCCTGTTTTTTGTTTTAAATTGGTCTGGGGACTGACCCCCAACTACCTGTTACCTCATTTTGCGCTACTAAACCTTACCAGGATAACCAGGAACTGCAATTTATTTACCTACCCCAGAATCATTGGCTGTAAACACAGGTCTTTTTTGGACAGGATGCTAGCATCCAAGCAAATAAACAACAATCCTGGTTGGGCATTTACATAAACGGAACCATGCAATCTTACAGCGGATTAAGACTGCATTATTTGATAAATTCATTTCTTAACTGAAGATTCATTTTAACAATACTTTTAACCTGCTGTACTTTGATAACATGCTGTACTTCCATTTCCAATACTTTGTACTTTGCTGATTGACCAGCTTCTCTTCTGTGTACTTTGATAACATACTGTACTTCTATTCCCAAAACTTTATACTTCACTGATTGACCAACTTTTCTTCTGTGTAAACCGCCTAGAAGTCAATTGCTTGTTGGCGATATAGAATAATAAAGTTATTATTATTATTAATTGTGCTCACTGTCCTGCTACAAATAACAATGTTAAACATACCTTCTTGTTTAAACCTGTGTAAAATAGTTCATAGATATCCTTTTTATTAACACTTGCCCAAGAAGCACTACTGGGATTTGAACTTACAACCTTTGACTTTTTGAGCAAACAACTTTAAAACTAAGGGCTCCTTTTACTAAGGTGCGCAAGCGTTTTTAGCGCATGCTAAAGATTAGAGCGCTAACCACACGCTAAACAAAAATACCAACACAAGCTCTATGGAGGCGTTAGCGTTTAGCACGTGCGGAATTGCAGCGCACGCAAAACCACTAGTATATCTTAGTATAAGGAGCCCTATGCTAGAGAATGACACGGTGGCTGTTACCCGCGGCTAGTCATGGGTAACCTGCCGAAACGGGGGGAGAGAAAATAAGAACATGAGTTGCCGCTGCTGGGTCAGACCAGTGGTCCATCATGCCCAGCAGTACGCTCATGCGGCGGCCCTTATGGTCAAAGACCAGCGCCCTGAGACTAGCCCTACCAGCATACGTCCTTGTACAGTAGGAACTTGCCTAACTTTTTCTTGAATCCCTGGAGGGTGTTTTCCCCTATGACAGCCTCCGGGAGAGCGTTCCAGTTTTCCACCACTCTCTGGGTGAAGAAGAACTTCCTTACGTTTGTATTGAATCTATCTCCTTTCAACTTTAAAGAATGCCCTCTCGTTCTTCCTACCTTGGAGAGGGTGAACAACCCGTCCTTATCTACTAAGTCTATTCCCTTCAGTACCTTGAATGTTTCGATCATGTCCGATCGGTGGTGGTCGCTGCAGGTACGGGGAGAAGGCCATTCACTGTCCCGAGGAGCGGTGAATGGCTTTTTCTCCGCAGTGAAGGGAGGGAATGCACGTGGTCACTGATCACGCTCCCTCCTTCCATACCGATCGCTACTGCCACCCAAGTATCTCCCTTCCTACATATCGCTGCCGCCTGATCATCTCCCTCTCTGCTCACCTTCGCGGCATCAGAGACGACCTTTCCTGCAGCCACACGCAATTTCAACGCTCCGGCTGCTGGTAGGAAACATATTTAGAAATTGGCTGCTGCAAAGGTAAGGGGCAGGGAGGGAGAAAGGGAAGAAAGGTTGGGTGGAGAAAAATAGACGCTGAAGGGACCTGGGGAATGTAGGGGTAGAGGAAGTGGGGAGCAGATGCTGGGAAATGGTGAAGAAAGAGTAGGGAGAAGACATTGGGAAATGGGAAAGAGAGAGTGGGGAGAAGACGCTGGGAAATGGGAGAGAGTGGGGAGAAGATGCTGAGAAATGGGGAAGAGAGAGTGAGGAGAAGACGCTGGGAAATGAGAAATAGAGAGTGGGGAGAAGACGCTGGGAAATGGGGAAGAGAGAGTGAGAAGAAGACACTGGGAAATGGGGAAGAGAGAGGCGAGAAGACGCTGAAGAGAAATGAGGAACAGAGAGTGGGGAAAAGACGCTGAAGGGAAATTGGGATGACAGAGTGGGAAGAAGACGCTGAAGGGAATGGGGAAGAGAGAGTGGTGAGAAGATGCTGGAAGGGAAGAAGAGATGCCAGACTATGGAAGGAGCGGAGGGAAGATGGGTGCCAGACCAATTGGGGGGGGGGGGTGAAGGGAGAGGCACAATAACAGAGCAAATGGAAGGCACAGAGAGAAGACAGACAGTGGATGGAAGGAATTGAATGAGAAGATGAGGAAATCAGAAACCAGACAACAAAGATAGAAAAAAAATTATATTTCTTTCTTTTTTATTTTTTTTTTTAAATTTAGGATAAAGTAGTATATTAGTTGTGTTGATAAAAATTTATAAACAAAGCCCTGCCAGCTGAACATCTCTTTCTCCAGTTCTGCAGCCAGAACTTTGATTTATAAGGAATAAGCTAAATATTGCAGTACTGAGGCTTGTATGGATGCTGCGGGGATGGGGACGGCGGGGACAGGGCGGTGACAGGGACAGAATTTTTCCCCGTGTCATTCTCTACCCTAAGCCACTGGTCAAGTGCACTAGCTCTCTCTGTCCCAGGAGCAAGTTATGAAGCAAGTTTAGTTATGAAGGAAGATGTTTCATTATCTCTCAACATTTGATTTGTAATGGGAACATATTAAAATGAACTTTGCCAAAGGAAAGAAAAATAGAAATGTGCTTGGCTGCCTGCACTTATTTCCCCAGCTCCTCACCTCAGGCATCAAACCACATGTCAATACAAAAGCGAAGTGTATACCCTCGATTCACAAACAGTAATTTCTCTAGGATACATGTACCTTCACCACCTGTCCTGGTCTTCTGCTGTTTTCCAAAACTCTCACAATCTGTAACCAGAATGCTTCCTTTGCTTTCCTTTGGTATTTGTGTTCCTCAATCACTCAGGATAGTGAAAGATGTATATCAACTGTATCAAAACAAGTACTACAACAAGTTGATAATCAAGAATCTACCTTAAAGGAGGAAAAGATCTCAGATTCACCAAATAGGGAACATATATGTTTTCTCCCTTTAATGTTGTGGCGTATGGTTTCTTTCATTGATCAAAAACCTCCCATATGATTTAAATGTGCTACTTTATATTTTTATAGCATTTTTTATCTTTTAATCTTTAACCAAACGTGGAATGAGACTAACTAATAACATTAAGCATTCGATAAAAAACTTAATAAAGTGCAGGAAAAGTTACTTATCTGCCTCTCTGCATTTGTAGAAGCATCTGTGAATGCAGAGTTAAGGTGCTTGAGTGCTTCAGATTAAAGTGCTTCAGATTAAAGTGCTGAGTGCCTAAGCTGAAAAAATATATTATATATTGCACACAAGAAGAACATTAAAGTGCAAATTCTCAATCATAGAATAAAGCTGATGAGATAGAATCAAACAAGCAAAAACAGCACTTATGTCAATAGAAAGAAGCAAATTCGAATGCTCAAAGATGGTAAAGTGCAGCGTGCTTATGAAGTCACTCAAACAAACAACCATTAAGTTGAAAACAGCACTCGTATGGCAACAATTCACATTGCTTCACTATTCTGCTCTCTGCTCAACAGGCCCCGTTTCACCCTAAAGGGGCTTCATCAGGAAACGAGTTGGTGCCTGCAGTAAATCAGTTCAGAACACCTGTGATTGAGAATTTGCACTTTAATGTTCTTCTTGTGTGCAATATATAATATATTTTTTCAGCTTAGGCACTCATCACTTTAATCTGAAGCACTTTAATCTGAAGCACTCAAGCACCTTAACTCTGCGTTCACAGATGCTTCTACAAATGCAGAGAGGCAGATAAGTAACTTTTCCTGCACTTTATTAAGTTTTTGAATCTGGCGGTGCTTCGAATTCAACATCAAGGGATCTGGCATACTTTTGATTCTATTAGTGTGGCAGATGCTTACATTAACACTCAATTGGAACAACCTGCTTCAGCTACCTAACTGGACTTTATTCTCTTGTTTACGATATTTTAGGCGGTGTTTAACCCGATTGCACTTTTGATTGTTTTTTTTGCAGCTGCACTTGATTATGTTTGGACCTGATACCTATCTGAAATTATCATAAGGTTATTATACATTCTGTTAAATAGGCATTCATGTGTTTTCCCTTGTATAGTGGGCATTGCGACCCTGGGTTCAGGGGGGGCATTATATTGTGCCTATTCTCTCTGGTTCCCTGGGGAACGAGAGGTGTTTAAGGGGTTGAAGTGGGATGGTTTTTGGGTTTTTGGTTGAGTATGGGGGGAGGGGGGGTTGGTTTTGCTGTTTACTTATGTGCCAATTATCTTCACGCTACCATATTTCTTTTGGTTGTACAGACCTTCTGTGCTAATGTTTGTGTTCATTTGCTGTGAGTTTTTAGGATCCCGGGTGAGGCTGGATGCCCGGGATCTCTATTTGTGCTTATGGGCCTACTAGTTTTATTTTTTCTTTTCTTTCTAATTCTCTACATATAATTTCCTGGAATGTGTCTGGTATTACCTCTCCTGTTAAATGTTCCAAAATTTTAACTCAGTTTAAACGGTATAAAGCAGATATAGTATGTTTACAAGAAACTAGACTTACTGCCTCAGAACATTTGAAATTATGCAAATCTTGGGTGGGTTCAGTTTATGCTGCTTCTTCCATTCATAAGAAAGCAGGGGTTGCTATTTTATTCCATAAAACTGTGCCGCACACAGTCACTGTTCTGGAACAGGATCCTATGGGTCGTTATCTCCTTCTTCAGGTATTGGTGGGACACTACCGATTTTATCTTTTGAACATTTATGGGCCTAATGTATACCATCATGATTTTTTTCAAAGCTTAGGCTGATGTCTACACATTTAGATATGCCTTTATTCCTCGCTGGTGATTATAATCAGGTTATGGATCCTGCTCTGGATCATTCTCAGCCTAGTGTGTTCCCGGAGGGAGCGGCCCTATGTGGGGTTCCATACCTGTGCTCAGCATTATACTTGGTGGATCCCTGGTGTTTATATAATCCGGGAGTACGGAACAACCTTACCTCCCCTCTTCGGAACTTGAGCTCTCTCCAAGTTTTCCGCAAACATCTGAAAACCTGGCTTTTCTCAAAAAATGTAAGTCTCCCTCCAATTTAGGAATCAAGGAAACTCTTATATCTTGGCATCCCAAGTCCTCTAAATTTTCTTCACACTTCTACCTCTAACCCTCTGTTGTAGTTCCTTCCTATTTCTCCTACTATAAACCGCGTCAAGCTCTACGAACGTGGAGATGATGCGGTATACAAACCTAAGGATTAGATTAGATTAGATTAGATCCCGGGCACATGGCACTCTCTCCAGAATTGACTATATACTGGTCTCCCAGACAGCATTTCCTCAGGTAGACGCTGCAGATATGGGCCCATCCGTTATTTTTGACCATTCGCGGATCTGGGTGGGCATTAATGTAGGCTTGGAGTGAGAGGGCCATTTCGGTGGCGATTCCCTAGTTATTTATATGCTGACTCGCATTTTAAGGAATATTTGCAGATTAAATGAGAGGATTATTACAAATTTAATGAACAACACCTGGGAGACCTGGAGTTGTTTTGGAATACTGCAAAGGCTGTGCTTAGAGGGGATTGTATAGCTTATGTAGTGGCTCATAATTGCCATATCTCTAAGGGCATTGTCCGTTTGGAGAGGGAATTACATCTAGCAAAAAAGAACTATATACTTCGTCCCTCAGTAATAACTAAAGAGGCTTTGATTTCTACTGAAACATCCCTGAACTCATTAATTCATGAACGAACCAAAAAAATGTTTAGTTATTGTAAATATCAATATTATAGATATGGGAACTGATCAGGGAAGTTACTGCCATGCTTGACTAAACGAGAGCGGGACAGTCAGTTTATTTCAGGTCTTCATGACCCCCAAGGAAAGCTACAACATAACTCAAATCAAATTGCACAACTTTTTTATGATTATTTTTGACAGTTTTATGCAGCTATGCCCAAGGATCCGGGTCCCTCTGCTGAGGATTATTTAGAGGATTCAGGGATCCCTATGCTTACTGAGACGGAATGGGACGCCTTAAACGCCCCACTGTCTCTTAAAGAAATCCATCATGCTATTGCTTCTTATCGTAACTGTTCTTCCCCTGGTCCGGATGGCTTTTCGGCCAAATTTTATAAGTTGTTATCCCCTTACTTGGGCGCTCTGCTTCGCAATTATTATTCTAGTGTGATAAATGTGGGGAAGTTCTCTGCAGATACTAATGCGGCCCTTATTACTTTAATTTTGAAGCCGGGGAAGGATGGTTCTTTTATTGACTCTTATCGCCCAATATCGCTCCTTAATATTGATCTTAAAATACTAGCAAAGCTTTTGGCGACTCGTTTGTCCCTGCTCTTACCGCGTTTTGTCGGGCCGGAGCACACTGGGTTTGTTCAGGGCCTCCAATCAGTGCTTAATGTCCATAAGGCATTACTTACAATGGCTTATGTACAACATCGTCACCTTCCCATGTTCCTTATTAGTTTGGATGAGGCACGAGCATTTGATCAAGTGGTTTGGAGCTATCTTTTTAGAGTTTTAGAATACTTGGGAATAAATGGATGGTATCTTCGAGCATTGCAGACCCTCTATTCTTTCCTGGTAGCTCACATTTTGGTTAATAATATCTGCACTGATTCTTTTCCTATAGCACATGGGACTAGATAGGGTTGTCCCTTGTCCTCGTTGCTGCTTGTGCTTTATTTAGAACATTTTTTAAGAACAGTTTTGGGTGATATGGGTATTGCTGGTGTTCAGTTTTCTAGAGAGATTGTCAAGGTGTTAGCCTTCGCGGATGACCTTTTTCTTTTGGAAACCCCGAAAGCTTCTTTAGGCCATCTTTTACAGGCATTAGACGAGTTTAAATTCTATTCTAGTTTTTCTTTAAATTACCAAAAATCTTTAGTGATGGCTTTTCCGGTGACCTTACAGGATTCCTGTGAGGGGGATTTTCTTTTTTCATGGGCTCGCAACTCTTTGAAATATTTGGGAGTCATCCTGCCCAGGGACTTGTCTCAGTTATATGCCCAGAATATTACACCATTGCTTGCTGATACTTTGAGGCTCCTGAAAGTTTAGGCGGACTTTCCATTGTCGGTAGTTGGGAGAGTGGCCTTATACAACATGGTATTATTCCCCAGATGGCTTTATCATTTTCAAATGTTGCCTTTATTGCTTTTTCGTTCCCAGGAAAGATTTCTTATTAAGGCTCTCCAATCTTATTTGTGGTGTGGGAAGAGAGCTCAAATCTCCTCCTATTCTAGGGTGTGCTTGCCAAGGGAGGGGGGGGGGCTTTGGGCTGCTGAATATTCGATATTATGCTATATCTTGTCAAATGAGACATATAAATGACTGGTATCGTGGGACTTCTATATTTTCTGCAACCTCTCTTGAACTTTCTTTATTACACCCTTATCATTTTAGTTATATGGTTCATGTCTCTTCTCCCTCCATAAGATAGCAGGTATCTACATATTTGGTTTTTTTCCTGGCGCTGGGTATGTAAAAGTATTCATTTGTCTTCATGGGTGACATCATATTTACCTATACAGGGTAATGGGAATTTCTTACCTGGGATTCATGTAACTCCTTTCAACTTTGGAGGGAGCAGGAATTGCATTATTTGTTTCAGGTGGTTGATGATGAGGGTTTATTATTTATTCATTTGAACAGTTGCACAGAAAATTTTCTCATTTGCCCATTGATGTTTTTTCTTATCTTCAGTTGAGGCAATCCTTACTCTCCAATAATTTGTCAGACTCCTGTAGAGAACAGCTTTCAGAATTGTTTAGTTTATCAGCGCAAACTCATATCCCACTTTGATATCATGTGATCGGCATTTTGGATTGTCAACCTGGTTTTAATCTGGACATTTTAGCTATAACCTGGACTGAGGATCTTAGAGCCCAATTTCTTCTCTAAATTACAATGCTCGCTGAGCTCTACAACTGACTCCTTGTATTACTCTGTGGGAGCTACAACATAAATTTTTGTTTCGTTTATATATATCTCTCACTAGAGCTTATCGTATGTACATTATGGGATCTTCTTGTTGTTTGAAGTGTGGTCAACTTTATGCTTCACTTGGTCATCAATTTTGGACTTGCCCTCGAGTATCCATATTTTGGCAGACTTTGGGACATAATATTTAAACTTTTTGGAACCGTCGTTGGACGCCTACTCCACAAGCTCTTTTTGGTATTTATACTTTCTCTCTTCCTAAGCGCGGAGGAATATCTGCTTTTGTGGCGCGTGCTGTCCTATTGGGACTAAAGATGATTTTAACTGCATGACTTACAGCAGATGTGCTTTCTTATTCTCTATGGAGATCCCTCATGATTGACCAGGCTGCTTTGGAACGTCGGGATTTTGTGGACATTGATTCCCCTCAGGGGAGGTGATATCAACTTTTATGGGAGCCTTTTTGGCAAACTCTAACATCTTTTACACACAACAGACTGTTGAATGGTTGATTATATCATTCATGATTTTTGATTGTAACGTAAGAGACATTTTTCTTTCCTTTTGTGAGTTGGGGTGGGGGGTGGCGTGGTATATTGTTTGTTTTTCCTGTTTTTGCTATACTTGAATAAAAATATTGAATCATAAAAAATTAAAATTAAAGTTCTGTATTAGTATTTAAAAAGTTTTACATTGGTTTATAGATGTCCTGTGTGGTTTTCTCTGTCTGCCATCTTCAGTTTACTGTACAGAGTGGAAGGGAGATAGGGTTCACAAGGTACTGAAGAATGTGTAACTATCACTACACTACTGCATCTCAATGGGGCCTGGCCTTCCTTTTGCAAATAACCACAATGTCACAGAGAAATGTTTAAAATCTTTATTGGTCTACGTAATTCCATTACTTCCTAGCCACTCAAATATAGAATAATCACAGTCTAGGAAAGCAGCATAGGTGGGTAACCTTATGCAACTGCAGAGAGATGAGATGGATCCCAGATACACAGGTAGGTAGTAAGGCATATGATATACAGAGTAAGCCACTCCCAGGTCCAAATGAAGTGCCAGCCTACATGAGGAAGGGGAGAATGTCAGTGTGGTGGAATTGTAAAGGTTTCATAAAGGGCTGCTGGGAGGAGAAGTCAGGCTGTAGACAAAAGAGGATGGATTGAGACAGCTGGGTTTGTCTTCCTTCCACTGAAAGCAATGGAAGTAAGTAAAACCCGGATTTCTCAATCCATCCTCCTTTTTCTGGAGTCATATAGTAACCACGCCCCCAAACTTAAACAAAGCAACCTACACATACTGGTTTGGTAAACCAGTTGTGTAACATGGAAGGGGTTCTGAAGCAGGAAGGTTATAGGAAGTGAGTAAATGTCTCAGTCAAAATACACCATAAGATTGGCACCTCAACTAGTCTGAAGGCCCATTTATTATGGCAACCTTAGATGTTTCCTCCTTATACACTTCAATACTTCAACAAGATGCTTTAGATGTTATTAAAAAGGTGCTTGAAGCACGTACAAGACCTCATACTATTCCTACAGATTTTTTAACATCTATAGCAAGATTAGCGATGTGTGAAAACTATTTTTTTTTTGATGGCAAACTCTACAAGCAAATTCAAGGTGTTGCGATGGGGGCAACTTTTGCCCCGTTTATAGCCAATTTATTTATTATTTCATTTGAAGATTTTTGGATTTATCATTCTCCTTTTGAAAATCATATCTATATATGGTGCCATTATATTGATGACGTATTTCTTCTTTGGATGAATTGGAATTACATAATTTTGTTTGATGGCTGAATTCATGCAATTGCAATATACAATTTACCATTAATTTTTCTTTTGATAGCATTCATTTTTTAGACATTCAAATTAGCTACATGAACAATTCACTCATTACTAAAACATTTGAAAAACCTATGGCTAAAAATACATTTCTTCAATATTCTAGCTGTCATCCAAAACACCTTAAAAAAAAAGTTTACCATTTTCTAAGATGCTCAGACTCAGACAGAACTGTTCCCAGCTTGAAGATTTCAAGATTCAAGCTAAAAATTTAAGCAACAAACTACAAACAAGAGGATATCCGAAATCTGTTATTAAAAATGCTTATAAAAGAGCGAAATTTAACAACAGGGAATTATTATTCTCAGATTCCAAAACTCCATCTATGAGTTCCGATCATATGATCACCTGTATTTTAAAACACTTAACGTTGAGTTTTGAAATAACCAAAATCATTAAACATAGATGGGACATTGTTCAATCTCTCCCTTTTTTTCAACTGACCAACCTCAGATTTGCATTCTCTAGGGGCAAGAACTTAAAATAATTTTTGAGTCAAAGAAAAAATACTGACACATCTGTGCAAATTTTGCCAAAAGGACATTTTAAATGTGGTTATTGTTCCTTTTGCGATTTTTCCCTTCATACTAAAGAATTTATCAATCCTAATAACCAAAAATCCATCATATTAAAACATTTCAGTACATGTCAGACTGACCACGTAGTTTACATAATCAGATGTCCATGTTTTAAGTTGTATGTCGGCATGACTACTAGACCATTCAAGACTCGACTTGCAGAGCACAAATCGAACATAAAAAGAGCAATCACCAAAGAACCATTGTATTGAAGCTTCTCATACTTTTAATAGCCTCAAAGGTTTCATTATTGAAGTGATCAAGAAGAACGATAGAGGAGGAGACAGAATTTCAGTACTAAAACACCGTGAATGTTGCTTGATTTTTACGTTACAAACTTTGTCTCCGTGTGGACTGAATGACAAGATCAATTGGTCAGCATTTTACTAATTTATCATTCTAGTAATATAATATAAACCTGTATACTTGGATAATGATACAAATTATAGCATCGATATTTCTAATTTGATTTGATGACATTCATTGGAAATATTTGTCATGTCTTTTTTAACAGTAACGTAATGCATTTTGATTTGCTCTATAAAATCTTGGCGTTCTTAGCTCATGGTGCCATTTTGAATTCAACCTTTTGAGACATAAGAGAAGTCATGTTCCGTAAGTTGCTATAGTGTTATTTCAGCACATATTACAACATACAGTGACTCTCAAATACGTTAAAAATTTCTATCATAAAAGTTTTTTTGAAACTGAGCTAAGCAGTATTCTGTGGAGTTAGTGATCAAAGTTTTTATAAAACAACAATGACTGGAAGGTGAACTCTTCGCCCAAGGGAGGTATTCAAGCCTTCCTTGCAGAGTTCCACATCTCTGAGTAATTTTATAAACTTTATTTTGATCACTCTCCATGAATTTTGTTACCAATGCAGGTCAGTTGAATGATTTGATATTATAGCCTATTTCTGACCTCAGGTCTGTAATTATCATCCCTGAATCTTATAGTAAATTTATAGCTTATATGAATAGCATGGTGTGGTACAATGTGTATCTCAGTGTGATGTAGTGGTTAGAACAAAATGCACAGATAACAGAGAGGAAAAGGTCTCAGTAACCTGGCAAACAATCCATTCAGGATAAAACAGTTTGTATTTATCAGGGTTCTTGTATCTTTCATTGACCTGAAAAACCTCTCCGTGAAGTGCTTTTGACTTTACTTAATTTCTTTTTTCTGTCTTTTTTACTTTATAATTTATAACATAACATAACATAGTGCTTATTGACCACGTAACCAGAAGTTCAACGCGGTTTACAAAAAGTTATAAAAGTAAACATGTTACATGAAATAAGATAATTCATTAAACAGTCAAATATTTTGAAAAAAGATAGGTTAACAAGACTAAGAATGTTATAATGCACCTGTATCGCTCCATGGTGTGACCTCATCTGGAGTATTGCATTCATTTCTGGTCTCCTTATCTCAAGAAAGATATAGTGGCGCTAGAAAAGATGTAAAGGGGATGGAATTCCTCTCATATGAGGAAAGACTAAAACAGTTAGGGCTCTTCAGCTTGGAAAAGAGACATCTGAGGGGAGATATGATTGAAGTCTACAAAATCCTGAGTGGAGTAGAATGGGGTACAAGTGGATCAATTTTTCACTCTGTCAAAAATTACAATGACTAGGGGACACTCGATGAAGTTACAGGGAAATACTTTTAAAACCAATTGGAGGAAATATTTTTCACTCAGAATAGTTAAGCTCTGGAACGCGTTGTCCGAGGATATATTAAGAGCGGATAGCATAGCTGGTTTAAAGAAAGGTTTGAACAAGTTCCTGGAGGAAAAGTCCATAGTCTGATATTGAGAGAGACACGGGGGAACATAAGAATTGCCGCTGCTGGGTCAGGTCAGTGGTTCATTGTGCCCAGCAGTCCGCTCACGCGGTGGCCCTTAGGTCAAAGTCCAGTGCCCTATTTGAGTCTAGCCTTACCTGCATACGTTCAGCAGGAACTTATCTAACCTTTTCTTGAATCCCTGGAGGGTGCTTTCCCCTATAACAGCCTCTGGAAGAGCATTCCAGATTTCTACTACTCTCTGAGTGAAGAAGAACTTCCTTACGTTTGTACAGAATCTATCCCCTTTTAACTTTAAAGAGTGCCCTCTCGTTCTCTCCACCTTGGAGAGGGTGAACAATCTCTCTCTACTAAGTCTATTCCCTTCAATATCTTGAATGTTTCGATCATGTCCCCTCTGTCTCCTCTATTCAAGGAAGAAGAGGCCCAGTTTCTCTAGCCTCTCATTGTATGGCATCTCCTCCAGTCCCTTAACTATTTTTGTTGCTCTTTTCTGGACCCTTTCGAGTAGTACTATGTTCTTTTTCATGTACGGCGACCAGTGTTGGCCTATTATAGCCTATTTCTGACCTCAGGTCTGTAATTATCATCCCTGAATCTTATAGTAAATTTATAGCTTATATGAATAGCATGGTGTGGTACAATGTGTATCTCAGTGTGATGTAGTGGTTAGAACAAAATGCACAGATAACAGAGAGGAAAAGGTCTCAGTAACCTGGCAAACAATCCATTCAGGATAAAACAGTTTGTATTTATCAGGGTTCTTGTATCTTTCATTGACCTGAAAAACCTCTCCGTGAAGTGCTTTTGACTTTACTTAATTTCTTTTTTCTGTCTTTTTTACTTTATAATTTATAACATAACATAACATAGTGCTTATTGACCACGTAACCAGAAGTTCAACGCGGTTTACAAAACCGGACCAGGTGTGGTGTACCATGGTCCGGTTCAGCGGCATGATAATCTTCTCTGATCTGTTTGTGATCTCCTTCTTAATCATTCCTAGCATTCTGTTTGCCCTTTTTGCCACCACCGCACATTGCACGGATGGTTTCATTGACTTGTCTACCAGTACTCCCAAGTCTCTTTCCTGGGGGGGTGTCTCTGTGTACTGCACCGGACATCCTGTATTCGTGTATAAGATTTTTGTTACCAACATGCATTACCTTACACTTATCCACGTTAAACCTCATTTGCCATGTCACGGCCCATTTCTCGAGCTTGTTTATGTCCCGTTGCAGGTCTTTGCAATCCTTCTGTGTCTTCACTACTCTGAATAAATCTGCCGTTTATAAATATGTTGAAGAACACGGGCCTGAGCAACAAACTCCACTCGTGACGCTTTTCCAGTCCGAGTATTGTCCATTTATCCCCACTCTCTGTTTCCTATCCACTAACCAGTTTTCAATCCACGTGAATATTTCACCCTCAATTCCATTGATTGCAATTTTTCGAAGTAGTCGTTCATTAGTGACCTTGTTGAATGCCTTCTGAAGTATAGTAAGTTCGTCAAGCAAGATCTTCTTTTGCTGAAGCTGTGCTGGCTGGTTCTCATCAGATTCTGTCTGTCAAGGTGATCAATGATGCGGTCCTTTATCAGCACCTCTACCATCTTTCCCGGTATCGAGGTCAGACTCACTGGTCTGTAGTTTCCCGGATCTCCCCTCGAACCTTTCTTGAAGATCGGCGTAACATTCGCCACTTTCCAGTCTTCAGGAATCCTTCCTGATTTGATCAACAGATTGGCTATTAGTTGGAGCAGTTCAGCTATAACCCCTTTCAGTTCCTTGATTACCCTCATATGGGTGCCGCCTGGTCCCAGGGATTTGTTGTTTTTAAGCCTATCAATCTGCCTGCATACCTCTTTTAGACTGATCCTCAACTTTGTCAGTTTCCCATCTTCGTTTCTAGCATATAGCCTATCGGCTTCTCGTATATTGTATATATTCTATTCGGTAAATACAGATGCAAAAAAATGTGTTCAGTTTGTCGGCAATGGCTTTGTTCTCTTTTAGTACTGTTTTTATTTTATGGTCATCCAACGGCCTCACCGCTTCCTTCGCGGGTCATTTCCCCTTAATATATAGAAAGAATGGCTTGAAGTTTTTTTGCCTCCTTGGTTATTTCTTCCTCGTAGTCTCTTTTGGCCCCTCTTACCGCCTTATGGCACCTGCTTTTATGTTTGTGCTTTTTCCAGTTTTCGTCCATTTGTGACCTTTTCCATTTCTTAAACAAAGTCTTCTTGTCTCTGATCGCTTCCTTCACCGCTACAGTGAGCCTCACTAGTTCCTTATTTTTTTTCCTCTTGGACCCCTTGTTGATACGCGGTATATATTGATTTTGCGCCTCGGTGACTGTACATAAGTACATAAGTACATAAGTAGTCGCCTCCGCCGGGGCAGACCAGAGGTCCATCCAGCCCAGCGGTCCGCTCACGCGGCGGCCCATCAGGCATATTGCCTGGTCAGCAGTCCCTGACTAATTTTATTGCCTACCTCTACAGTTATCTCTAAACCTTCCACTGCTCTTATCTGTACCCCTCAATCCCTTTGTCTTCCAGGAACCTATCCAGGTCATCCTTGAAACCCTGTACTGTGCTATTTCTTATCACGGCCTCCGGAAGGGTGTTCCATGTGTCCACCACCCTCTGTGTGAAAAAGTACTTCCTTGCGTTTGTTTTAAACCTGTCCCCCTTCAATTTCATCGAGTGACCCCTTGTTCTTGTGGTTTCTTTCAAATTGAAAAATCTGTCTTTGTCAACCTTTTCGATGCCCCTCAGGATCTTGAAGATCTCTATCATATCTCCTCTGAGTCTCCGCTTTTCCAGGGAGAACAGCCCCAGCTTCTTCAGTCTGTCAGTGTATGTAAGGTTTTCCATACCCTTAATCAGTTTAGTTGCTCTTCTCTGGACTCCCTCAAGCATTGCCATGTCCTTTTTGAGGTACGGTGACCAGTACTGTACACAGTATTTCAATGTGTCCTTAAAATGGGTCCATGCTTGCTCTAGTGGTTTTACAGTGCTTATCCTCTTCTTAATCTTCTTCATAACCATGATTCTCATCCCTTCGTAATTCCCTTTTCGGAAGTTCAGTGCCGTGGCTGTCATTCTGGATTGATGTTTTGCCCCTGGGTCCAGGTTGAAGTGGATCAAATTGTGATCAATGTTTCCCAACATCCCTTCTACTTCTACATTTTGCGCCGGTCCTCGTAGTCTGTTTAGAATTTTCCTTGATGAGTTCCAGGAAGCAATCACCTACAGCATCCAAGTACTTGGTCTCCCTACTGTAGCTGGAGGTGCCTAGGTTCCAGTCTATCCCCCCATGCTCTTCAACATCTTTATAAACGATCTGGACATAGGTATGACGAGCGAGGTGATTAATTATTATTATTACGAAATTATTAAGAGTAGTGAAAACGCAGGGGGATTGTGAAGATCTGCAATGTGACATAATCAGGCTCGAGGGGCATCAACATGACAGATGAGGTTCAATGTGAATAAGTGTAAAGAGATGCATGTTGGTAACAAAAATCTCATGCATGAATACAAGAGTCTGTCATAGGGGAAAACACCCTCCAGGGATTCAAGACAAAGTTAGACAAGTTCCTGCTAAACAAGGATGTATGCTGGTAGGGCTAGTCTCAATTAGGGCACTGGCAATTCCTATGTTCTTATAATTTAAGTCGCCCATTATAACTGCAATACCTCCCTTGCAGTTGTGTTTAATCTCGTCCATCATTTTTCCATCAGTTTCTTCGGACTGCCCGGGGGGTCGATAGTAGATGCCGATCTTCGTTTCCATTCCATTTGTTCCTGGTATTTTTGGCCCTGGTATTTTTGGCCCAGAGACTCTACCTTATTTTTCGATTCCAGCATGTTCTCTCCGGTAGACTCGATTCTCTCTTTGATGTATAGGGCATTACCCCAACCTTTTTGTCCTACTCTGTCTCTGTGGTATAGCTTGTAGCCCGGTAGCACAATGTCCCAGACGTTTTCCTCGTTCCACCATGTTTCCGTGATGCTGATGGTGTGAAGGTTATCTTTTTGTGCCATAGCTTCCGATTCCCCCATTTTATTCCTTAGGCTCCTTGCGTTTGTGTACATACATTTGAGTTTGCGGACTGTTACTTTCTTGCATTTTCTTCCCTCTTGTGTCCCTTTCGATCAGTCAGGATTTCTATGTTGCCTATGATCCAGTGAGTCTTCCCCACAATCTTCCTGCATGGTAACCTCTGGGTATACCATTTCCGAACCGTTGACTGTCTGCTTTCCCCTTCCCTATATCCTTCCAGAGCTGGTGTTAGACCACGAACATGAGCTAGGATTTAACAGAGAGAGGAAAAGTATTTTTTGTTTATTTTTTTTACACCACAGGACCAGTGTCGATAGGAGAGGGCAAAGGGGGTGAAGAGGCTATAAAATAAACCCACCAGGATGTTTGGAAAAAAACCACCCAATTGGGTAGGAAAACCAAATCGAAGAATCGATTCAATAGGCTGGATCGAATTGAAATTTTTTTTTCCTGAATCGGGCAGCACTAGTGCTGAGAACTAAAAATGGCTTTTCAGCACATGGAAATGGAATCTCGAGAACTTCCTGCAAGCCAGAAATATGGGAATATAGTAAGCCTCTGACAAATCTAGAGGGGCTAGAAATTCCCCGGTGCCACCAAAGCAAAGACTGAATGAACGATCTCCATTTGGAATCGGTGCATCTTCAGATCTGCATTGACCGACTTCAGATCCAAGACTGGACTCCAGTCTTCTTTCTTAGGCACAATGAAATCTATGGAATATTTGCCCAGGCCTAATTCTTTAGCTGGTACAGATTCTACAGCCTGAAAATCCAGAAGCCATATCACTGCTGCTTGGACTCTGACTGCTTTCTCTGGCCAAATGGCCGGAGAGTCCACAAATATGTCCAGCAGAGGAAAAAATAATTTTGAGCTTGTATCCCATTCGAATGATGTCCAGTACCCACTGCTCTGAACAAATCCTTAATCCAAGCCTCCCAATAAGCCAACAAACTCCCTCCAATCAGAAGGAGTTCAGCAACCACACATTGGAGACTACTGGACTAGGCAAACTTCAGCCTTGGCTTAAACCCCTCAATTAAGACTTCTAAAATATCAAGGTGTGATGTGGGTGTGTGAAACTTAAATTACTCTTTCATCATCTTTACAGATAGTTCTTTGAGTTTGTGTTGTTATCAGGCTCTGTTGTTTTGCTGTGATTGGCCCCCATCCCCACAAAACCGCTGCCCTAGTCCTACCTAATGTTTAGGCCAGCCCTGCTGGTAGCCTCTCAGAGGAAAGACAGGTAGGGAGGTTAAAAGTTGAAGCGAAAGAGGCTATTAGAGCCAGAAAAAAAAAACCATCCTTTAAAACCTGGCCTTGATTACACATGTAAAACACTGATAAACCCTATGCAAATACAGGACCACAAGCGAAACCCTAAAATGCCAGGCTCTGCATGCAGTACAACACCAAAAAAACAGAAAAAAATGCATTTCTTCCCAAACAGTGCAAAATATAGACAGCATATATAAATTCTCATAACTGACATATTTCAATCACTACATTTAAAATAAAATCATTATTCCTACCTTTGTTGTCTGGTTATTATATTTTTCTAATCATCTCTTTCTACTCTCTGGCTGCACTTCGTTCTGTCTGTGCTCTTAACTGTGTTTCCAGGGCCTTCTTTTACAATTGCTGTTTTTCTCTCCTCCATTTTCTGCCCTACATCCATCTTTCTTCAATTTTTCTGCTTCCTTCTCATTCTATCTATTGTTCCATGTTTTCCGTTCCCATATATCCACGTGCCCCTCCCATCCATATGTATCATCTTCCTTCTCTCTCTTCTTCCCTATTCCCATCTTAAACAACATATTTTCCATCTCTCTTCTTTTCCCCATTCCTCCCTTTCCAGTGCACCATTTCCTCCTGCTCCACCACCTTCTTCTCCATCCCTGTGCAGCATCTCCCCTCTCTCTCCCCCCCTATGGTGGTCTGACACCTCACTCCTCCTCCCTCTTTGTGGTCTGGCATCTCTCTCTTCTCCTTCCCACTCCATGGTCTGGCATGTCTCTTTTCCTTCTCTCATACCCTGCCATCTCTTTCCTCTCCTTCCCTTCCCCCATGCCATGCCATCTCTCACCTCTCCTTCCCTCATGCCCTGCAATCTCTCCTTCCCTTCACCCATGTCATGCCATCTCCTCTCCTTCCCTTCCCCCATGCCCTGCCATCTCTCTCCTCTTCTTCCCTTCCATCTCTCTCCCCCACCCCCCACCATGCTCTGGCATCTTCACTCCTTTTCCCCTTGGTCAGGCATATATTTCCTTTCATTCTCTCCCCCCATGCCCTGGCATCTCTCTCCTCTCTTTCCATCTCTCCTTCCATGCTCCTTTCCCTCCCTCCTTGGTTTGCCATGTCTCCTTCCAGTCCCTTTGGCCTGGCATCTGTCTCCTTCCCTCCATGCCCTGGAGCATCTCCCTGCCCATCCTTCTTTTCCCTCCCTCTCCCCAGTCGGGTGCAGCAATTTTCTCCCTCTCCCTCCCTGTCTTTGTCACCCTTCCTAGTGAGCAGTGCAGTGTTCATAACTCTTAGCTCTTGTTGGCTTTGGACCTTCCTCTCTGCCGGGTCACGCCTTTGTGGAAACAAAAATTAGGTGGAACTCGGCAAAAAAAAAAAAAAAGGCCCAAAGCTAAGAGCAGCAAATTGTGAACACTGCTGCTGTCGGAAGTAGTTCCTGACGCTGTCCCTCAGAGGAGTCATCAGAACATTGCACCCCCTTATGCGCTGCAACTGGGGAGAATGGTCCCCTACCCGCCTCCCCGGAGAAATTTTTTTTAAGTTATATTTTAATGGTGGTAGGTACCTGCTGTGCAGAGGCAGTTTACCAGCTCCGGAGCTGCAGAGTTATGCTGCCCAGTCTCTCCCGAACTGTATCTTCTGCACAGCCACAGTGAGTGGTGGCAGCCTTGAGCCTATGGGATTCTTGAGGAAGGAAGTCTCAGCCAAGGCTCACTACTGGAAGTGCTCTTACATCCACCAATCTGGGAAAAAGAGCTGGAGCTTGATGAACTGATTGGTGAATGTGCAGAGTTCTCCTCTGTGAGCAGCTATCAGCGACTAGTGCGCACTGCGCAGCCGAGCAGCAGCTTAGAGGGAAAAGGTCTCTGTGGGCCGCCATTGGCTCACAGGCCTTACAATGAAGACCACTGCTTTAAAAAATGGAGAAAGGACCCAGATAAAGAAAACAACAGACATAAGCACTGGCAAAGCATTGAGAAAGAAAGCTAAGAAAGAATAAGAAGAGAAACTTGCCAAAGAAGCAAAAACTCAGAGCAACAATTTTTTAAGGTACATCAGAAGCAGAAAACCTATGAGGGAATTTGTGGGACTGTTGGATGATCAAGGAGCAAAAGGGGCGCTCAGGGAGGATAAGGCCATATCAGAAAGACTCTGTCAAAAATTACAAAGACAAAGAGCCACTCTATGAAGTTACAGGGAAATACTTTTAAAACCAATAGGAGGAAATATGAGAGGCATTCATTTTTCTCAGTAGGAAAGAAAAATTTTCAAAAAAATTTAATTTTTCAATATAGTCCCCTGATAGCTCTATACACTTCATTACCTTTTCCTGCAATGACAAACCCCTTTGAAAAGAATTCTTCTGTTTGACCTTCAAACCAGGACGTCACAGCTTTCTTGATGTCTTCATCACTTGAAATCCATGGAGAGATTTTTTCAAAACTTGGAACAGGAAATAATCCAAGGGAGCCAGAAAATAATCCAAGGGATGGTTCAGGTTTTGAAAACCATTCTTGGATGGCAGCCTGTGATTGTCATGACATGCACAACCGGCACATTGTTGTGAAGCAGCAGCAAGCCTGCTGTGAGTTTTCTTCATCTTTTCTCCTTGATTGACTCCTGCAAAACGATCATTGTGATGGCAAAACTCTCCCTGGTTATGGTTGTCTTGTGTTGAATGAACTCCAGAAGCAAAAGTCCTTCATCATCCCAAAAGAAAGTTGCCATGACTCTGCCTGCAGATTTTCCAGTCTTGAACTTTTTTGGGGTGGGAGATGACTTTTGCTTCCACTACATATAGACTCAGGATCTCTAAGATAGACCCAAGTCTCATCTCCAGTCATCAAACAATGAAAAAAATTCACTTGGTCTTCACAGAGCATCTCCAAGTTCTCCTGACAGCACTGGAGCCTCATGGCCTTCTGACATGACATCAGCATTCTTGAGATGCATTTTGCACTAACCTTATACCTGCTAAGATGCCCATTTCTTCAGCTATTTGGGAATCCTTAATTTGTCTGACAAAATTAAATCCTCAACGTTCTTGCATATTTCTGTGGCAGTTGCTTCCACAGGCCATCTAGTGTGAGGGTCATCTTCAATGAACTCTCTACCCTACTTAAACTGCTTACTCCAAAATTTTACTTTGAAGGATAATGGAGCAGACTCATCATAAACTGCAGTCATGCATTCATAGATCTCCTTTGGCTTTTCCCCTTCTTTTGTGAGAAATGGGTGCTCCAAATCTAGCAGTTTCTTACTTGATTTGCATGAAGATTCTCCTGACATCCTGTCTCTTGGAATGTTAGACTCGCACTGAGCTGCAACTGTGCATGAGTAACCTTGAGACATGCCACAACATACACAAACTTTTTTCAACACGTTTGCTACTTTCTTTCATACTCAGGTATAAATTATTGAATGCCCCTCATATTTTTTCACTCAGAGGATAATTAAATTCTGGAATGCATTGCCAGAGGTTGTGGTAAGAGCAGTTAAAGGAGCTGGTTTTAAAAAAGGTTTGGGACAATTTCCTGGAGGAAAAGTCCATAGGCAGGTGAAAGCCACTGCTTGCCCTGGATAGGTAGCATGAAATGTTGCTACTTTTGGAGTTTTTGACAGGTACTAGTAATTTCAATTGGCCTCCGTGAAGACATGCTACTGGCTAGATGGACCAATGGTCTGACCCAGTAAGGTGATTCTGCTGAGAGTCTGACTGTCAGAACCCACTTCCCAACTCATACAAAAAAAAAGAACAAAGGTGGCTCATACTCTGTTCACCAGCTAACGTTGAACCTACGGTCCTGCCCCATGCAAGCCACTATCTAAAATAGTTGCCTGGAGTTCCCACAGAAAACCTCACAAAACTGGGAGAACTCACAGCAGCCGTTTTAGATAGCAGCTCATACAGGGCAGGATTTTCAAGGTATGCATTCTAGGGGTCTGGAATAGAGATCTGCACAGGAATGGGGATTGTAGGAATCCCGTGGGTCCCACAGGGACCCCCCCCTCCAGGTCTACGGGACTCCCACAGGGATGGAATCGGGGTTCCCAAGGCCTGGAAAGAGAATTAGTAGAAGATAGACAAAAGCAGAAACTGGGACCAAGATGATGGAAAAACAAAATGTCCCACCAGCTACAGCAAGGGAGATGTTCATTTTGAGGGGGGCTAAGCTCAAAGTGGGAGGCCCAGCCCCCTCTCATGTTTATATCATTAATTGTGTTTAGTACAAAATGAAGAACTTGCTGAGTTTGTTTTGAGGTTTCCAGTTCAGTTTTGGCACATTTTTCTTATGCAACCATTGTCATGAAAAGTGCCTCTCTCAATTCAGCTTTAAATGATGTTGATGTTTACTCATTGCTGCATATGCCAGATGGTGGAACCAGATTTGTTTGTTTTACTTTCTTTTAACAAGAAATGGTCACATGACCTAATGTCTCTATTATAATTCTTTCTGGTGATGTATGCATCTCTTATTTTTGTTCACTGTTATTTGTTTATATTGTATTTTATTGTTGGTTTAAATAAACTAAGACTTTAAAAAAAAATAAAAAAATAAAAACTGTCAGAAGTAATTGATGCTTTTTATTGGGATGGGCAGGGACGGAGGAGATTCCTCGCAGGGCAGGCGGGATACAAGTGGGGATGGGCAAGATTTCTGTCCCCGCACAACTCTCTAGTCTGGAAGGCAGATGGGATTTTTACAGTCAGCTAGGACAGTGGGAATCCCTCCTGTCCCAGCTCGCTGCTGAATGACCAGGGCTTATGGCAAGCCTGGGGGAGGCCTGCAAAAGGTTTGGGAGGGGGCGGATGGTTGCAGACTCAACTATAAACCAAGACCCCATTTCTGGGCCCAAAAATCTTGATCTATATTTGAGAATATATATGTTGGTTGCCAGCAGCAGCATGGCAGGTTGCTTTCAGTCACCCCCTTGGTCTTCCTTCTACTGCGTCCTACCTCCTCTGATGCAATATCTTGTGGGCAGGAGGCAGCAGAGGGAAGACCAAAGGCAGCCTGTCATACTGCTGCTGCTGCTGCCACAGGTGACTTGACAAACCTTAGAGGACTGTGCAGGTAAGTACCTGACCCCAAAGAGGCAGAGATGGAAGCAATGTGATAGGGGTGGCACTGCTAAACAGTGGTGTAGTAAGGGGAGACAGTCTACGCCAGGCGCCATCTTCCTCAGGGCACCCACAACCCTCCTCCTCTCCGCCCCCTCTTACCTTCCCATATACCTTTTTAACTTCAGCATGAGCAGCCACCAACTTACTGCCTGTATCGCCTTCAGCGCTCTCTCTGACATCACTTCCGGGACCCATGCCTAGGAAGTGATGTCAGAGAGAGCGCTGAAACCGATGCAGGCAGTAAGTTAGCTCAGTCTACCCTGTTCTGTCTTTTCATACTTAAAAATAGACCAGTATGAACTTTGTAGAAATCGCAGCAGAAAAAAAAAGCAAGGCCTGAGCACATAGTTCTAGGTTACAAAAGTGGAAAGATTAGGACTATGGCAGGAGCTATATGTCACAAAAGGTCCAAAGTGCAGTTTCAAATGCCTGATTACTTTATATTACAAACATGTTACATCCATCCTTTATCGACACCAATGACTTCCGATCACTTAAAGACTTTGAGAAAGACATTACAATGTATAATAAATGAATATATAATACAAAGAAAATAGTTTTCTTAATCAATCTTTAGTCCATTATTTATAGATCCAAGAATGTTAATGAGTGAAAAGAGGAAAATGGAATCATCCAATTAAACAATAAGATAGCGATTTCCTGACTGTGGTTACAAGATTAACTTTTAAATTAACTTGATGTTATTGGACCCCCTTCAAGGCGTTTCATGGTGAGAAAACCTGTTAACTGAGATGGTTCAAAGAATATGTATGTATTGGATCTATATTTTACAATACATTTACATGGATATCGTAAAAAGAAAACTCCCCCCACTGCTGCCACCCCTGGTTTAAGAAGCAAAAACTGTCGTCTACGTTTTTGGGTTTCCTTTGTCACATCTGAGAACATCTGTATCTTATGACCAAGAAATTCTTTGTCTCTATTTTTGAAAAACAATTTCAGTAACCAATTTTTATCAGGTGTTAATACCACCGTAAGTAAAAGAGTAGCAGGTTTTACTATTTCTTTAAGAGATGTTTCCAAAATTGTTGTTACATCTATTGGAGAATTCTGATTTTGTTCCAACTGAGAAGATTCTTCCTTTATTTTAGTCGGCAAATAAAACACTTGTAGGAAAGGAGGAAGCATATCTTCAGGAATATTTAGTATTTCAATTAAATATTTTTTCAACATTTCTTTTGCGGATATCGTTGAAGTTTTAGGGAAATTCAAAATTCTGAGATTATTTAAATGAGAAGTATTTTCTAAACTTTCAACTTTCCTTCTTAAATTGGTATTATCTCTGATTAAAGTACCCTGTACCTGTTTTACTTCTAATAGTTCCTTCTCAATTGTGTCCACTTTAGTTTTCAGTAGAGAAGTATCTTCTTTCACAACTTTAAATTCTTCCTTTTGTTCCAAAACTTTCTTTTCCAATTCTAATATTTGTGGAGATAAAGTCTGTCCCAAGCAAGCTTGCAACTAGGTCCCAAATTGAATCCAGGGTGACATTAGTAGGTTTTATTGAAGCAAATATACCTGGTTGTATTGATTGAATTCCTCCAGTCTCAGGGCTTGTCTCTCCTTTGCCTTGTTCATCTGACTGCTCCACCGCTGTTTCTGCCTCAGGATTAAGGACTTCCGGGGCCAAGTTCAGAGTAGCCTCCCGGGGTAGAGAGTCCACCACTTCGGTTAGACTGTCGTCCCTCGGTGAGCTGGCTCTCTGGGGCTGTGGAGGCGGGGATCTTACGTCGGGGCTCAGCGTCGACTCAAGCCCAGGGAAGTTCACTGCCGCCTCACTCGTTGCCGGAACTTCCAGCGGGCGAATCCCCGACAAGGCTGGATCCTGTTGCAAGCGCCTCAGAAATTCATCTATGGTTACCGTAGGAGGGGTATTTGAACTCCGCGAGGCTCCAACTGCGCTTCTACCCCTTCTCTTCGGCATTTTGCTGAAAGGTAAAGTAGGGAGCTATTCCGAGAGCGTCTCACCCACAATCATTCCATCGCGGCCATCTTGGATCGTGAAACTGATCACTTAAAGACTTTAATTCAAGCTTCTTACTTTAGTTCATAAAACATTGCATATAAACATTCCTCCATATCTGTCTTCTTTATTCATTTAAAAAAATTTTGTTACTCGCTCATCCTGCAATTCTAAGCAAGTTACAAAATACATACATATTGCAGTTATTGACAATTGCAAACAAACATTTTCCATAACAATACTCTTAAAATCAATTTCATAAATAAAATCTAATGATACCTCATACTTCAAAACCAACAATAATCTTGTTTCAGTCACTTAAAGACAATCGACAATGCTCCCTCTGTGCACTTTTAGAGTTGACTTTTAGAGTTGCACATCTCTACTTTGGAACACCCCACCATCAAATCTATAAGTTTGGAACACTGCTATAAGAAATTCAGAGCAGAGTTACAAAATGTATTTTTTCAAAAAACCCTTCAGTTGGCCTAGACCAGTGTTGCGCAAACTTTCGAGCTGCGGCTCACTAGACGTA
This sequence comes from Geotrypetes seraphini, assembly GCF_902459505.1. Taxonomy (NCBI): domain Eukaryota; kingdom Metazoa; phylum Chordata; class Amphibia; order Gymnophiona; family Dermophiidae; genus Geotrypetes; species Geotrypetes seraphini. Next base: position 406,464,708 of record NC_047084.1, on the reverse strand, counting down.
GTGGCCGCAGCTTAAGGCATCCGGAAGTGCACAGACATCAGTGATGATGACACACGCATGGGTGACATCATCATTTCCAGATGGGCCCTGAGATGCCAGGTGGGTGCAAGCAGGGAAGAGTGCTGGAGAGGTGCTAGCATCAGCTGATTGCCTACAGAATGTGTCTCTCACCGCGAGAGGCACGTCCTGTAATCAGTCAACCGGCGCCTCTCCTCCTTCCCAGTGGGCCACCACACTTGGCCTAGACCTTCCTTTCCTATCAGAAAATGGAATTCTTGGGTAGTTCCCGGAACATTTTTTCTTGCTCCTTTAACAAGACCTGAGGTGATTGACATGGAAGCAATGTGGAGTAGTTTGGAATCTTTACATAAGGTATGCTCTCAATTTGTTACCTCAGTACAGAATACTAATACTCAATTTAAAACTTTTGAAAAGGAAGATCATGTGATGCACTGAGCCAAGGCAGAAGCAGGCTGCCTGAGCTCCCGGGCCCCGAGTCCTGAAGCGCCCTGTTACTAGCCTTTGGAGGTGACAGCGCTTTGCAGCGCTTGCTGTGCACAATATATGGACAGATTTCTGTCCTCTCCTGCGTTGCCGATGTCCACCCGCACTCATAAAAAGGATCGGGACCGCCCGCAGCTGACAAAATGGCGCCGGTCACCTCCACAGCCGCGATTCAGCAAATAGCGCCGGAGATGCTGACAGCCCTTACTCGAGCAGTAACAGTGGCAATGCAGCCCAGCATAGAAAAACTTTCTGAACAGCTCCAAAAGCTTGAAAATCTACTTATGGAGACTACTAGCCGCACCACAGCACTGGAGACTCGGGTTTCCAGCGTCGAGAATACACAGCAGGCACATGACACCACGTTACAGGAACTGCAGGCTCTGACTCAAAAACAAGCAGAAAGACTGGATGATCTTGAAAATAGATCCAGAAGATCTAACTTACGTTTTTTGGGGATTCCGGAAACAGTACCCGGTCCTAAGCTCCTGCAGGTGCTGGAGGCCTGGCTGACCAGTTCCTTTCCCTTGAAGGAGGGCCTGGGGCTTATTCGACTGGAGAGAGCACACCGACTAGGCCGAGAATAAGCAAGAGAGGCGAGGCCTCGCATGGTAGTAGCCAAACTTTTAAACTATAACCATAAAGTGGAAATCTTGCACAAATATAAACAACTTCGGGAGACTTTAGCATTTGAGGAGTCTGAGGTGCGCATTTTCCAGGACTACTCTGTGGCCCTAACGGAGCGCAGGAAGCAATTCTACCCACTTTGCTCCTCTTGGGCTGAAAAAAAAAATACGCTTTCTCTTTTTATATCCAGCCACTTTGAAAATTTACCATCAGGGACGCTGGCAGGTATTTGAGGCCGCGGCTGAGGCAGCCCTTTATGTGAACACTCAGGTGTTGCCCCAGTCGGACCTTACATGAAAGAGCACATGGTGTGCTTCCTTGTTTGTCACATGCTCCTGTGTGCCTGTGGCATTGTGGATGCACCGGGATCTCCTGGTTTGGGGGAAGCCTGGATCTCAGATAATATGGCTGTTACTTGCTATTCTGGTTTAAGTTTGTTTACAATTTTGTGTTTTTTCCTGTTCTAGTTCAGAAATTGATATACTGTATATTTGAGCTCATCCTAACGTTCATTTGCTCTGCAGACTGCTCTTATGACTATTGTATTTACTGTATGGGAACTCGGGGCCCGGAGTGGCATTGTTTTGTGATCTTTCACACCTTTGGGACCGCCTAGGGCGAACCTGAGGCTTTGACCACAACCAGGGCCGCCATCAGGGCAGTACTACCAGTCCTGCATTCAGGGGCCCAGAGCTGACAGGGGGCCCGGCCTCCCCCAGGGTCGCAAGCATAGTCTTCTCTCCTTCTCCTTACCTGCCCTGCCACAGCACACAGCCGACCGGAAGTCTCCCCGATGTCAGCGCTGACGTCGGAGGGAGGGCTTAAGCAAAGCCCTCCCTTCCTCCGACGTCAGCGCTGACTTCCGGTCGGCTGCATGCGGCAGGGCAGGTAGGGAAAAGGCAGTCCTGTACCGAAGGGGGGGGACGGTCCACCCCGGTGCAGCCATGGGGGGGGGGGGGAGTGTGCACAGCCGGTTAGGTCCCTTTAGCCTTGTGGCGCTTCCCCCGACCGACCGACCGACCGACAACAGGCCCGGCCGACAAACCTCCCTGCCCTGTAGCAGCGAATCTAAATTACCTTCTTACAGCAGCTTCAATACTCCAGCTGCTGTAAGAAGGTAATTTAGATTCGCTGCTACAGGGCAGGGAGGTTTGTCGGACCGGGCCTGTTCTGTTGTCTGTCGGGTGGGGAAGCGCCACCAAGGTAAGGGACAGGGAGGGAGAAAGGGAGGAAAGGTGGAGAGGAGAAGAAAAGACGCTTAAGGGAAATGGGTAAAACTGAGGGGGGAGAAGGCCGCTGAAAGCTCTGGGGAAGACAAAGGGGTGGAGAAGGACGCTGAAAGGACATGGGTAAGACAAAGGGGTGGAGAAGGACGCTGAAAGGACATGGGGAAGACGGGAGGAGGGAGAAGAACGCTGAAAGCACATGGGGAAGACAGAGGGGGGAGAAGGATGCTGAAAGCACATGGGAAGATGGGGGGAGGACGCTGAAAGGGCATGGGGAAGACAGGGGGGAGAAGGACGCTGATAGCACATGGGGAAGAAAAAGGGGTGGAGAAGGACGCTGAAAGGACATAGGGAAGACAAAGGAGTAGAGAAGGACGCTGAAAGGACATGGGAAGATGGGGGGAGAAGGACGCTGAAAGGGCATGGGGAAGACAGAGGGGGGAGAAGGACCCTGAAAGGATATGGGGAAGACAAAGGGGTGGAGAAGGACGCTGAAAGCACATGGAGAAGACAGAGGGGGGAGAAGGATGCTGAAAGGACAAGGGGAAGACAGGGGGAGAAGGACGCTGAAAAGGCATGGGGAAGACAGGGGGGAGAAGGACACTGAAAGCAAATGTGGAAGACAGAGGGGGGAGAAGGACGCTGAAAGGAAATGGGGAAAATGGGGGAGAAAAAGATGCTGAAATGAAATGGGGAAAAAGAGTGGGGAGAAGACACTGGCAGGGAAGAAGACAGAGATGCCAGACTATGGGGGGAGCGGAGGGAAGAAGATGGGTGCCAGACCAATTTGGGAGGGGGGAGAAAGGGAGAGGCACAGTAACAGAGCAAATGGAAGACACAGAAAGAAGAGAGACAGTGGATGGAAGGAATTAAATGAGAACATGAGGAAAGCAGAAACCAGGCAACAAAGGTAGGAAAAAAATTTATTTATTTTTTTTGCTTCAGGATAAAGTAGTATATTAGTTGTGTTGATAAAAATTTATAAACATTAGAGGCTCTGGTAGAAACCCGTTTACAAAGTATGTATTCTTCCCAATTAATATTTCCAAATTAATAAAGTCTTTTTGCTTATTTTTAAATGGGTTTCTACCAGAGCCTTTAATTCAGTAGCATAATTAAATGAAATAACTATTTCTGTAGTTTATAGGGACGGGTGGGGAGGAGGGGATTCTTCGCGGGGAAGGGTGGGGATGGAGGGATTCCTCGCGGGGACGGGTGGGAGTCCTCACGGGGACGGGTGGGATTTCTGTCCCCGCGCAATTTAAACATGCACCTTTCTTCCTCCATCCCATGCACCTTTCTTCCTCCATCCCATAACACACACAGCCTGGTGGTGAGGATTATCAGATTGATTCATGAATATATAATGATGTTATGAGTGTGCACCTCTTCCTTCCCATCCTCCTTAGCATGTCACATACAGCATGTTACATTACACAAAGTCTGTGTAATGTAACATGCTGTATGTGACATGCTGAGGAGGATGGGAAGGAAGAGGTGCACACTCGTAACATCATTATATATTCATCCATAGCTGCATGTTAATGATGTGCTCATATACACTTAATTATCATCATAACATATACATCATTATTAACATGCAGCTGTGGATGTGTAAGGACATGCTGAGGAGGATGGATGGGAAGGAAGGAAGGTGCACATATCAACATATCGTACATTTTTAACATGCATGATGCAGCTATAGGCAAGCTGAGGATGGGATCATACAGATGTGTATGTTCAGATATGCGCTCAGATGTGTATGTTTAGATATGCACTCAGATGTGTAGTTTTTTCTGATATATTTATTAAGCTTACAGTATTTATAAAAACACATTTAATACTTGTTACAAAAAATTGTGCAATTGTGATCTACTTCTGGCCTACAAAGGTCAAAAGAAATCCTTAACTGAGATTTTACATTCAAAAGTGAATTATAGCTACTAGCACTATTATTTATTAGTTATTTATTATGCAGATGTTTGTTAGTTTGTTATTAGTTCAGTATTTGACATATGTTCGTTTAGAATAGATAGGTATAGATTAGTTTAGTTTAGGTTAGGTTAGGGCCCTGCTGAAAGAGTCTACCTTGACGTGGTTGCAGGCTTACAAATCTTTTGGTCAAAGAGTGCGGTGACAGAGAAAAGTATATATGTATTCGGCCCATGGAAGAAGGGGGGGTCGGGGGGGGGAAGGGGTGCGTGGGGGGCCCAATAGGATTGCTCAGTAAGGGGCCCAGAAATTTCTGATGGCGGCCCTGACCACAACCATGCAATTGGGGAGAAGGTTGGGAAGGGAGGGGGGTAGTCCTTGGCCTACGTGGTTGCTGCTGGTATTCTTTCGATTATTGGGAAGAGTGGGATCAGACGCTGCTGCGAGACTCCTGCACCTGACATTTACCATGATACTGGTGCTGCTCGGGCAGGTCCTGAGCGTCATGTGGCTGCCCTGGGTATGGCTGGGAACCCGGGGTGGATTTTTTCCGCACTTAGCATTTTATATGTTTGTACTAGCCCCATTTATACCTGCTGGCTAACACTTTGAGAATAGTATCCTGGAATGTTTCGGGCATTACCTCTCCCATAAAACGAACAAAAATTTTAACACAGCTCAAACGACATAAGGTCGATATAGCCTGTCTGCAAGAAACCCGACTTACAGACTTGGAACATCAGAAATTGAGGAGGTCCTGGGTAGCCGCAGTGCATGCAGCATCTTCAACTCATAAGCGGGCAGGGGTGGCGATACTGATTAGTAAGACATTGCCTTACACTGCGAAAGTAGTAGCCTCGGACCCACAGGGCCGCTACCTCTTGCTGCAGTTGTCAGTAGGCACATATTCCTTTTACTTTATGAATGTATATGCACCTAATACCTATGACCACTCCTTCTTTGAGGGTCTAACTGCCATGCTTCTTGGGCGGGTTACTGATCCGGTATACATTGCAGGGGATTTCAATCAGGTGTTTGACCCGACTTGTGATCGTTCTCAGCCGGGACCTGGTGCGAGTATATCTCATACCAGAGGCCTGCCCTACCTTTGCGCCACTTTAGATCTGGTGGACCCATGGAGAATTCTCCATACCACTGAACGGGATTACACACACCGCTCCAGAGCACATAACACATAATCTAGGATAATTACATCCTTACCACGCGCAGAGCATTTCTAAATGTGGATGCAGCGGTAATAGGCCCGGCGGTGATTTCAGATCACGCGATGATCTGGCTAGATGTGAATGTGGGCTTCGGTTTACGCGGACCTGTACGTTGGCGCTTCCCTAGATATCTATTTTCTGATGACCATTTCAAAACATACCTAACGACAAAATGGGGTGAATTCCTAGACTTTAATGGTCAGCATAGCAATGATCCGACACTGTTTTGGAGCACAGCTAAGGTGGTGCTCAGAGGAGATTGTATAGTTTATGTAATAGCGCGTAATCATCGCTTGTCCCGGGGAATACTGCGGTTGGAAAAAAACTAGCAAGTGCTAAGCGTCAGTATACCCTGTTCCTGACCTGCCACGCTAGGGAACACTTAGCTTCTGTGGAAACGACCCTCAACTCCTATATACATGAGCGCACGGTGAAAATGCTCTTATATCAAAAATTTTGCTACCATCGCTATGGAAATCGGGCAGGGAAGTTATTAGCCCGCGTGACTTCCCAGGCGCGGGGTCACCGTTATGTTTTGGGATTGAGGGATAGTACGGGCCAATTTCAACACACTACTGAACACATTGCACAAATTTTTCAGTCCCACTTCGGGAAGATATATGGGCGCCGAGACTCGGGAGCTGAACCCCTTATTAAGGACTATTTCACGGATTCTGGTTTACAGCCGCTCTCTGACTCGGATGTTAGGTTTCTTAATGCACCCATCACCCTTAAAGAACTACATAAAGCTATCCACAATCAACGAAATTTTTCGGCTCCAGTGCCGGATGGCTTTACGGCAGAATTTTATAAACTGCTCTCAGGGCAGCTTAGTCCTTTTTTAAGGGACTATTACTCCCAGGTAATCCAGGATGAACATTTCCCAGGAGAAGCGAATGAGGCTTTAATCACGTTGATATTGAAGCCTGGCAAAAGACAGTTCTGCTCCCGAGTCCTATCGCCCAATTTCTTTGCTGAATGTAGACATCAAAATTCTGTCCAAAATCTAAGCTGATAGATTAGCGACCCTTCTCCCCGAAGTGATTGCATCCACACAAGTCGGCTTTGTATAGGGTAGACAAGCAGTACACAACGTACGTAAAGCATTGATAGCCTTAGCGCACACGCAATTCCATCACACTCCTATGCTTCTACTCAGTTTGGATGCGGCACAGGCGTTCGACCAGGTCAATTGGACGTACCTCTTTGAAGTGCTAAATTGTATGGGGATATCTAGCTGGTTCGCCTCGGCATTACGCACTTTATATTCCACTCCAACAGCAAGACTACTTGTCAATGACATTATTACTGACCCAATACCTATTGAGAGGGGAACTCGACAGGGCTGTCCCCTGTCACCCCTCTTATTTCTATTGTACCTCGAACCCTTTCTTCACACAGTGTCTCAGGACCCTGACATGGTGGGTGTGGACTTCGGGACTCATTCACTCAAAGTGTTGGCCTTTGCAGATGACCTATTATTTTTGCTGACTCCGCTCACTCTGTTCGATATTTATTGCAAGCGCTTGACGAATTCAAATTTTAATCGGGATTTACGTTGAACTACCAGAAATCTATGGCCCTAGCTAGCCCCATGACACTACAACAGACATGGAGTGGTCACTTCCCATTTACGTGGGCTCAGACTTCAATTTGCTATTTGGGGGTACAGATCCCCCGAGACCTTACGACCCTGTACTCCAGCAATATCACTCCATTGCTTCAAGACACCTCACAACATCTACAAAATTGGTCCACTTTTCCCTTATCGGTGGCGGGCCGGGTAGCCCTTTTTAATATGGTGCTCTTTCCCAAATGATTATATTGCTTTCAGGTTTTACCTCTGCTGCTGTCCCATGCCCATAACATTCATTTAACGAAAGAGCTACAGCATTTTCTATGGGGTGGTAAGCGACCACGTATGCCCTTGCTACGGATGTGTCTGCCCAGGGATAGGAGGGGCTATGGTTTATTAAATGTACGTTGGTATGCTATGGCTTGTCAGATGAGACATATTAATGATTGGTTTAGAGGAACATCTGATTTTTCTGCTACACCACTGGAGTTATTCTCTCTTTCCCCTCTCTAACAGTGTTCCTGCCCTTTCCCCCTATTGTTCCCACATCCCTTAAGTTAACTCAACTTGTACGTCAACTCAACTTGTACTTCACTAATCTTTTGTAAACCGCATAGAATTTAACGGTACTGCGGTATATAAACTGTTATTATTATTATCTTTGCTGGCTCCGTTCCATGTGAGCTATTTTCTACATGTGGCGGATCCGAGGATGCATCCTTTGGTGTCTCATTACCCCATTTTTACACCGGCCAGAAGGACATGGAGATGGGTCTGTAAAACAGCCAAATTGTCTTCTAGGGTGTCTTTATATTTGCCTATACTGGGCAATGGAGCTTTCCAGCCGGGCATGCAAAATGCCACCTTTCTTAGGTGGCAAGCACAAGGTCTACAATATCTTTTTCACCTGTTTTCGGAGGAGGGGAGCCTGGTCACATTTGCCGAGCTGCAACGAACTTTTGACCTACAGGCTAATGATCTCTTCGCCTGTTACCAGATCCGTCACTATGTTCAGTCCCTCCCAGTGGCTGCCCTTACTGAAGTCTGCAGGGAGGTGCTTTCGGAACTCTTCAGCCTTTCAGCCCAACAGAGGATTCCTCTACGATTTCATATTGTGGGGATCCGGGATTGCCAACCAAGTACGAATCTGGATACATTAGCAACAGCGTGGGCTGAGGACTTGCATTGCCGGTTGACTGCTCAACAGTTACATCGGGTCCTGAAGAACATTCAGGTGTCACCCAATATTACTCACTGGGAAATGCAATTGAAAATTGTTCTTAGACTTTACATTCCACTGGAACGTGCAGCCCGGATGGGGATTACTGCGTCGCATTCTTGCCTGAAATGCAATCAGGCTCACGCATCTTTGAGTCACATGTTTTGGGCCTGCCCCGCAATCCAACAGTTTTGGAGACATCTTGGCCTATATACCACATCGCTTTGGGGAAGGCGATGGCTTCCGCAACCGAGGGCGTTATTTGGATTTTATAATATAGCCTCGTCCAAACCCAGGGGAATGTCAGCATTTATCTCCAGAGCCCTTTTGATGGGAAAAAAAGCCATCCTCACCAACTGGCTCTCCCGTGATCCCCCGTCATATGCACAATGGAGATCCTTAATGATAGTGCACGCAACACTGGAGAGACGCATGGTGGGAGACTTGACTCTTGGCACGGGTTGCAAATTTTGTCAGGTGTGGGAGCACTTCTGGCAGGACCTCACACCGCGTGCTCGCAGTAGACTTTTGAATCTTTAAGATTTTATTCCCACTCTCAGCTGTTGGACTGGCCATGGATTCTTGGGGATGGGAGGGGAGGGGGGGATGGGATGGGAGGGGAACTGATTATATTGTTGAAAATGTTATTTCCTGAATGGTACTACTGTTTGTATTTGCTTCTTACTGCTGGAATAATAAAATCATTTAAACATAAAACTTTTGAAAAGAAATTTCAAACACAGTCCGATAGAATGGACAAATTAGAAAAATCAATGGCAGAAGTGAAGATTTCCATTAATTCACAACTGAAGGAAAAGTGTTTGCTTACTAGGAAAATGGAAAATTTGGAAAATGCAAATAGAAGTTTGAACCTTAGACTTTTAAATTTTCCTGTTTCCAAATTTCAAATATTGAGAGATTTATTTCATTCCTTCTAAAAATTAGTATTGAAATTTCCTGAAAATAGCATGCCACCGCTACAAAAGCTATATTATTTGAATATTCCTAAAGAAGACAGAGGCAAAGGAGCCGTACCAGGAGATTTGGACCTCACTGGTATGTTGGAAACATCCCAACAAGAAGAAATAGTTACTAGAGCAACTTTATTGGTAACCTTCGTTTTTCTCCAAGACAAGGAGGCAATTCTTTGTCTATTTTATAAGACTGATAATGTGGAATTTCATGGTTTCAAAATTTGAATATTTCCTGATGTTTCGAAATGGACACAAGCCAGATGGAAGAAATTCCTGGCTTATCGTTAGTTAACCTTGAGTATGGGAGCAACTTTTCTGTTATGTTTTCCTTGTAAGTGCTGCGCTACCTATCAGAGTATTAGATATATATTTTATGAACCTGATCAGTTGAACTTTTTTCTTGAGGGTAAGGCAGCTGGAAGAACTTCAGTGCCCTCCATGGAGTCTCTCAACCAGGCTGATAGTTAATTGAACCCAACTGTACTCTGTAATGTGATTACCGTATTTGCCGGCGTATAAGACGACTTTTCAGTACCTTAAAATCCTCCCCAAAGTCAGGGGTCGTCTTATACGCCGGGTACTGTTTACATGCCCTTACTTTACATTAGAGAGCTGCACGGGGACACCCCTAGGGTCGCGGGGATCCCGTGGGGACGCCCCCTAGGGTCGCGGGGATCCCATGGGGACGCCTCCGAGGGTCGCGGGGCTCCTGCGGGGCTGGATGTACTGTCTTCTGGATGTACGCGGCTCTTCTTCTCCCTACCTTCTCTGCTTGCAGCACAGAGCCGAACGGAAGTCTTCCCGACGTCAGCGCTGACGTCGGAGGGGAGGGAGGGCTTAAACAAAGCTTAAACAAAGCCCTCCCTCCCTCCGACGTCAGCGCTGACGTCGGGAAGACTTCCGTTCGGCTCTGTGCTGCAGGCAGGGCAGATAAGGAGAAGGAGAGTAGCCTCGCGGTTCGAGTGGCTACCAAGGGAGAGGGGCGGCCCGCCCCGCCCCGGTTGCAGCACAGCCGGCCAGGTTCCCTTACTTTTGTGGCACTTCCCCGACCGACCGATAACAGCCCGGGTCCGACAATCCTCCCTGCCCTGTAGCCGCGAATCTACAGGGGTTTTGTTGATCCTTGCTCTGTATTATTTGTGTTTATAAAATGACAATTGTACAGAGTAATGTCTCTTTTTATACTTTAATAAAATAAGTTTAGTATAAAATCAACTATTTAAGGCTTGTGCAGATGGGTTCTGACAGTTTGCGGTGACGGGGTTGAGCTCGCAGAGAAGGGGACTGAGCTCACGGGATGGTGCAGGAATGGTGATACATTTTTTTCCCTGTGACAGTACTCCCACCACCCCTCCCCTTGGAGTGCCAGTTTTTTTTTCATAACTGTTCCTGACAGTTCTCTCCTCAATTTTCTTCACACACACTGAAGAAAAAAGAAAAAAAATAACTAACTACAACAAAAAAAATAGAGAGAATAATAACAATTCAGAGAAGATAAGAGGTGAGGCTTAACCAAGTGTTAAAAGAAAAAAAAAAAGATTTTGACCGAGGAGCTTGCTTGGTGGGAAACAGCTCTTTTCAGCTGTCAAAACTTTTTCTTTTTTAAATTCTTTATTCATTTTTAATCAATCAACAAGTGTACAAAGTAAAACCATACATTGTCTCATAAACAACACTTGGAAGATCTATCAATATAAACAACAATTGTATATATATATAAACCTTTAACCCACCCTCCCTCCCCAATCTTATTATTAATATACAGAAATATAACATAAACCCATCCCCCTCTTTATCATTATCATGGTATATATTTCAAGAGAAAAACTGGTGTTTAATCATCATAAAAAGTTGTCAATGGCCCCCATATTTTAATAAAAGTCTTATAATTTCCATTTTGTACAGCTAATGATCTTTCCATTCTAAACATGTGACATAGTGAATTCCACCAAAAGTTGAAACTAAGTCTACTGCAATCCTTCCAATTGTTGGTGATTTGCTGAATAGCGACTCCAGTCATAATTAATAAAAATGTATTATTAAATGATGATATCTGACTCTTTTTTCTCATAGCTGTTCCAAATAAGACCGTATCATAAGATAGTGCTACATGATTTTCCAGTAAACAATTTACTTGATTCCAGATGGAATTCCAGAAGGCCAAAATATAGGGACAATAAAACAAAAGATGATCTAAGGTCCCTATTTCAAGATTACAATGCCAGCATCTATTAGACTTTAAACTATTCAACTTTTGTAATCTAACTGGGGTCCAAAATGCTCTATGCAAAAGAAAAAAACATGTTTGTCTCATAGATGCAGACATTGTACATCCTATCCTCCAAGACCAAATTTGTGGCCATTGAGAAGCTGAAATCTGATGCTTAATCTCAATGCTCCAAATATCCCTAAGACCATTTTTAGGTTTTTTTTTTAAACCAAATCATTAATATTTTTATACCACAGTAGTATAATGGGTACACCTCATGTCAAAATGATTGACAGCTGTCAGAGATAAGGATCGACCAATCAGGGTTCACTTCCGGGTTAAGCCCCGCCCATTGTCCCGCCTATGCCCCACCCCTCCCATAGGAATGAATGGTGGTAGCCCCGCCCATTGCCCCACCCCACCCATGGCCCCACCCCACTCTTCACCTAAGCCCTGCCCCTCCCATAGGAACGAATGGTGGTAGCCCCGCCCATGACCCCGCCCCTGCCCATGGACCTGCCCCTCAAGCCCCTCCCCTCCCATTGCCCCGCCCCCTCATATCCCGCCCCGGAAATGTACTTTTTGATGACATCACCGGAAATGGGGGCGTGTTTGACCCCGGAAATACGCTTTCTGATGACATCACCGGAAATGGGAGTGCCTTCCCCTACTGGAAATGCGCTTTTCTGATGACATAGGTGGAAATTGGGTAAATGATGCGGCGGAAATGCGCTTTTCTGACCACGTAGGCGGAAATAGGAGAAACAGACTTAGTCAAAACCCCCACCCGGAAATGATGTGGCCAGAAAAGAAATGTCTTTATTTTAACAGTTTTTAGTTAAAAGACAGGGTTTAAGAGCTCACGGATAGAGCAGATCACAAAACAAAAGGCATTCACAAAATCTTTCCTGCTTTTAAAACAGAGCAGGGGCAGAAACAAACGAGAAAAGGTTGCATTTGCTTTTAACACACTTTTCAGTAGGAATTCTGAGCTAATGGTTAATGGGCCAGCTCCCCTATTGTCATGGTAACAGCTGATAAGCCCCTTGCAGCACCCCTCCCCTGATAAAGCCAAGGGGGAGAGAGGTGGAGGTGTGTTTAAACATGTCTGAACTTGTCCCGGCCCCCTACTGTTGTTTTAACAATCTGAAAAAAACAAAAAAAACAAAAGCAGCTGTCACCTAACAGGGCTCTGTTAAAAAGGCAGAGCTATGAAGGAATCTTTATTGAAGCAAATTTATTATGATCCATACGCGGCAGGAAGCTATGGAGGCATTAACCCTCTACTTCAAGCGGCTAAAAAGAGTGATATAACAGTCCGGAGAAAAGATGTGGTGGATTGGATCACCGGTCAAAACGCACACAATTTACACAGACCGGCTAGAATCCATTTTAAAAGAAATAAAACAATTGTGTCGGAAGTTGACAGACAGTGGCAAAGTGACTTAGTTGACATGTCAGCCTTTGCCCGTTATAACAACGGTTACAAATACATCTTAATGGTAATAGATATCCTGTCAAAATATGCATGGGTCGTTTCTTTAAAAACAAAAACCGGTCATGAAGTCACCGAAGCCTTTGAAACAATATTTAATTTAGGACGTACACCTGAAAAACTTCAAACAGACAAGGGTAAAGAATTTTTAAATAAGTCTCTGAAGAATTTATTAAAACAAAAAGGTGTTAGCCATTTTGTGACCCATAATGATGTTAAAGCAGCTGTAGTGGAAAGATTTAACAGGACTTTAAAATCCAAAATGTGGAGATATTTTACAGCCCATAATACCTTTACTTATCAAGACGTCCTATAGGCTATAGTGCACAGCTATAATTATAGTTTTCACAGAACGATACAGGCAAGGCCTGTAGATGTGACACCCTCAAACTCTTTGCAGATTTGGAAAACAGTCTACGGCAGTAATATCAAATGCGATCCCACCAAGGATCTCTTAATGAAAGGAGACCATGTAAGGCTATCAAAACTTAAAGGAAGATTTCAGAAAGGTTAGGAACAAACATGGACGGATGAAATATTTATAATAAAAGATGTTTTAAACAGGGGTCAGAGAATAATATACAAGATACAGGATTACGATAGCGAAGCTATACAAGGTTCTTTTTATCCTGAAGAATTACTAAAAGTTAAGCCTCTAGAGTACAGAATATACCATATCGAAAAGGTTCTAAAAGTAAAAGGAGGGGGTAAGAACAAAATTTGTCTCGTGAAATGGAAGGGGTGGCCTGATAAATTTAACAGTTGGGTGAAGGCCTCAGAGATTCAAGACATCTGATTTTGTCTTTTGAAGCAGCACAGAGAGAGAAAAAAAACAAAATGAATGACGGTGGCTTTTATATCACATTGCCTAGCAATGCTTCGGCAGCTATGTTTCCCCATAATATCAGCTCTAATTTCACCATACAAATAGCTAGGCCTTTGGACTTACAGGGTCCGTGGGAAGCAGGGCTGGTGGAAATACAATACCCACATACTTGGGAAAATATTAAGGAAGACATAAAGTACGTTGTCACCTCTGCAGAAGGAAATGTACACCAATTTACAATCCAGAGAGGATATTATGCGACCATGGGGAGGTTATTGGATACCATGAATCATGACATTAGAAGCGCCTATGAGTCTGAGAGACCACCGAGAATCATATATGACCCCAATACGCGAAGAATTCATGTAAAATCAGAGGATAAGTCTGTTATTTCTGCAAGGGGTGATTTGGCAACCATTTTGGGGGTAAAGGCTAACATTAATACAAGGCTTTCTCATTTCCCAGCAAATATCGAGGCCGGCTTTAATACCCTCTACGTGTACACCGATATTGTAGAGCACCAGTTAGTAGGTGACCATTTTGTACAACTGTTGCGCTGTGTTACAGCTCTAGGGTCAGCGGATAAGTTTATCACCCTCACGTACGATAAACCGCACTATGTACCTGTGAACAAGCAGCACATCGATATCATCACGTTTGAAATAAAGACGGATCAGAACAGGAACGCCTCATTTCGTTACGGGAAGGTGATCCTTAACCTTCACCTGCGGCCCAGGAAGACTGTTGTGTTTTAAAATGTTGGTGTCTAAAGATTACGGAGACCCCAAAGCATACAAAAATTATTACACAGCACAAGCCAGTTATGGACTTTCAGGATATCACGGAGCCCCTGTCATGTACGGTGCCGGTGTAGGTGGCGTATTTCGTAGTCTCTTTAGAAAAGCAATACCGCTTTTGAGAAGGGGTTTTGAAATTATTAAACCACATGTGAAAGGAGACGCAAAAAACATAGCTAAAGATGTCATGGGCCATGTCGCAACAACCGTTCTAAATAAAATAAACCATTCCGCAGAGCAGGCAGGGTCGGGACTGGCTGTGGTTAGACGGGCTGTTAAAAGAAAGAGGACCCACCCTCAAGAGATTCTGCAAGGACCTCCAAAACCTTTTAAAAGAAAGAAACCTCAAGGTAACAAATCACAGAAGCTATCCAGCAGATCCAAGAAGAGAAGGACCCGTTCTACGAAACGTGATATATTCTAAAATATCATGGCTTTTGTACACAACGGCTCTGAAGAATGCGTTAAATCAGAACTAGATCTGTTTGAGCTATCCCCAACCCAAACCAGTATCGAAAAAAGCATCTATGTGGAAATACCACCATTATCAGCTTTATCGGAACAGCACCTTTGGACTTCTACATAGCGGGACACGGTGAAGACTACATTGATTTAAACAACACTCTCCTGCATCTGACCTGTAAAATTGTGAAAGAAGATGGTTCAGACATTGACGCAGCCGCCAAAGTAGCCCTGGTAAACTACCCGATTGCATCTATTTTTAGCCAATTGGATGTTACCCTGGGAGACCAGCTGATTAGTCAGAGTTACCCCTACAGAGCCCTCATAGAGCTGCTCCTCAATTACGGTGAAGGAGCCATCAAATCACAGTTCACAAGCGGCCTGTTTTATAAGGATACAGCTGAACATCACGATGTTAGAGATATAGGTGCACGTAATGTGGGTTTTACCGAAAGGGCTCACTTTACAGCATCTAGCCACAAGGTGGAACTGTTGGGACATTTACACAGCGATCTATTTTTTCAAGAAAAGATACTTATCAATGGCGTAGATCTTAAAATAAAACTGTCACGTAACAAAAACTCTTTCTGTTTAATGAGCGGTGATGCTGACCAAAATTATAAACTCCTTATCTTAAACGCTGCCCTCTTTGTAAAGAGAGTTAAAGTGGCCCCTGGAGTGCACTTGGGACATGCTGAAGCTCTACTGAAAGCTAATGCCAAGTATGCGATAGACCGTGTGGGGTTGAAGGTGTTTAGCATACCGGCCGGCGCCCGTGTGACTAATCAGGAAAATCTCTTTTTGGGGCAGTTACCAAAGCTCATCGTGTTGGGCTTTGTGGATAACGACGCTTTCAGTGGTAATTACGCTAAAAACCCTTTCAATTTTAAACATTACGATATTAATTTTGCAGCTCTGTATGTAGATGGTGAACAAGTACCCAGAAAACCTCTACAACCTGACTTTGAAAATGGAAATTGTGTGAGAGAATATATGCAGCTTATTCAAGCGACCGGTAAACACCTGAAAGACAACGCCTTCCTGGTTGATCGTCAGGAGTTTTACAAAGGTTATATGCTGCTAGCCTTTGACCTATCGCCGGACCAGGAGTGCGCTGACCACTACTCGCTGATCAAAACCGGTAACCTGCGGGCTGAAATACGTTTTGCCAGAGCTTTACCTCACACTGTGAACATGATTGTGTATGGGGTTTTCGACAACGTGATAGAAGTTAATCATAGAAGGAATGTTCTTTTTGACCATTCTTGAACATGAACACCGTACAGATCTTCCGTGTTTTAAAGAAGGACTCCTGTGTTGCAGAATCTTTTTTAGATGTACTGCCCAGTGACTGGTTAACAGGATTAGAAATACCAAGGAAACCTGTGGGAATTGTCGTGAACACCCACCCTCACAACCTACCAGGTGAACACTGGTTGGCCCTCTATGTGACCGGGGACGGGACAGGAGAATTTTTTGATTCTTACGGACAACCACCGGATAGTTTATTCTTTCCTAACAGCATTATGAACTTTTTCAATAAACACTGTAAAGCTGTATTATAGCATAATAGACAGTTACAGCACCCGCTGTCTGAGGCCTGTGGCTATCACTGTGTGTTTTTTTTACATCATCGCTGTAAAGGGCAACCTTTTGAAAATATTTTAGAAATGTATTCTGAAGATTTAATGCAAAATGATGAAATGGTACTGAAATTTGTAAAAAATAAAAAACAAGTCTTGTGTAGACCTTTTCAAAACCCATTTCATACACCCCAGGGCTGTGTTTTCTACCATGAATGTCATGCTGTTTCTAAATTAAAAAAAAAAAGTAAACCTTAAAATCAAAATGTCTGCAGTCTTTTATTTTCATTTTTAAAAAACATTATTTTATTGAAGATATGTTTTTATACACTCAACCACCGACCGGTAACTGGGTAATAATTTACGTCTTTTATGAGGAAGGAGTTCTTTGGTCTTGGCAGGTTTTGTATATAGTTCAGGAACCTTCATAGCTGGGCTCTCCTTGAGGCGTAACAGTACCTCTCTGTTGGCTGCATTACCTACAACCGAGGAAGGCATATTTAATTGAGCTAAGGTTTGCATGAACTCCCCCCAGCCTAGGGGCCTTCTTTGCTCTGAAAGAGCATGGGTCTGCGTAACACTGCGAACGAGGTCGAGCAGGTTAGAACCACTGATAGGTGCATACAAATGTACCATCTCCCACCCAGGATGCAACACTTTTGTTTTTTGACAGTTTGTTAAGCAGGACTTCGACATTTTTCCTATAGCGCGTATTGATGCTGTTTAACACTTCTTGAACCACAGAGTCGGGTGGTATACTATTTTCTGGAGCGGGGGTTGAAGCATCAACCGGTCCCTGTAGATACACATTTAGCTTTTCTTTTTCCATATCCCTTTGTCTGTTCAACACAAGATAACGTTGTAACACTTCTGAATAACGTTTAACTTTTTCATGGTCGGACATACCAGGGCTCTGCAGTATGTTTTTCATTTCCTCGTCTAACCTAAGTATGGTTGAGGTTCTAATATTTTCTTCCCGGTCTACGGGGTTTCTCAAGCGCTCGAGTTGTTGACTAGGGACCAGGTACATTTTTTCAGCGTGATGCATCAGCGGTTTGTCAGAAGACCCGTTATCAACGGTATAGCAAAACTTAACAAGGGCCCTATAAATCCGCCCGATTGTTTCACCAACTGCTTCTTTTTTTTCTTAAGGGTTAATCTTTTATCACACAGTCTTTTTATGGCGTGACGCTTCCCTTTTAAAACCTTTATCTGGTTTTGTGAAAGCGGGATGTTATCTTTTAGGGCAGGGGTGTCAAAGTCCCTCCTCGAGGGCCGGAATCCAGTCGGGTTTTCAGGATTTCCCCAATGAATCTGCATGAGATCTATTTGCATGCACTGCTTTCAATGCATATTCATTGGGGAAATCCTGAAAACCCGACTGGATTCCGGCCCTCGAGGACCGACTTCGACACCTGTGTTTTAGGGTGTTGAGAGCGATTTCAGCTATAGCAGCCACCAAATCATCAGAGGCTGTATTCAGGATGGCTTTTCTGTGCTGCGACGAGGCTTGGACTAAAAGTTTTAAAAGGGGCAGGTTTCTCTTTACGCGGCTAGACATGTTACCTGAGACACGCCCCAACGTATATGAAGGGATCTGGTTATGTATTCACAGCCTTTTACGGGTTGATTGTGGTTTTACACAATATACCGTTGTCCAGTCTGGCGGGAAAATATCCGTTCTCAATCTGTAAGCCTCAGGCGTTGTGGTATTTAAGTCCACACAGAGATAGCCGTATGGCTTTCTGGTGGCATCCTCGAAGGCTTCTAAAAAGAATTGTGATTTTCCAGGGTACATCTGCCTAGCTAGAATGGCTACCTGTAACTTATCTCTAGGATTCTTAAAGAGAACCATGTATTTGGTGTTTAAAGTTATAGTCCAGCTTGTTTTACCCTGGCAGAAAACATTCTGAACTATATATATGATGCTCAGGTTTCTGTGATGTACGTACTTAGTAAAGGCATTCTCTATTTCACCGCTTTTACAGGCAGAATCCATTAGATCATCTATAATAACCAAGTTTACTTTATGGGTTGGAAACATTCGGTCATTGTTAAAAGTATCAGGCAAAATGTCCGTAAAAGTAATAAAAGGATATTTATTTAACATTTCTTTATACAAAGGCTGCCAACAACTATAACACCAAACAATATTGTCAGGCATGACAGACAATACACGGCCAGTGTGTTCTAACAGTTTTTTAACAAAGAAGCTCTTGCCTGAATTGGACGGTCCTGCTAATATACAAGAGAAAGGGTGCGACCAGCGGGCATCCACCATTCTAGTATCCGTAGGGTAGTGTGCTGAACCCATCCTCCTCCTTCACTCTTTTGTCATACACAACTTGCTGTGTTTTTTTAATCACACCGGTCTCTATAGCCCACCTCTTTTTGTTTCTTATAATACCGGTTTGTTGCACCCCTATCTTTTTCTGGGGTAAACCCTCTGCACCCGGTTTGTAGTCAAAAACTAGATCTTTTAAACTAGTAAAATTGATTTTCTGGCTGTTTTCTACATTTAACGTTATCCCTTTCACTTTCATACAGGTCTTTCCACTTGTCAGTTTGTAACCGTATGTTTTAGGACCCGCTGATACATACTCTGTTATATGTTCATCTGCAGGTATCTCACTGGTGAGCTCCCCTAAATAATCGCCCAGAGGGGGGTTCCAGTCACCTTCGCGGCTCACAAATATCACAGAATCTGTATCGTGGTACAGACAACGTTCTTGTAGATTGTCTAGAAGTTTGTACAACTCTAAACGCGCATAGGCTGTTGTAAAACAGGCTATGAAAACATTAGTGTTACCGGGCAAAGTAGTGCGGTCTTTTGAGTGCTTCCAAGACACGCAGGCTGTTTCATCATCGATAAAGTCACACGATGAAACCTCAAATTCAGGGGAATACAGATATTTAAAGAGATCATCAGGCTCTCTGACAATGCTAACGGTAGGCAGGTTTGTCCTTTGACCAAATTTCCCCCACAGAGAATTTAAGAAAAGTTTTGTTATTTGGCGTTTAGCAGGGTTTAACTGAATATGGTCTGCCCGCAAAAGTACACCTTCTTTTCTATAGAAATCAGAGATGTACATGTTTTGTTTTTCTGTATCATTGCACCACCGGGGGTAGTCTGAAGCCTCTTGTTTTTGACGGAGGTGTATTTTGATGTATTCAGAAAAGAGACTGTCAGATTTTTGCTCGAAATGCCAGATTTCATAGATTTCAACAACCACATAACCTTTTGCAATGGCAACATCCATCTCCACCGTGCACCAAGTCCCCACGAAAGCTCTCTCCTCATCCGTATGGGCACACGTTTCTGGTTGCCGTGCGTCGGCACACGTACGGCACAAAGGAAACATAAGCTTACCCCCCACCCTGACAGGTAACACCGGGAAAAAGAGCTTTCTTGGAGGATATACTTTTGCTTTTATAAAACCAAAGTAATTTGTGGGTGGACCAAAGTTGTCATAAATGATTTGCGGATGGCCTGTTGGATATTCCTTTGTTTTATTGACAAATGGGTATAGGCTGGTAAAATCGTAATAGTGTATTTTTTCCCCAGGTTTTGTTTTGTAGTATAGAGAAACAGCATTTGTTCTACCCCCAAAAAGGGCATCTCATGGGGCCAAGGGTTGCGGTAATGCAGCGCTAGCCAGGAAGTCTGCACAGCCCCTATCATTTTCTTTGACCATCCGCTTCCACTCATGCTCCCACAGACTTACGACCTTGAAGCCCAGGCTTTCCAGGTAGGCTGTCTTTAGCTGCTTTTTGTAATAAAGAGAGCCATAGGTCGTGGCTGCTACAGGATTCTGGTCTTTATCATTATAGCAGACCGGACAGCCGTGATAAAAGCAACTATTAAATTCAAAAGCTGTTTCTACCCCATCAATGACAGCGTAACCGTCAAGAAAATAAGACCCCACCTTTCTTTCACCCCCGTTCAGAGCATGCATGATCTGTATATTTTGTGCAGCCTCTTGATACAGCAACCATTGAATAGAGGGGGATGAATATCTCTTTTTGTGTCTGATAGTTATCCGGGGGGATGAGCGCCACAGTCTTGGGTTCTAAAAACATAAATCTGAACATGGCCATACATACAGAGGCTAGGGTTATATATTGGAAAGGGTCTAAACAATTCATTAGAATTTCTGAAGTACCCTCACGTTCTACAACCACATCTTTCTGTGTCATTTTCATGATTTCTGCTCTGTAGAGAACACATGCCTGTCGCAAAATAGCAACATCCTGTTGACAGTAATAAGCCAACTCTTTTTGCAAATCAAACGTCTTGTGCTGGTTGTCCTTGTACCATTTTAAAAATTCCTCTTTTTCTTCAGGCATCATGTTTCTCACACCATAATGCTCCTTATTCGGCATACACCCCACATAATTTTGATTTTCCTGAGTATTAAAAAAATGCGGGAAATAACCCTTACAGCCTGGAAAACCTAAGGCCTTTGGAAGTTTGCTAAGTTTCATAGGTAGGAAATTTAGAGAGTCTATGAAACGAATAGCTAAAGGTTCTACTGTGATTTGTAAAAGCTTACCACCTTGAACCAACAGATCTGTGTCCATCTTTTCCTTTAACAGTTGGCTAAGAACAAAATACCCGTCATAGCCTTTGGCATTATGGGCTATGAAGGTATAGTCTTTAAATTTTTTGTCACAAAAAACCTGTATAAAAGCAAAAATACACTCAAGACCCTTGAATTCCCATTTTCTTGTTTCGTACAAGTCCTCGGCATATATGTAATTAGGAATGTGCCAGCCCGTTTCCTGCATACATTCGCAATCGTAAATAATATACTTTTCAGATGTTCTGAGTTTATCGATGGGTGTCATAAAACATAAGTGTATGTCATCACCGCTTAAGGGTTCATGGCATAGCTTACACATCCTACCCTTACATTTATGTTTTTCGTTCACATAGGACTCACATTTCAGACACAGTGTTTTAGATAAACACTCCACTTCTTTTTTCTGCGCTAGCTGCATATGTCTATCTAAACAGTCTTTAGAGCGACAACACATCTTGCAATTAGGACACCTCTGCTGTATACCGTCATTGTTCAAACATGTCTGTGTCGAACAAAGACGGCACCATAATGTACAGGAGTGGTCGTGACTATAGGGCTTCTGGCAAAAAGTACAGAAATTACGCTCCCCATAGAATTTTTTGACATCGGTTATGCCGTAGAAATGATCGTCATGTAGCAATAAGAAAACCGTTTTTGGATAAATGGGCTGGTCTGATGTTTTAAAGCAACACCACGAGTTTGTATAAAACACAACTCTTATATTTATCTTTAAATGTTGTTCTATGGTTGCTACATCATCGAGCATGACTTTTTTATGTACCGACCACCCCAAATCATTATGTAG
This sequence comes from Geotrypetes seraphini, assembly GCF_902459505.1. Lineage (NCBI taxonomy): Eukaryota > Metazoa > Chordata > Amphibia > Gymnophiona > Dermophiidae > Geotrypetes > Geotrypetes seraphini. Next base: position 406,442,664 of record NC_047084.1, on the reverse strand, counting down.
CTTTTCAGCACCTATTAACAGTTCAGCATCTGTGAGTTTTACGGGGGATATAAGGGCTGTAAGGCTACCGGCAAAACACAGGTTATTGCCTGTGTTATTCAAATTTATTAAATACATCCTTTTTTTCTGCAAAATCTGGCTAAACAGTATAGATTTTAACACCCTACGACCCCCACCACCCTTGTTTCTTATTACAAGTACAACAACACGGAATAAATCACAGACCTGTATTTCTCTGTGACTTTGAAGGAGTTTAGCAACCTGGTCTAAGAAATCATCAGCATCTAGCGATTCGGGATTTAATTTACCAGAAAACAAGGAGTTGTGAAAAAGTGACGAATGTAGGTGCACTTGTACGTAGTCACCGGGCGATACTCTGTTGCTAACATCGTCCAGGATATGTTGAATGCCTTGGCGTATAGCATTTTGAGCATCACTTAATGATGTTATCTTGTCTAAATTAATGAAACGAAATTCTTCTGAATAAAGCACACCATGAAACTTGTCCAGTTTACGATCCCATCTTTTCACAAATTGGACATAGTTGATTGATTCTGAATCTTCAGAAGGACCTAATGCACCCTTATTTGAACCATCCTCTGACACTTTGCTGCTATCAGAATAATTATCAACTTCATAACATTCTCCTTCTTCTGTGCTGTCCGGCTGTGCTTCTGTGCTGTTAAACTTTTCTGTCGGCTTCACGGTATCTGCTTGTGACTTTCTAACATTTTCCCGATCTACAATTTATAACATAGCATAACCGTTAATACTTTTTCCCCATCAACCATTATAAAAGTAATAACATTTTCTTTTACACTAGTCTCCTTACAAAATCAGAATACTTACTATTTCGTTTATCTTTTGGTTTCCTGTAAGCAGCTTTGGACTCTGGTTCCCCGTGTAAGAAGCTTTTACTATGCGATCTTTTCCTGTTATACTTTTCCGTCAGGTTCATGGTATCTGCTTGCGACTTTCTAACATTTTCCCGATCTACAATTTATAACATAGCATAACCGTTAATACTTTTTCCCAACCCTTGAGGATCTGACTGCCTAATATTTTCTTGATCAACCATTATAAAAGTAATGACATTTTCTTTTAACCCTAGTCTCCTTACAAAACCAGGATACCTACTATTTCGTTTATCTTTTGGCTTCCGGTAAGGAACCGGTTGTTGGTTAGAACTTGTCGATGTAGAAGGTGTCGGCTCTCCAGCCGTTTCTTGGTCTAATCATAACGAAAAAAAGAATGTTTTGTAGATGCTGTTTTTAAAAACCAACATATGTGCCAGATAATACATTTGTCACTTACTGTTTAATATCTGTTGTCTTTTTCTGGTAAGAGATAGTTTATTTCTACCATCAGATCCCCGTTCCTGTTTTTAAATGCAATGATAGATTCAGAGAAACTAAACTAAACTAAACTAAGCCTTAGAAAGAAAAAATGATGTCCCTAAAACCAAAATTAAAGGCCCCTTTTCTACTCACCATGTTAGCAGTTGATGTATCTGGGGTCCGGTGTAGCACCCACAAAAACCAGAATGCTTGCTGGTCTTCTCATAGTTTATTTTATACACTTACACCCCCCCTCTATAGAGGTTATCCATTCACAAAGGCTTTATTGTATGTCTAAGGCCTCTGCTAGAGCTTGTTTGTCTTGGTTAGTCATTTTAGATACCAAAACGACCCCTACGTGTCTAGAGCCTAGTTCCTTATAACCTGTCACACCTTCTATTGTTTTAGTTTGGGCTGATAATACATTTCTAAAACACACCACACATTTTATAATTTTTTTAAAGAAAATCTTTATTTTACAACAATAAAATGTTTAAACTTTTATACAAACAAACATACCGTTACACACTGTATTTCCCACAATCCCGAGAATAAAAAAACAAAACATATTTTAAAAAGCATTTCTTTTGAAGAATGATTTATAATCGGTGTCACGGATTAAATCATTTACAATCTCTACATATGCACCATCTCTCATGAAATTGACCAATCTATTGAGTAGTCGTGGCCCGTTTATAGAGGTCTTAATATCTCTGATTAAATCAATGATTATATTAATGCTTTCATTACAAAGCATCAATATTTTCATTTTATAGCCTACAAAAGTGACTACATTTACCACACGTCCTAGGCATAGCATGTCACAAGTTTTTTTGAGTTTCTGCTGTATTTCCTTATGTCCCCATATCAAGCAATCGTGGTGTTTTTGCCCACCAGCACGTATTAAGCAGGCTCCACAATCTTCATCCTTCACGCCTTGCAGACATTTATTTAGAATGCAGTATACAGCCACCTTTAGAACTGATTTAAGTTCTGTTGGTGTTTTGGAAAGGCCTATGCCGGTCCACAGTCCATAATCACAAGAATCTTCAGGTTTACGCTCATTCACCGCTGGTTCTCTTTGAAACGAGCAGAAAAAACACAAATATGATAGATTTATCATCGGCATGTACACCATGTCCACAGGTTTCTGTGATCGTGAAGATCCGCCACTTCCCTACAAAAAAAAACAAACAAACATACAGAAATAAATTTTCCTTTTTAAAACACATGAACACATTCAGCTTCATAAACCCTTCAACGACCCCTGGTAATACAAAGTGCGTGTGTGTCTCTCTCTCTTACCGTGGAAGATCCTGGCTTTTCCAACATGTCTGTTGCTTCGGCTTCAGCAGCGGCTTCATAAAATTCAATATCTGAAGTATTATCCTCTGGTTGTTCATAGCCTACATCTTCATTTTCTGTGTCTGAATCATATAGCTTTTGAGCATCTGGAAACTCTTGTATTTCAGAATCTGTTAATTCGTGCGTATGCTCCCCGGTATCTGCCGTCACGTCAATCGGTTTTTTGCCGGTGAGTAACCCTCTTTCTCCGCATTACAGTCTTTAAGAAAGTTACAAGGCCTCTTGGTAGGCCTTTTTTCAGTTACCTGCGTGTTAAAGGGATCCATATTTTCTTTGTCTGATTCGTACAGTTTTTCGGTCTTTGGGTAACCCTCTTTTTCTACATCATGATCTTTAAGAAAGTAACTCAATCTACGAGCCTTCGTGACAGTCATTTTGCTTGACGGCTTGAGAACCTTTATTTCTGTTGCTAACAGCTGTGAGAACTTTTTATTTCTGATGTTAACAGCTGTTAAAGATCTAAGACATACGTCATTATGACAACACCAGGGGGACCGGGACAGGTTTAAACACACCTCCTCCCTCTCCCCCCTTGACTTTATCAAGAAGGATGAACCAATGAGCTGTAAGTCCTGTTAAATCTTTCCACTACAGCTGCTTTAACATCATTATGGGTCACAAAATGGTTAACACCTTTTTGTTTTAATAAATTCTTCAGAGACTTATTTAAAAATTCTTTACCCTTGTCTGTTTGAAGTTTTTCAGGTGTACATCCTAAATTAAATATTGTTTCAAAGGCTTCGGTGACTTCATGACCGGTTTTTGTTTTTAAAGAAACGACCCATTCATATTTTGACAGGATATCTATTACCGTTAAGATGTATTTGTAACCGTTGTTATAACGGGCAAAGGCAGACATGTCGACTAAGTCACTTTGCCACTGTCTGTCAACTTCCGACACAATTGTTTTATTTCTTTTAAAATGGATTCTAGCCGGTCTGTGTAAATTGTATGCGTTTTGACCGGTGATCCAATCCACCACATCTTTTCTCCGGACTGTTATATCACTCTTTTTAGCCGCTTGAAGTAGAGGGTTAATGCCTCCATAGCTTTTTGCCGCGTATGGATCATAATAAATTTGCTTCAATAAAGATTCCTTCATAGCTCTGCCTTTTTAACAGAGCCCTGTTAGGTGACAGCTGCTTTTGTTTTTTTTGTTTTTTTCAGATTGTTAAAACAACAGTAGGGGGCCGGGACAAGTTCAGACATGTTTAAACACACCTCCACCTCTCTCCCCCTTGGCTTTATCAGGGGAGGGGTGCTGCAAGGGGCTTATCAGCTGTTACCATGACAATAGGGGAGCTGGCCCATTAACCATTAGCTCAGAATTCCTACTGAAAAGTGTGTTAAAAGCAAATGCAATCTTTTCTCGTTTGTTTCTACCCCTGCTCTGTTTTAAAAGCAGGAAAGATTTTGTGAATGCCTTTTGTTTTGTGATCTGCTCTATCCGTGAGCTCTTAAACCCTGTCTTTTAACTAAAAACTGTTAAAATAAAGACGTTTCTTTTCTGGCCACATCATTTCCGGGTGGGGGTTTTGACTAAGTCTGTTTCCCCTATTTCCACCTACGTGGTCAGAAAAGCGCATTTCCGCCGCGTCATTTACCCTATTTCCGCCTACGTGGTCAGAAAAGCGCATTTCCGTCGCTTCATTTACCCAATTTCCGCCTATGTCATCAGAAAAGCGCATTTCTGGTAGGGGAAGGCACTCCCATTTCTGGTGATGTCATCAGAAAGCATATTTCTGGGGTCAAACACGCCCCCATTTCCGGTGATGTCATCAAAAAGTGCATTTCTGGGGCGGGACATGAGGGGGCAGGGCAATGGGAGGGGAGGGGCTTGGGGGGCGGGTCTGGGGTCATGGGCGGGGCTACTACCACCATTCGTTCCTATGGGAGGGGTGGGGCTTAGGTGAAGAGTGGGGCGGGGCCATGGGTGTGGGCGGGGCTACCACCATTCATTCCTATGGGAGGGGCAGGGCATGGGCGGAGACTAAGGCGGGACAATGGGCAGGGCTTAACCCGGAAGTGAACGCTGATTGGTCGATCCTTATCTCTGACAGCTGTCAATCATTTTGACATGAGGTGTACCCATTATACTACTTACCACTGTTCAGCCTGGTGACCCAGAAAATCTACCTGAAAGCATAAGAATTCCAAACTAAAATGAGTATTTAGGTTTTTCCATTCAGGGAACCCTACCTGAATGGCCTGCTTCAATTGCAACCATCGAAAATATTGTGATTTATTGAGGCCAAATTTATGTTGCAATTGTATAAAATCAAGCAGTTTACCATCTAAAATAACATCATTTAAAGTCCGTATTCCTGCAATTAACCAATGCTTCCAGATGATCTTAACACTACCAATTTGAATCTTAGGATTTAGCCAAATGGTTTGATTTGTTGATTTGCTAATAGGAATAGCAGTTAAGTTATTAACAAATCATAAGGTTTTCCAAGTATCCATCAAAATTCTATTTTCCTTATATAATCTGGGCATCCTGATACTAAGAATATGAGAAAGATGTAAAGGAGACATGAGTCGCCATTCCAAATATAGCCAATCCGGTGTGTATTCAATGAGTTCCGGGAGGACCCAATACATACCTTGACGTAAAATATAGGCTTGATGGTACCTATAAAAGTTTGGAAAATTTATCCCACCCTCCTTAATTGATTTTTGTAGAGATACTAAAGCAATTCTGGGAGTTTTACCAAGCCAAACAAATTTAATAAGTAATGAATTCAATTTTTTATAAAAAGATCCCTGAAAAAACACTGGTATCATACTCATTTGATAACAAATCACAGGCAATATCATCATTTTAACCGTTTGAACTCTTCCCCACCAAGATAAATGTAATGGATTCCACTGTTCACATAATTCTGTTACCTTTTTTAGCAACAGCTTTTCATTCTCCTTAACCATATCTTCAAATGTGGATTTAATCCAAATTCCTAAATATTTTAAACCTTCATCTTTCCATATAAATGAGAATGAATCAAACATAATTTTTATACAATGTACATTAAGTGGAAGAATTTCAGATTTGTTCCAATTTATTTTATACCCTGAGAATTTTCCAAAATTTCCTATCAATTCTAGCAGGATATGTCAGGATTTCTCAAATACAATAATATATCATCTGCATATGCAGAGAGTTTATATTCCCATTCTTTATAGGGAATACCTTGTATCCCCCTTGCCTGTTGAACAGCTATCAATAAGGGTTCTAAGACAATGTCAAAAAGCAAAGGAGACAATGGACAACCTTGTCTAACTCCCCTATGCAAATGAAAATGATCAGATAAATTATTATTAATATATAATCTTGCCATAGGAGAGCTATACAAAGTTTGAATCATTTGAATAAAACCTGAACCTATACCAAACCAGCCCAATGCCTGGTACATGAATGTCCATTCTATTCTATCAAATGCCTTTTCCGCATCTAAAGATAGAGCAAAAGCTGGCTCATTCATATTTTTACTCAAATTTAATGTGTGAAAAGCCAATCTTGTATTATTAGAAGAATGTCTGTTCACAAGGAACCCAGTTTGATGTATATCTATAATGAAAGGGAGAGCTTTAGCCAATCTTACTGCCAATATTTTAGCTATTAATTTCCCATCAATATTAATTAAAGATATAGGCCTGTAATTTGATACCACAGTAGGATCTTTATTTGGCTTTGCCAAAACAATAGTCAATGATTCTGCCATAGTACCTGTAATACAACCCTTATTTAGTTGAAAATGATATCAATTTAATAATTGGGGTAATAATTATTTTTGAAATGCTTTATAAAATTCTACGGATCCAACTCTAAGAGACTTCAATGCAGTTTTCTAATCCTTTTTCAAGTTTAGCGCTGTTGTTTGAAAGGAGGGCTCTAGGACTGCAAAGTTTTCGTTTCTGACTTCCTTCTTAAAACTGCAATGGACAGCAGCTCACATATGATTGACACTGGAACTTCACTTCAGGCAAGTCAGCCGCCAACACCACCGCTAGCTCCCTCCCCCCAACGCCCTGTTTTGGCATTGCAAGGTGAAGGATACAAATGCATGCTGATGCTTTTAGAAAATAAAAAACCAGCAATATCGGCAGGGGAAAAAAAGAAGCTCCCGCCATGGGACAGGAATTTGACACCGTCTCCATCGGAGTCCTCGTTATCGGAGAGCTCCTCTACAAAAGTGGCTTCCTCTTCAAAGCATTCAAAGGCTCCCGTGAGCTCAGCCTCAGCATTGTGGTCCTTTCCTGTGCTAGAGCCTGCTGCTTTGGAGACTACAGGTACTTCTTTACAGGGGTTCAAGGAAGGTTTGGATAGGTTCCTGAAGGATAAGGGGATTGAGGGGTACAGATAGAACTAGAGGTAGGTCATAGAAGTGGTCAGAAACCACTTCACAGGTCATAGACCTGATGGGCCGCCGCGGGAGCGGACCGCTGGGCGAGATGGACCTCTGGTCTGACCCAGTGGAGGCAACTTCTTATGTTCTCTAAAGTCTTCTAAAGCTGTTAAAAGAAAAGGGGGGCCTTCTCCTATTGTGTTAGAACCGGAGCCTATTCCCCCCAAAATAATTTCTCTGCCGGCTGTGCAAGCAGCAATGCCTTCACAGGGAATTGAATCTTTTCAGGCAGTCTCTGGGGTTTTTCTCTCTGTTTCAAAAATTTATGCATGATAGTGCTTCATTCTAGAGAGCTGCACGGGAACGGGGATGACGGGAATCCCGCGGGACCCGCGGGTTCCCCCTTTGGGTCACGGGGATCCCATGGGGATGCCCCTTAGGGTCACGGGGATCCCGTGGGGACGCCCCCTAGGGTCACGGGGATCCCGTGGGGACACCTCCGAGGGTCGCGGGGTTCCTGCGGGGTTGGATCGCAGTGCACTCGAGCCGCGAGGGTAGTCTCCTCCTCCTTACCTGCCTGTCGCAGCACACAGCCGAACGGAAGTCTTCCCGATGTCAGCGCTGACGTCGGAAGGAGGGCTTAAGCAAAGCCCTCCCTTCCTCCGACGTCAGCGCTGACATCAGGAAGACTTCCGGTCGGCTGTGTGCGGCAGGGCAGGTAGGAAGAAGGCAATGGCGTACGAAAGAGGGGGGAGGGGGCGGTCCGCCCCGGAGAATGTGCACAGCCGGTCAGGTCCCCCGATCGAACGACAACAGGCCCGGCCGACAAATCTCCCTGCCCTGTAGCCGCGAATCTAAATTACCTCTTACAGCAGCTTCACTACTCCAGCTGCTGTAAGAAGGTAATTTAGATTCGCGGCTACAAGACAGGGAGATTTGTCCGACCGGGCCTGTTCTGTTGTCGGTCGGGTGCGAAAGCGCCACAAAGGGAGGGAGGAAAGGTGGAGTGGAGAAGAAAAGACGCTTAAGGGGGGAGAAGGCCGCTGAAAGTACTGGGGAAGACAAAGGGGTGGAGAAGAACGCTGAAAGGACATGGGGTAAACGGGAGGAGGGGGGAAGGATGCTGAAAGCACATGGGGAAGACAGAGGGGGGGAGAAGGACCCTGAAAGCACTGGGGAAGACAAAGGGGTGGAGAATGCCACTGAAAGGACATGGGGAAAACAGGGGGGGGGGAGAAGGCCGCTGAAAGGACATGGGGAAGACAGAGGGGGGGAGAAGGCCGCTGAAAGGACATGGGGAAGACAGAGGGGGGGAGAAGGATGCTGAAAGGACATGGGGAAGGCAGAGGGGGAGAAGGATGCTGCCTGACAGGACATGGGGAAGGCAGAGGGGGAGAAGGATGCTGCCTGACAGGACATGGGGAAGATGGTGGGGGAGAAGGACACTGAAAGGAAATGGGGAAGAGGGAATGGGGAGAAGACGCTGGCAGGGAAGAAGACAGAGGTGCCAGACTATGGGGGAAGTGGAGGGAAAAAGATGGGTGCCAGACAAATTTGGGAGGGGGGAGAAAGGGAGAGGCACAGTAACAGAGCAAATGGAAGACACAGAGAGAAGAGAGGCAGTGGATGGAAGGAATTGAATGAGAACATGAAGAAAGCAGAAACCAGGCAACAAAGGTAGGAAAAGAATTCTATTTCTTTTTTTTTTTTTTTTTGCTTAAGGATAAAGTAGTATATTAGTTGTGTTGATAAAAATTTATAAACATTAGAGGCTCTGGTAGAAACCCGTTTACAAAGTATGTATTCTTCCCAATTAATATTTCCAAATTAATAAAGTCTTTTTGCTTATTTTTAAATGGGTTTCTACCAGAGCCTTTAATTCAGTAGCATAATTAAATGAAATAACTATTTCTGTAGTTTATAGGGATGGGTGGGGATGTAGGGGATTCCTCGCGGGGACAGGCGGGGACGGAGGGGATTCCTCGTGGGGATGGGTGGGGACGGAGGGATTTCTCGTGGGGACGGGTGGGAGTCCTCACGGGGACGGGCGGGGACGAGTGGGATTTCTGTCCCCGCGCAACTCTCTACTTCATTCCTGCAGACTTCTCACCAACTTCCTCCTGTTCTGGAGGCTCCTCCTGATTCAAATTTAATTCAACAGGTTAACCAGGAAAAACCTTTGCCTCTTCTGTCGTGGGCTCCTGGTACACCCATAAGCTCTTCTCCGATGCAGGAACCATACTATCCTCCTGCCTGGTCAGAGCCCAGCATCCTATCAGACTCTGACCCTCAGCCGGAGCAGCTTATTCAGCCGAACTCCTCTGAAGAGTACTCCTATCTGAAGTTTTTACAGAAAGTTTCTTCTTTACTCAGCCTGAATGAGGCAGCTATCCCAACAGGTAGTAAAGAGTTTCAAGCTATCCTACAATCTTGTAAGACTCCACTGAAGGGGTTTGCTGCTTTACCAGTACATCAAGTTTTGCAGGTCCTTCAATTAGAAAATTGGCAAAAACCTTTTTCAATGTCCACAGCGTCCAAACACTTAGAGACTAAATATAAAGTTCATAAAGCTCCTGGTCATGACATTCCTCAACTGCTTCATCAATCGATGGTGTCAGAGTCAGCTAGCAAAAAAGCTAAAGTATCAAGAGGTCCCTTATCTGCACCCCCGGGTAAAGACCTTCGCCTTCTTGATTCCATGGGGTGCAAGGTCTATCAAGGTTCCATGCTGTCTTTGAAAGTGCCCACCAGCTGCAAATTCTATATTTTCAACATTCTATTTTGCAGCAGTTGGATTCTGCAATCCTTGAAGAGTTCCCAAATCTTCTGGTTGCCCTGCAGGAATCTACATATCATCTCATCAAGACTAATTACGATGCCTATGATATGCAATCTAGAACTGCAGCAGTCGCTATAGCATCCAGACGCTCAGCGTAGTTGCGAACGGCTGATCTCCGGCTGACCTGCATGAAAGATTAGCAGATGCTCCCTGCCTGGGTGATAATCTTTTCAGTGAAAAGATCAAAGCAATGGTTTCTCAGCTGGAAGAACATTCTTCTACTAGTAGGGAACTCTCAGCACATTCTTCTCAGCAGTCTCTTCGGTGAAAAGATCAAAGCAACGGTTTCTCAGCTGAAAGAAGATTCTTCTACTACTAGGGAACCTCTCAGCACATTCTTCTGATCAGTCTCACCAATTTCAACGGCTCTCGTCTTCTTTCACTTACCGACGGCTTTATCAGTTTTTTCAGCAATATTACCCACGACGTAGATTTGCTCCATATAATCGTCCTATTCCAAAAAGGAACCAATCATCTGCATCTTTCCTACCTAAACAGCATCCAAGAAACAGGAAGCAGCCATCTATTTCTCAGCTTCCAGCTATAAAGCCTTCGCCTGGTTTTTGAACATTTACCAGTTAGGGGGTGGTTAACTCATTTCCTTTCAGCCTGGCAGGCTATCACGATGGATCAATGGGTTCTCAATTTCCTTCCCAAGGTAACTCCCTCTCAACCGCCCAATCAACCTTCTAGGCAGTGTACAAATTCATAAAAACATAAAACATACTTTAAATAAAATACAAGTTTAAGCTGACATTGCATCACCAAACAGTAACAACAACTTTCAAAGACTTTTAAGAACAATGACAAACAGGAACAAAAGGTAAAAAGGCAAGAACTACAATAGTCAAAGTAAAAGAGAACAATTAAGGAAAAAACAATAGGAGGAGCAGCTATAAATAATGTTGAACTCAATTGCCCTTAAAAGGACAGTTAGGTCTCAAAGACATCAAGAAAGAGAAATGTCTTTAGCTTCGTCTTAAAATTATTAAGAATTGATTCTTTGCGTAAGTAATTTGGGATACTATTCCAGAGAGAAGGGGCGGTAACAGAGAAGACAGTAGACCTCATTGTATTTATATACTTCAGTGATGGAATAGAGAAAAGGTTATTGGCTTTCGATCTTAGAGTCTTAGAAGGATTATAAGGGGTAAAAAGATTATTAATAAATTCAGGTTGATTGTTTTGTCTGGTCTTAAATGTTAACAGATTCTGTGTTCCACTTGCAACCAGTGGGCTTCTTGCAAAAAGGGGAGTAACATGATTGGATTTCTTTGCATTGAATATAATCTTTACAACAATGTTCTGTATTATCTGGAGTCTTCTTATTTCTTTTTTAGTTATGCCTTTATAAAGGGCATTACAAGGGCCAATGCACAAAATCACGAGAGAATGAATCAAGATGTTCAAAGACACAGCATCTAATAGTTTGGATAATGACCTGATCAAGCGTAGCCAATAAAAGCAACGTTGGACCACTGTACTGATATGAAGATGATAATTAAATTTACTATCAAAAGTGACACCTTTTGTGGTTCCTCATCAGCACATTCCGCAACTTGCAGCAGAAGTTATTCTTCTACTCAACTATGCCATCGAGGAGGTACTTCAAGTCAACAAAATCAGGGAACATACGAACATAAGAGATGCCACTGCTGGGTCAGACCAGTGGTACATCGCGCCCGGCAGTCCGCTCACGCGGCGGCCCTTTTGGTCAAACAGGATTTTACTCCTGTTTCTTCCTCATTCCCAAAAAGACTCAAGGTCTACAACCCATTCTAGACCTCAGACCTCTAAATGCCTGCCTCAAAAGAGAACATTCCAGATGATATCTCTACCAACTATCCTACCTCTTTTGAAATATGATTGGTTAGCCGCCCTAGACCTCATAGATGTCTATACCCACATTCCTACTACTACTACTATTTATTATTCCTAAAGCACTGAAAGGCATACACAGCGCTGTACATTTTAACATACAATAGATGGTCCCTGCTCAGAAGAGCTTACAATCTAATTTAGACAGGACTTTTCGGGGTTGGGGAGATTATGTTACAGGAAATGATACAGTAGGTATAGGTATCTGACAGCAGTGAGTGGAAGTTAGGAGTTGAAAACAGATAAAAAAAAAGTAGGCTTTTAGCTTGGATTTGAACGCTACTAGGGAGAGAGCACGACGCATTGATTCAGGCAGTCTGTTCCAAGCATACGGCACTGCAAGAAAGAAGGAACGGAGTCTGGAGTTGGCAGTGGAAGAGAAGGGTACAGATAAGAGGGGCTTGCCCGACGAATGGAGATCATGGGAAGGAGCATAGGAGGAGATAAGTTAAGAGAAATATGGAGGGGGGGCTTCAGAGTGAATGCACTTGTAAGTCAGCAAAAGGAGTTTAAACTGTATTTGGAGATGGGGAGCCAATGAAGCGACTTGAGGAGAGGGGTAATGTGAGAATAGCAGCTCTCACAGAATATGAGTCGTGCAGCAGCCTTTTGAACGGTTTGAAGACGAAAGAGGTGGGCAAGCGGGAGGCCCGAGAAAAGTGCGTTACAGTAGTCTAAGCGTGAGGTGACGAGAGCATGGACAAGGGTTTTGGTCGTGTGCTCAGAGAGGATGAATTTTGGTAATATTATAGAGGAGGAAGCAACAGGATTTAGTGGTCTGTTGGATCTGAGCAGAGAAGGAGAGTGAGGAGTCAAAGATCACCTCAAGTTTGTGAACCGATGAGACAGGGAGGAGGATAGTGTTACCCACCAAAATAGAAAACGGCGGGAGGGGAGAAAGGCGAGTTTAAGCGGATAGATAAGGAGTTCAGTTTTAGCCATATTCAGTTTGAGATGGCGGCAAGACATCCAAGCGCCAATGTCGGACAGGCAGGCTGAAATTCAGGCCTGAACTCCCGTAGGGATATCCAGTGTGGAGAGGTAGATCTGGGAGTCATCAGCATAGAGGTGATATTGAAAACCATGGGAGGAGATCAGCGTACCAAGAGAGCGAGTATATATGGAAAAGAGGAGAGAGCCCAGAACATAGCCTTGGGGCATGCCGACAGCAGGACGGCAGCGGAGGAGGATTCACCGTAACATACGCTGAAGGTACGTCAAGAGAGATAAGAAGAAAACCAAGAGAGAGCAGAACCCTGGAATCTCAGCGAGGACAACATGTCAAGGAGGAGGCGGTAATCAACAGTGTCGAAGGCAGCAGACAGATTAAGAAAAATGAGCATAGAGTATAGTCCATTGGATCTGGCTAGGAGCAGGTTGTTAGAGATTTTAGCAAGGGCAGTTTCAGTAGAGTGAAGAGGGCGAAAGCCCGATTGAAGTGAAACACAGAAACATAGAAGATGACGGCAGAAAAGGGCTACAGCCCATCAAGTCTGCCCACTCTGCTTACCCACTCCCTGTCTATGCACTAATGACCCAATTTCCTTATCTTGACCCTCGTAGGGATCCCACATGGGTATCCCATTTATTCTTAAAGTCTGGCACGCTGTCTGCCTCGATCACCTGCACTGGAAGCTTGTTCCAATGATCAACCACTCTCTCTGTGAAGAAATACTTTCTGGTGTCGCCATGAAATTTTCCGCCCCTGAGTTTGAGCAGGTGCCCTCTTGTGGCCGAGGGTCCCTTGAGAAAGAAAATATCATCTTCCACTTCGACACGTCCCGTGAGGTACTTAAATGTTTCGATCATGTCTCCCCTCTCCCTACGTTCCTCGAGAGTGTAGAGTTGCAATTTGTTTAGTCTCTCTTCGTACGAGAGACCCTTGAGCCCCGAGATCATCCTGGTGGCCGTCCGCTGAACCGATTCAATTCTGAGCACATCTTTACTGTAATGTGGCCTCCAGAATTGCACACAGTACTCCAGATGAGGTCTCACCATGGCCCTGTACAACGGCATTATGACTTCAGGCTTTCGGCTGACAAAACTTCTATTGATACAACCCAATATCTGCCTTGCCTTAGATGAAGCCTTCTCCACTTGATTGGCAGTTTTCATGTCTGCACTGATGATTACTCCTAAATCTCATTCTGCTGAAGCCTTGTTAAAGTTTCTCCGTTCAAGAAGTACGTCCTGCATGGATTTCCGCTTCCGAGGTGCATGACCTTACATTTCTTAGCATTGAAGCCTAGCTGCCAGGTTGAGGACCAACTTTCCAATGTAAGCAGGTCCTGCGCCATATAATTCTGTAAACTGCATTCACTTACTATATTACATAGATTGGCGTCATCGGCGAATAGTGTTATTTTACCTTGAAGCCCTTGAGTCAGATCCCCTATGAATAAGTTGAAAAGGAGTGGACCCAGGTCCGAGCCCTGTGGCACTCCACTGGTCACCTTCGATGTTTTAGTGGGTCAAGAATATTATGAGGAAAAGAAGTCCAGGCAACGGCGGTGAACAGCATGTTCAAGTTTGGATAGGAAGGGAAGGAGGGAGATAGGGCGGTAGTTGGAGGGGGACTGAGGGTCAAGCGGGCACTTTTTAAGTAGGGACCTAACTACAGCTTGTTTGAAGATATCAGGAACTGTAGCAGTGGAGAGTGAAAGGTTGAGGATGTGACAGATGGTAGGGATCACAGCAGGAGCAAAGGATCCGAGCAGGCAGGTAGGAATTGGATCAGAGGAACAGGTGATGGGTTTGGAGGAGAGAAGGTGAGCAGTTTCCTCTTCCATAATTTCAGAAAAGGAAGAAAGGGTCATAAGGGTTGTCGAAAGGAGGTTGGCAGAGCTGACAATCAGAAGGGGCGGCGGGGGAGGTGACAGATGAGAATTCAAGGTGGATCTTGTGAATCTTGTTGCGGAAGAACTCTGCCATCGTTTGGAGGGAGAGCGAAGAGGGGATAGGAGGCGGGGGCGCTTTGAAAAGAGAGCTGAGCGTGGCAAAGAGATGGTGAGGGTTGGTACTAAGAGAGTTGGTTAAACGGTTGTAGTAATCCTGTTTGGCAAGCGAGGGTAGATTGGAAGGACGTCAGCATGAATTTGAAATGAACAAAGTCAGCTAGCATGGAAATACATGGAAGGACAAGAAGCTATATTGCACTGATGGGCTACATATTACTACAGCAGGAAAAAGAAACCTTGCAGAGAAATTTAGACAATATTTTTCTAGGCATTTAAACTAGAAGGTGGGGGTGGTGTATGTACGAAGGACAATTATAGAGACCACCCCCGGCAAAAGAAAAGATGTGATAGTACTAAAGACTGCAACATAAGTAATATCAGCAACTCATTTCTTAGTATTGCAACAGAAAGTGAAACGAAACAAAAATCCATACGAAAAAGGAGATTATCGCTGAAAAATAGCTGGAAAGCGATGACCACAAATGCTCAGTCTAAACAACAAAGTTCATGATCTGCAAGCCCTGGTGTTAGAGGCAGATCTAGATATTGTCGCTATCACAGAGACATGGTTCAGTGAATCACATGGATGGGATGCAAACATACCGGGATATAATCTTTTTAGGAAGGACAGAGATGGTCAAAAAGGTGGAGGAGTAGCTCTCTATGTAAAGATCAATATCCAAGCGACCGAAATGCAAGGGACCTGGGGAGAGGAAGAAGCGATATGGATTGCTCTGAAAAGAGAAGATGGAACTTCTATCTATGTGGGTGTAGTCTACAGACCTCCGACTCAATCGCAGCAAATTGATAAGGATCTGATTGTGGATATCCAAAAGTTTGGAAGGAAAGAGGAGGTTCTGCTGTTGGGAGATTTCAACCTGCCGGATGCGGACTGGACTGTTCCGTCTGCAGAATCAGAAAGAAGTAGGGAGATTGTGGATACCTTTCAAGAGGCTCTGCTCAGACAAATGGTGACGGAACCCACAAGGGAAAAAGCGATATTGGATCTGGTCCTCACAAATGGAGAGAGTATCTCTAATGTTCGAGTGGGTGCTCACCTGGGAAGTAGTGATCATCAAACGGTTTGGTTTGATATAACGGCTAAAGTGGAGAGCAGCCGCACGATACTTAAAGTCCTAGATTTCAAACATACGGACTTTAATGCTATGGGAGAGTACCTGAAGAAAGAGCTGTTAGGATGGGAGGACATAAGAGAAGTGGAAAGAAAGTGGTCTAAGCTGAAAGGAGCGATAAAAATGGCTATGGACCTTTATGTGAAGAAAATCAATAAAAACAAGAGAAAAAGGAAGCCGATATGGTTCTCCAACCTAGTGGCTGAGAAAATAAAGGCGAAAGAGTTGGCGTTCGTGAAATATAAAAAAACCAAGAAGAGGAGAGCAGAAAGGACTACAGGGTGAAACTGAAAGAAGCCAAGAGAGAGATACGTCTGGCGAAAGCACTGGCGGAAGAACAAATGGCTAAAAATATAAAAAAGGGAGACAAAAATTTTTTCAGATATATTAGTGAAAGGAGGAAGATAAAAAATGGAATTGCTAGGCTAAAAGATGTTGGGAACAAATATGTGGAGAGTGATGAGGAGAAAGCAATTGTGCTAAACAAATACTTCTGTTCTGTGTTCACAGAAGAAAATCCTGGAGAAGGACCGAGATTGTCTAGCAAAGTTACACGAGAAAATGGAGTAGATTCTGCGCCGTTCACAGAGGAGGGTGTTTATGAGCAACTTGAAAAACTGAAGGTGGACAAAGCGATGGGACCAGACGGGATCCATCCCAGGATACTAAGGGAGCTCAGAGAGGTTCTGGCGAGTCCTATTAAAGACTTGTTCAACAAATCTCTGGAGACGGGAGTGATTCCTGGGGATTGGAGGAGAGCGGATGTGATCCCTATTCATAAAAGTGGTCACAGGGATGAAGCAGGAAACTACAGGCCGGTGAGCCTCACTTCAGTTGTTGGAAAAATAATGGAAGTTTTGCTGAAAGAAAGGATAGTGTACTTCCTTGAATCTAATGGGTTACAGGATCCAAGGCAACATGGCTTTACAAAAGGTAAATCGTGCCAAACGAACCTGATTGAATTTTTTGATTGGGTGACCAGAGAGCTGGATCGAGGACATATGCTAGATGTAATTTACTTGGATTTCAGCAAAGCCTTTGATACAGTTCCTCATAGGAGGCTGTTGAACAAACTTGAAGGGCTGAAGTTAGGACCCAAAGTGGTGAACAGGGTCAGAAACTGGCTGTCGGACAGACGCCGGAGGGTGATGGTTAATGGAAGTCACTCGAAGGAAGGAAAGGAAAGTGGAGTCCCTCAGGGTTCGGTGCTGGGGCCAATCCTGTTCAATATGTTTGTGAGTGACATTGCTGAAGGGTTAGAAGGAAAAGTGTGCCATTTTGCAGATGATACCAAAATTTGTTACAGAGTAGACACTAAAGAGGGAGTGGAAAATATAAAAAAGGATCTGCAAAAGTTAGAGGAATGGTCTAATGCCTGGTAACTAAAATTCAATGCAAAGAAATGCATAGTAATGCATTTGGGGATTAATAATAGGAAGGAACCGTATATGCTGGGAGGAGAGAAGCTGATATGCACGGACTGGGAGAGGGACCTTGGGGTGATAGTGTCCAAAGATCTAAAGGTGAAAAAACAGTGTGACAAGACAGTGGCTGCTGCCAGAAGGATGCTGGGCTGTATAAAGAGAGGCGTAGTCAGTAGAAGGAAGAAGGTGTTGATGCCCCTGTACAGGTCATTGGTAAGGCCCCACTTGGAGTATTGTGTTCAATTTTGGAGACCGTATCTGGCGAAGGACGTAAGAAGACTTGAGGCGGTTCAGGAGGGCGACGAAAATGATAGGAGGCTTGCGCCAGAAGACGTATGAGGAGAGACTGGAAGCCCTGAATATGTATACCCTAGAGGAAAGGAGAGACAGGGGAGATATGATTCAGACGTTCAAATACTTGAAGGGTATTAACGTAGAACAAAATCTTTTTCAGAGAAAGGAAAATGGTAAAACCAGAGGACATAATTTGAGGTTGAAGGGTGGTAGATTCAAAGGCAATGTTAGGAAGTTCTACTTTACGGAGAGGGTGGTGGATGCCTGGAATGCGCTCCCAAGAGAGGTGGTGGAGAGTAAAACTGTGACTGAGTTCAAAGAAGCGTGGGATGAACACAAAGGATCTAGAATCAGAAAATAAGATTAAATATTGAACTAAGGCCAGTACTGGGCAGACTTGCACGGTTTGTGTCTGTATATGGCCGTTTGGTGGAGGATGGGCTGGGAAGGGCTTCAATGGCTGGGAGGGGCTTCAATGGCTGGGAGGGTGTAGATGGGCTGGAGTAAGTCTTAACAGAGATTTTGGCAGTTGGAACCCAAGCACAGTACAGAGTACATAAGAAGTTGCCCCTGCTGAGTCAGACCAGAGGTCCATCTTGCTCAGCGGTCCGCTCCCGCGGCGGCCCATCAGGCCTAGTGCCTGAACAGTGGTCCCTGATTAATTTTGTAACTTACCTCTAATCCCATCCCTATAATCTACCTCTCCTCTTATCTGTACCCCTCAATCCCTTTGTCTTCCAAGTACCTATCCAAAGCTTCTTTGAACCCCTGTAGCGTGCTCCTATTTATCACATCCTCTGGTAGCGCGTTCCATGTATCCACCACCCTTTATCGAAAGGATGTACTTAGGCTGGAGTCAGTGCAGAGAATGGCCACCCGGATGGTCTCGGGACTCAAGGATCTCCCATACGAAGAAAGGCTTGACAAATTGCAGCTTTACTCGCTCGAGGAGCTCAGGGAGAGGGGGGACATGATCGAGACGTTCAAGTATCTTACAGGCCGCATCGAGACGGAGGAAGATATCTTCTTTTTCAGGGGCCCCACGACAACAAGAGGGCAACCATGGAAAATCAGGGGTGGGAAACTACGAGGTGACACCAGGAAATTCTTTTTCACTGAAAGGGTGGTTGATCGTTGGAATAGTCTTCCACTGCAGGTGATTGAGGCTAGCAGCGTGCCTGATTTTAAGGCCAAATGGGATCGGCACATGGGATCTATTCACAGGGCAAAGGTAGGGGAGGGACATTAGGGTGGGCAGACTGGTTGGGCCGTGGCCCTTATCTGCCGTCTATTTCTATGTTTCTACTCCTGAATATGGAACATGCAAGAGCCTATCTTCCTCCAGAAAGACATTGGACCATCATTACCCTGGCAGAGTACTTCAGACAAGTTTCAGTTGTGCCAGCTCGAACCATTTTACGACTTCTAGGACACATGGCAGCAGCTTTATCTCTAGTACCAAATGCAACACTGCACATGAGACCGCTGCAGTGGCACTTAAGACTGCATTGGAATCAAAGTCATCATTCCTTCGCCAGAATGATTCCGCTTCCAAAACACATTCAACAATCCCTCCTGTGGTGGATTCACTCCCATTCTTTGGAGGAGGGTTGTCCTTTCCAGCCTCTTCCTCCATCCATCACGATAACGACCGATGCTTCCACATAGGGCTGGGGAGCGCATATCAACCAGTGGTGCACTCAAGGGTACTGGTCGGCAAGTGAACAAAAGCTACATATCAACCACCTGGAACTCCGGGCAGTATACTAGGCTCTTCGGTCCTTCCATCATTGGCTTCCCAACCAAAAAAGTTCTGATTCAAACAATCAAGTCACAATGTTCTATGTGAACAAGCAGGGAGGCTCAGGACCTCTCTCTGCAGAGAAGCTTTTTGTCTATGGACTTATGTTCTCACTGTAGGGGTCCATCTGCAAGCGGTCCTTTCAGATTCCTTCAGCAGGAAACTCGACCCATACGAGTGGACCCTCGACCCTGTCATTCTACATCAGATATTCCTTCTTTGGGGAACTCCACCAGTAGATCTCTGCTTCACCAGACAATGCCATCTGTACAGCCTTTTGTTCTCTCCACCCAACTTCTCGAGCAATAACAAGGGATGCTTTCTCCATACATTGGGGCATCAACCTTCTTCACCCTTTTCCTCCGTTTCCTTTAATATCCAAGGTGCTTCAGAAAGTTGCTATGGATAGAGCTCACATTATTTTTGTTGGCCCCATCAAATTTGGTATCCACTCCTCCTGGACCTTCTGGATGCTCCCCCTATTCCTCTCGGAGACCATCTGTCTCTGCTATCTCAACAGCAGGGCCAGTTACTTCACCCCCAACCTTCACAGTCTCAGCTTGACACCTTGGAAATTGAAAGCTCAGTCCTAGAAAATTTCCTACTTACGCAGCAAGTGAAAACTGTTCTTCTAGCAGCAAATCATATCATTCTAAATGGAAACAGTTTTCCATCTGGTCTCAAAATCACCATCACAATCCTATCAACTGTCCAACAGAACACACATTTATCATATCTCCTGCATTTGTCGGAGTCTGGTCTTAAATCTAACTCAGTTTGATATCATTTGGCAGCAATCTCAGCTTTTCATATTCCTGTGGATGGTAAGCCTCTCTCACATCATCCCCTCATCTCCACATTTCTCTGAGGAAGGGGTAGAGAACTCCAGTCCTCGAGAGCCGTATTCCAGTTGGGTTTTCAGGATTTCCCCAATGAATATGTATGAGATCTATTTGCATGCACTGCTTTCAATGCATATTCATTGGGGAAATCCTGAAAACCCGACTGGATTATGGCTCTCGAGGACCAGAGTTCCCTACCCCTGCGGAGTCTAAGGTCTTCACAACCTCAAACCTCCCATCTGTGATCCACTTCCAGCGTGGAACCTGAATTTGGTGTTGGATCTCTTAATGCACGACCCATTTGAACCTCTGGGATCTGCTTCACTTTTTTTTTTATTTGGAAAGCAGTTTTTCTCACAGCTCTAACTTCTGCCAGAAGAGTCAGTGAACTATAAGTATTAGTTACATATCAAAGTACAAGTCAGAACTCATACAAAATTTCTTCCGAAGATTGCAACAGATTTTCATCTCAACCAAACTATAACCTTACCAACGTTTTTCCCTCTTCTGCATTCTTCTTCAGCAGAGCAACATCTCCATACTTTAGACCAGAGGTGTCCAATAGGTTGATCGCAATCGATCGGTAGATCGCCAAGGCAAAGTGAGTCGATCGTAGAGCCTATCCCGGGCTCCGTGATAGACTCGCGTTGCCTTTACAATCTACCAGGCGATCAGCCTTCCTCTCCCCGATGTCAATTCTGCCATTGGAGAGGAAGTTTCGGGCCAGCCAATCACTGCCTGGCTGGGCCGGAACTTCCTCTCCAACGGCAGAATTGACGTCAGGGAAAGGAATGCTGATCGGCCCAATGCAGGGAAGCAGGGAGAGCTTAGGGCGGCGATGGCTTTGGGGACTGTTCCCCGATGACTGTGGCGGCTTAGGGCTCTGTTCCCCGATGGCGGCGGCAGTGGCTTGGGGGAGGACAGGAAGAAAGAAAGAGGGCAGGCAGGGAGACAGAAGGAAAGAAGGGAAACAGACATAAAGAAAGGGGGCATGAAGAGAGAAAAAAAGAAAGGGCAGGGAGAGAGGAAGAAAAAGTTGGGGAAGGGAATGAGGTCTGGAAGAGAGGAAGCATACAGGCTGAAAGAAGGGAAGAAAGATTGAATGCACAGTCAGAAGAATAAAGTGCAACTAGAGACTCATGAAACCACCAGACAACAAAGGTAGGAAAAATGATTTTATTTTCAATTTAGTGATCAAAATGTGTCCGTTTTGAGAATTTATATATGCTGTCTATATTTTGCATTATGGCCCTCTTTTACTAAACCGCAATAGTGGTTTTTAGCGCAGGGAGCCTATGAGCATTGAGAGCAGCACTGGGCATTCAGCGCAGCTCCCTGCGCTAAAAACTGCTATTGTGGTTTAGTAAAAAGGGAGGGGAGTATATTTGTCTATTTTTGTATAGTTGTTACTGAGGTGACAGTGCATAGAGTCATCTGCCTTGACCTCTTTGAAAAAAAAACCAGGAATATAAATGATAATTAACATTTTCTCTGCGTACAGTGTGCTTTGTGTTTTTTTTTAAATTTTATTGTTGGTAGATCATTTTGACTTGGTCATTTTAAAAGTAGTTCGCAAGCTCAAAAAGTATGGGCACCCCTGCTTTAGACCGTAGACAAGCATTGCTTTTTTACATAACATTGGCCATTTCTAGAGCTGTTTACCCACTTTTTACTAGCCAAATTGTGCAATGTTCTTTTATAACGCATAGCCCACAAAGTTCCCCCTACCTTTTAAGACAGTTATACATGAATTTCCAGTATCTTCTCCGACACTTGCTAATTTGGTTCTAATTTGATTAATTTGGCATGGCCTATTGCATTGCATACCAGGGTCACACATAATATAGGATCTCGTCCCATACCCTTATATCCCTACTCATGGCATCTGGGTACCTTTAAGCCTGAACTTCCTGAGAACGCTTCCTGCATCCCTTATGCACTGTTCATTCGCTCAAAGACGGGTACAACCTAAGACAGAGGTCTGAACTCATAATGGGAACTGTTTATTTTCACAGCTTAGAGATTGTACAGGATAAGAGGACATGTTGATATAATGTTGGAGGTAAGAGAGGCATCTGCAAAGGGCAAACTGGCTGTTTACAAAACAGTTGCAGAATTGTATGCCATCTAGAAGGGTACCACAAGCTTGCCTTCATTACAAAGAATAAAAAAACAGCCTAGCATTGCTAGCAGCCAGCATTTTTGGTTGGCCTAACCAATGTCAGCAGAGGCCTATGGGACATTACATCAATGTGACTCTGGAATGTTGATGCAGATAGACCCTAAATGCTCCTGCACAAAATTCACATACTAGAATGGGACAAAGAAGACAGAGACTAATCCCATCTACTATTCCTGCAAGTGTCACACCTTTACTAGCCTTTTTAAATTGTGGCTTCACCTGGTGCACTCATAAATGAACCACTACTGCAGTATGAATTACCTCCTATCAATCTGTTGCAGTTTCCTGAGATTCAAGGGTGGAATGTGCAGCCATTTCTCCAGAAGCAGGCTTGTGGAATTTGGTATACGTGACAAACAATGAATCTCGGGATACTTCATTAGGGGGGTGGAGGCTAGTGGAGGCTGGAACCTTATCTTGGTTAGAGTGTAGGCTGGTATCTTATCTTGGCTTAATGAATGTCCAAGCCTTCTGTTTACTACAGAAACACAGAGTGAGGCATGATAGTTTGTCACGTAGCCAGTAATGTAAAAACAGCATAAAAGGAGCAAACGCAGGCTTTTCCTCGGAATCTATCGGTGCGCCGTAAAAGGGGTAGTCCTATGATCAACCCGGTCCATTGGCCGCCTGAAAAGGGGATTTCCTGGCTGTGAGGGGCGGAGTTGCTACGATCATGGTGAAGTTATCATTTATGTTTTGTATATTACTGCTATGTAATTTATGTAACGATTAAATTAGTATAATAAGCATTACCTATGTCTCTTTGTATGCTGTGAAGTGCTGACTACCTAACGAACTTGGCATTACACAGCCTTTGAAGAAATACTGGTGCTGTGCGACAGCGGAAAACATAAGCAATGCCTCTGCTGGGTCAGACCTGAGGTCCATTGTGCCCAGCAGTCCGCTCACGCGGCGGCCCAACAGGTTCAGGACCTGTGCAGTAATCCTCTATCCCCTTTTCCAGCAGGAAATTGTCCAATTCTTTCTTGAACCCCAGTACCGTACTCTGTCCTATTACGCTCTCTGGAAGCACATTCCAGGTGTCCACCACACGTTGGGTAAAGAAGAACTTCCTAGCATTCGTTTTGAATCTGTCCCCTTTCAACTTTTCTGAATGCCCTCTTGTTCTTTTATTATTCGAAAGTTTGAAGAATTTGTCCCTCTCTACTCTCTCTATGCCCTTCATGATCTTGTAAGTCTCTATCATATCCCCTCTAAGTCTCCTCTTCTCCAGGGAAAAAAACCCCAGTTTCTCCAATCTCTCAGCATATGAAAGGTTTTCCATCCCCTTTATCAGACGCGTCGCTCTCCTCTGAACCCTCTCGAGTAACGCCATGTCCTTCTTAAGGTATGGCAATCAATATTGGACGCAGTACTCCAGATGCGGACGCACCATCGCCCGATACAATGGCAGGATAACTTCTTTCATTCTGGTTGTAATACCCTTCTTGATTATGCCTAGCATTCTGTTTGCCTTCTTAGTGGCCGCTGCGCACTGTGCCGTCGGCTTCATTGTCATGTCCACCATTACCCCCAAGTCCCTTTCTTGGGTACTCTCATTTAATAACATCCCTCCCATCGTATAGTTGTACCTCGGGTTTCTGTTTCCCACATGTAATACTTTACATTTCTCAATGTTGAACTTCATCTGCCATCTCGTCGCCCATTCCCCTAGTTTGTTCAAGTCCCTTTGCAATTCTTCGCAGTCCTCTTTGGTCCGAGCTCCACTAAATAGTTTGGTGTCATCCGCAAATTTTATTCTCACACTTCGTCCCTGTTTCTAGATCATTTATGAATATATTAAATAGCAGCGGCCTGAGCACCGAGCCCTGCGGGACCCCACTCGCGACCCTCCTCCAGTCCAAGTAGTGGCCCTTCACTCCTACCCTCTGTTTCCTACCCGCCAACCAGTTTCTGATCCATCTATGTACGTCTCCTTCCACCCCATGGTTCTTCAGTTTCTGGAGTAGGTGTTCATGGGGCACCTTGTCAAAGGCTTTTTGGAAATCTAGATATATGTCGTCTATGGGGTCTCCTTAGTCCATCCGTTTGTTAATTCCTTTGAAGAAGTGCAATAAGTTCGTTAGGCACAATCTCCCCTTGCAGAAACCATGTTGGCTGGTTATCAGAAGTTTGTTTCTTTCAAAATGTTCATCAATGTTTTCTTTTATCAGTGCTTCCACCATTTTCCCCGGAACCGAGGTCAGACTCACCAGTCTGTAGTTTCCCGGGTCACCTCTTGATCCCTTTTTAAAGATGGGCGTATCGTTGGCTATCTTCCAGTCCTCCGGGATCATGCCTGTTTTCAGGGATAGATTGCAAATTTGCTGCAGTAGTTCTGCTATCTCCTCCTTTAATTCCTTCAGAACCCTTGGATGGATTCCGTCTGGACCCGGGGATTTGTTAGTTTTTCTATCTGCCTGTGTACATCTTCAAGGCTCACTTCCATGGATGTTAATTTTTCTGCTTGATTTCCATTGAAGAATTGCTCAGGTTCCGGTATGTTGGATGTGTCTTTGTTTGTAAATACAGACGAAAAGAACATGTTAAGTCTTTCTGCCACTTCTTTCTCCTCCTTCACCACTCCCTTCCTATCTCCGTCGTCCAGCGGTCCCACCTTCTCCCTAGCCGGTTGCTTCCCTTTAACATATCTAAAGAATGGTTTGAAATTTCGTGCTTCCCTAGCTAGCCTCTCTTCATACTCTCTTTTAGCTTTTCGAACCACTCAGTGACATTCTTTTTGATACTTCCTGTGCTCTTTCCAGTTCCCCTCAGTTTTGTCCTTTTTCCATTTCCTGAATGAGTTTTTCTTATTGCCTATCGCTTCCTTCACTATTTTAGTTATCCACACCGGATCTTTTGTTCGACTTTTTGCACCCCTTTCTGAATCTGGGGATATACAGGTTTTGCGCCTCGCTCACCGTGTTCTTGAGAAAAGACCAGGCATGTTCTATGTTTGCCATTTTTTGTAAGTGTTCCTAAGTTTCTTCCTTACCATTTCCCTCATTGCTTCGTAGTTTCCTTTCCTGAAGTTGAAAGTTGTCGCTATGGTTCTCTTTCCTTTTGGTATTCCTACCTCAACCTTGAACTTGATCATGTTATGATCGCTGTTTCCCAACGGTCCCACTACCTCTACTTCCTTTGCAGGTCCCCTTAACCCATTTAGGATTAGATCTAGAGTGGCATTTCCTCTCGTTGGTTCTCTAACAAGCTGCTCCATGAGGGGCAACAGATGAACATACAGCAACTCGGACCATAAAAATTTCATTAACTCCGAGAAGGCATCTGGGCCCTGGGGCATAGAGGCACCCTTAGATGACTCCCTTTGGCGCTTCTTAGGCTGCGGCAAATCCCTCTCACAGCAATCAGAAAAAGCTGCAGAACCAAGCACCAAAATTAAATGCGGCCGCCCCAATGGGCTAGCTGAGTGTGTAATCACCTGCTTCTGTGAAGAGGAGGCTGAACCCATAGTTACCGCCCCCCCCAACAGCACCATGCAGTCTATGGCGCAAAACACTCTAAATGCGGCACATTTTTCCCAAATTTAACATGAATCTATACAAGGAAACCCTAAGGACTCCATTCCAGCAGTTTTCCTAGCAAAAATTAGAATTTTACAGAAGCAGGGAAAAGTTGAAAAAGCTCATTAAAAATGGCTGACGGACCCAAATTTACTTCAAAACTGCACTAAACACACCCATTTCTGAAACTTTAAAAATTACAAAAATAATACATTTCAGTTGGGGAACATAGAGGAACACTAGGAAACCTTCAAAAGCTCTCAAATTTAACTTTTAAAAGAACGATTTTGGAGCTTGTCATCTCCTGTACTCACAGTCTACCAGAGACACGTACAGCCTGCTTTTTTCCTCCAGCCTTTTCAATGGCTGGTTTAGAATTCATTGCCACACTGCTGGAAATTCATCTTTCAAGCTGATCTTTGGGCTGCTAGTCAAACACCCCTGTCTGACTATGCCTCCATCCCTGCGGACCACTAGATGCGCATCTGGACAGGCAGAGGCTTGACAATGTAGCCAGCGTGCTGTGGAACACTGCTGAGCCCCTTAAGTGCATAGTCTGCGCTCAACCCCCCGCTTAACAGGGAGTGAAACTAGGTTAGGGACAGCCCTGAACACCAAGGAAGACTAAGCAAACTGGCTAACAGGTACTCTGAAGGGACCGACCTGTCAGCTACAGACCAAAATCTGTGAATTCTCAGGCAGATAGCCTGTGAAAATGGCTTGAAACGCGAAAGAACCATGAAAGGGAACAAAACTTCACCAAATTATAAATAATAAATGTGGGAGAGCAGAACTCTAACACCTGCAGCCATGCATGCAGAAGAAAAAGACTGATGGGAAGAGCTAACCTAGCCTATGAAGTATTCTAGAGGAGGAGTAGAAAGCCTGGAATGGTTCTCTTCTGCAGTCCATGCAGGTAAAGGGAAATAACCCTATGGTCTAGAATGCCTCACCTATTGCACTGGAAAGGCATTTAATCCTAGTAAATTTTCAGAGGCTAATTTAGGAGTATAACTCTCAAAGTTAAAAGCGTAAATCCTTTGACTATCAGGCCCTAAATGTCTATTTAACTGACACCTTCTCCACCTCTAAAGTAGGTGCCTGTATAAAATTACTTTCAATAGAGAATCAGCAAATAATATATTGCTAAAGGTTTTCATAGAAATCACCAATATTATGAACAGGAACGGACAAACAACAAAATAAACTACTGCTTAGACAGCAGGTAAGGCTTTATCTCTAGAAAAATGTAGTCTACGTTTGTACACAAGTTTAAAAAATAATAGACATAACACAAAATTTATCTTGTCCTTACTAAAACTAATCTTAAAAAAATTAAGATTTCAATTGGATCCTTAAAATCAAAGATAAGAAACAATCGCTGGCATTTACAAAGCTGCAGTAGAGGTTTCTACTGCGGGCCGTCAAGATAAATGTTTCAACACTCACAGAATTCCTATGAGCGTCTGAGCATTTACCTTGGTCTATGTTTGAGTGCTCGTTGCTGAGTTCACTGGTTGTAGGTTATTGGGAAATTTGTAAGGGGATAAAAGGACGAGGAATTGGGAAGTAAAGAATAGTCAATGAAAGTGTACTGAGCAGGTTTTTGGCCAGTGGTTGAATTTTGGAATGTCTGTGTGTAGCATGTCTACGCTGATGGTGAGAGTCGATGAGGCGACGGAGCATGGTGCTCCTGGACTCTGGTACCTTTTCCTGCAGAAAAAAGTGGGGGATGTGATTGATGGCAGCTTCTGGGTGTGGTGCTGACTGTGAGTGGATTATTGATACTTTGTGTATATTGAACCCTAGGTAGCGTTACCAGAAGTCCGGGAGAACCCGGACATGTCTTCTTTTTAGATGGTTGTCCAAACTCCCGGATGGACTTTCCAAATCTCTGCATTTGTCTGGGTTTTGGAAAGCCCCGACAACCTCCGGCCACATCTAAAAAAAAAATAAAAAAGAGACGGCATTCGGCAAAATTAAGAGGGGACAATTTCAGAACCAATGCTAGGAAGTTCTTCTTCACCCAAAGGATGGTGGACACCTGGAATGTGCTTCCAGAGGGTGTGATAGGACAGAGTACAATATTGGGGTTCAAGAAGAGATTAGTTGATTTCCTGAAGAAAAAGGGGATAGAAGGGTATAGATAGAGGGTGTGATAGGACAGAGTACGATATTGGGGTTCAGGAAGGGATTAGATGATTTCCTGAAGAAAAAGGGGATAGAAGGGTATAGATCTAGGATTACTATACAGGTCCTGAACTTGAAGGGCCGACGCATGAGTAGACTGCTGGGCATGATGGACCCCTGGTCTGACCCACCAGAGGCATGCTTATGTTCTTGTCAGCCCGCAGTAGAAATCTCTACTGCAGCTTTGTAAAAGGAGCTCAATGTTTTTCATATCAAACAAACAAAAAAAGAAAGAGGGCACCCAAAGAGATCTAGCATTTGGACTTTTACAAAGAATAGGCCAATTTATTCTCTATTAAAAATAAATGTTAAAAAATGAAAAATCCATTATCAAGATGTCCTTGCATTTCTTCATGTGACCCATAGTGTAACTATGGCTTCCACAGTTTCAAAAGGCCATCTTCACTATAGGTTGCAATCATGTTTTGATGAGGATGGTGTGCAATTCCAATAACATCTTTTTCATGAACCTAGACCAAAAGAAAATAAGAATTTTAAACAGGAGTAGCTCCTTGGTAGTGACATATATACAGTATACAATTTTTCTAGAAGAGAATACTACTCATATCTTTTCACAGGATAATTGGGCATTGGGATTCCGTGTCAGAGTGTGGTGCTTAGGATGAGAAAACAGGCAGAAGAGCCCCTCGCCTTGGGATACAAATAGAACAAGAAAAGGCAAGGGGAGTGTCTTTTCAACCAAAATAAAGTCTTTATTTGAAACAAAAAGGTCCCAACAAGGATCCCAGTTTTGGTGTTTAGAAGACGCCTTCTTCAGGGGGCACTTTGCTGAAAACAAACACAGGGTCAAAAAAAAAACCCCCAGCAATGGAAAGACCCGTTTGCAGGCAGTCTCCACAATTCTGAACGCTGGAGACTGCCTGCAAATGGGTCTTCCTGCTGCCAATTTTTTTGACCCTTTGGTTGTTTTCAGCAAAATGTCCCCTGAAGAAGGCGTCTTCTAAACTCTGAAACTAGGATCCTTGTTGGGACCTTTTTGTTTCAAATAAATACTATTTTTGGTTGAAAAGACATCCCCCTTGCCTTTTCTTGTTGTTCTGTGCTTAGGATGAGCCCAGTTTTGTATTCAACACAGACCAGTAATTTTGTAATATACTAGATCAGGGGTAGGGAACTCCAGTCCTCGAGAGCCGTATTCCAGTCGGGTTTTCAGGATTTCCCCAATGAATATGCATGAGATCTATTTGCATGCACTGCTTTCAATGCATATTCATTGGGGAAATCCTGAAAACCCGACTGGAATACGGCTCTTGAGGTCCGGAGTTCCTTACCCCTGTACTAGATAAATTAGATTAGATTACAATTTAAGACTGTTGCTACTACTGAAATTTTCTACATGTAAAAACTACTGGTGTGCCAGCTGTTCAGTAGTTCCCTAATTCAGTCCTTAAGTACTAGGAACAGGTCAGGTTTTCACTGTTTGAAGATTACAATGTAGTACGGGACTTGAAAAAACAGCTATGCTAGGGGCAGGAATCAGCAAGGTGAGGGGAAAGTATGATGGCTGGAGTCTGGAGGTGCAGCTAGCTCAAGTTGGCTGGATAGGAGATGATAGAGATGTATGGGAACAAGAGTAGAAGGCTGTGAGACACAGAGAGAGTAGTGGAACAAGAAAGACTAGATGAGGACAAGATAAAGGAGTAGAGGAAAGAGACTGGTGAAGACCCAAGCCACCATGATTGATTACGTTGAAACCCTCTCTCAGTGTACAGTGGCAATTATGAAAACGAGCAGAATGTTTGGAATTATTAGGAAAACAGCAGCACCTTGAATGCTATGCGCAATTCTCCGCATCTCAAAAGAGATATAGTGGCAGAGGAAAGGCCCTGCCAGGGCTAGCCAGAACCTGTCTTTTTTCTGGTGCTTCCTCTGCTCACCAGCTGCCGCTACTGAGTGAGTGAGTGAGGGGGGTTGTCATACATTTTGGAAAAAAATTCCAGCAATATTTGAGGTATATGAGCCCCTTTGTCTAATACTACATTTTGTTTAAAGATCAGAAACCATTCAGTGCGACATACATGCAGGAAGGGGTAAAATCTTTTTTCACATCACTGTATTTCTTTTGAGAAGTTTACATTTTAAATTATTTTTTAAAAGCTGTTTATGGAAGATTTTTATTTTGAAAACAAAGTATTTTTAGTTTTTGAGCTTCAAACAGTTTATGTGATACCACATTTCGAGCTATGTATCAGCAGACTACAATACTTCCCGAGTGCTGGAAATACAGTCAAACCTCGGTTTGCGAGTGTTTTGCAAGATGAGCAAAACATTTTCGCAAATCGTGACTTACAAACCGAGCATTGACTTAATTTGCAAGAACCCTGCCCGCAAACGCCGCCCCCCTGCGAATTGGCATCGCCCCCCCTCGTGTAAACCGGCATTCCCCCGCCCACCAAAACTGAAGGCTTACCCCCAATCTGGCACCGGCATGCAACACCAGCCCACAGGAGGTGCCGGTGCCCGAAGATCGTGCTGCTTGCCGGACTGGGCCTTGAGCATCTGGGCTCAAGGCCTTCTGGTTCCCGCCTCTCTCCGAGATTCTCAGAGAGAACGAGAGCCAGAAGGCCTTGAACATGTGCACATGCTCAAGGCCCAGTCCAGCAAGCAGCACAATCTTCGGGCACCGACATCTCTTGTAGGCTGGTGTTGCATGCTGGTGCCAGATTGGGGGTAAGCCTTCAGTTTGGGCGGGCGGGGGATGCTGGTTCACGCGGTGGGGAGTGGGGTGGGCATTGCCGGTGCAGGCGATGCCAGTTCACAGGGGGATGTGGAAGTGCACCAGTGGCCTCGGGGGGGGGGGTGTCTTTTGGGGATGTGGTGGGGTGGAGCAGCGCCGGTGGCCAGGGGGAGAGCGGAGGTGGAACCAATCAAGCGAGTTTCCCTTACCTCCTATGGGGAAACTCGCTTTGATATATGAGTAATTTGGTTTACAAGCATGCTTTTGAAACAAATTATGCTCATAAACCAAGGTTCCACTGTATTCTAATGGCTCACAGAAGAATTTGTGACAAGTATCAATTTTTTTAAACATGTACAAGTCATGTGGTTTTGCTTAGCTAATAATAGTGGACTAAGGAAGAATAAGGAGACACGTAGTCAAATTCTGCAAAATAGAAGTTGCTGAATTACTCACCGTCAAAGTTCTTTCCAGCTTGCCTGTCATTGTGCTGAAACAGTAGAGCACAAAATCTTCACCAACACAGTAAATCCATTCCCCTCGTGGCGACAGGGTACAGCAAACAAAGTCACCACCTTCTCTCTTACCAGAGCTGAAGCTCCTTACAATCTATAACAACAGCAAAGGTAGCTAATTATTCCTGTACATTCATGACATTTTAATTGGTCTTAGATTTTAAAATAAATATTGAGGCAAGAATTAATGTGGGACTATCCTGTGTAAGCTGAAGTACAAAAATAAACTTGTTTAAAAAACCCCAAAACAAAACACTGACAACAGAAAAAAAGACAGTCAGGTACAAATTCACTGCCCTGCAGGTATGTACCTCCTCTGAATCACACACAATTCAGAGTTAAAATCAAGAAAAAAAAATGACTAAAGAAACTGAAAGGGAAAGCTAGCTACCAGCAGATTGAGAACCACTAGAGTCCGAAGGGTGGGGTGGTGGATGCTGTCTACCCCTGATGCAGGCAGTAAGGAGCTACATTTAACAGTTGCTCAGTTGCAGCTGTTTGCTCTGCTGGTCCCCTACCCTGGAACAGGAAGTTGGAGAGGGCCAGCAGAGCAGACAGTCGTCACACACATGTAGACTGCAGCTTCAACTGCTCAATGCATCTAGTTACTGCCTGGAGGAGGAATGGGTGATGTACCTGGAAGAAAGAGGTTCTTCACTCCAGATGACAAACAAGCTAAGATACACCATGTTGAAAACCATTGACTTATGGTGTTTCCTTATAAAGAGTCCCGTGCAGCCCACAGATAGTTAATATTTCCAATTATATTGTAGAAAACCATTAGTGTCATATCTATGTTTCTGAATGTTCTATTGTGGGCTTATTGTAATAAAACTCTGGAATTTGTTGCTGGAGAAAAGTAATGAAATCAGTTAGCTTAGCAGGGTTTAAAAAAAAAAAAAAAGTTGCATAATTTCCTAAAGCAAAAGTCCATAAGCTATTAAAGATGAACTTGGGGAAATCAACTGCTTATTTCTAGCATAAGCAGTATAAAATGTTTTACTCTTTGGGATCTTGTCAGGTATTTGTGGCCTGGGTTGGCCACTGTGAGAAACAGGATACTGGGCTTGATGGACCTGTCCCAATATGGCAGCTCTTAAATTCTTACAGTATTATGCTGGTTTTGCATTATATCTCTGCTATTTGAAGTTCAGTGCTGTTAAGTTGAAATTGTTTCATGGTAATCTTATTATTAAGTTTCAATTTGCTGATCTTGATTTTACCTCACTCACCCAACCAGCAAAAAACTTGCCGGGAAAAAAAGTGGGGCCATACTGCCCCCCAAATCTCTTAAAAGTCTCCCAGTGATCCTGAGTCACACCTCCCCCCTAAGCCCCGAAGCAGAAGTGGTGGCAGTCTTGAGCTGCAAACCACACTTCCCTCCCAACCTGAAGCACCAAAGTGGCAGCAGTCCTGAGCCGCAAATCCCCCCTCCCTCAAGTCCCAAAGCAGTAAAAGTGGCGGCAGTCCTATGCTGCAAAGCCCCCCTCCCTTCCTCAAGCCCCAAAGCAGGCAGCAGTCCTGAACCGCAAACCTACTCACTCCCTCCCTTACCTGAAGTGGCAGTTGGTCAGCAGGAGGCAGTGCTCAAAACAGGCTGCTTGCAGCCAGCCCCAGCAGGGCCTTTCATCTGACACATCAAAGGAAAGGCCCTGCTGGGGCTAGCTGCAAGCAGCCTGTTTTGAGCGCTGCCTCCTGCTGACCAGCTGCCTCTTCAGATAAGGAAGGGAGGGAGTGAGGGGTTTCAGGCTCAGGATCACCTTCTGCTTCTGGGCTTGAGGGAGGAAGGCTCAGGACCGCTGCTACGTTGGTGTTTCAAGGCGGCAGAGAGCAGGGAATTGAGATCTGTGTTAGACAAGGCTTCTAACACAGCACTCTCAATCAACCAGAAAAACAGTTAGCTGGCATACACCAATCCTCATTGGTTATTTTACTATTTTTACAT
Source organism: Geotrypetes seraphini (assembly GCF_902459505.1). Lineage (NCBI taxonomy): Eukaryota > Metazoa > Chordata > Amphibia > Gymnophiona > Dermophiidae > Geotrypetes > Geotrypetes seraphini. Next base: position 406,409,397 of record NC_047084.1, on the reverse strand, counting down.
TGTTAACAAACTTGTAAGTTTTATGTTGAAGTTTCAAGTTTCAAGTTTATTAGCATTTAATGAATCGCCTATACAAAGTTTCTAAGCGATGTACAAATTAAAAACCATCAGATGGTGGTCACATATATAATTTTTACACATTAATTATAAAACAAACTATTGACATTTTAAACAATGGGGAAAGAGACAAACATGAATAAAAGGGAAAAGAGGGAAAAGTTACAATATCATTATCTGTTGAAATTAACAATTAAGGAAAAACACAATAGGGAATAATGGGGTTGGAATGTTTGATAGTCTTAGTCAAATGTAAAGGGGTTAACATAAAATATGCTATGTATCAAAGGCATCTTGAAACAGAAAGGTTTTTAAAAGTTTCTTAAAAGTTAGAAGGTCTTTTTCAATTCTAATAAAGTTTGGTAAGGAGTTCCACAATGTTGGGGCCATAACGGAAAATATGTCATTTCTTCTTGTGCCGATGATTTTCAAGGAGGGAATCGATAAAAGATTTAAGGAGGATGAACGTGATGTATTGTATGGAATAATCATTTTAGATATGAATTGTGGTTCATTAAGAAGTAATGTTTTATATACTAAAAGTATGATTTTAAACGTAATCCGATGGGAAATAGGAAGCCAGTGTGATTTAATCATTAGGGGTGTGACATGGTCGTATTTTTTTGCTTTATGAATTAATTTTATTGCTGTGTTTTGAATTATCTGAAGTTGCCTTTTTTCTTTCTGAGTAATATTGATCAGAAGTGAATTGCAGTAGTCCATTTTGGAAATAATTAGTGAATGGATTAGAATATTAACAGATTTGGTCTCTAAGAACGTGGAAATGGAACGGATGAGACGTAACCTATGAAAACATGATTTAACTATTTCACTAATATGTTTGTTAAATGATAAATCTACATCAATGGTTACACCAAGGATTTTCAGATATGGTACAGATTCTAAAGGTGTATTGTCAAGAACGAATGGCAAAATTGGAGTTAGGATTCCTTTCCAGGTGAAAAACATGGTTTTTGATTTTTGGATGTTCAGAGTTAATTTATTGCTGTTTAACCAATTGTACTTGCTGTATACTGCCTTGGATGAATCCCTTCATAAAGGCGGTTAATAAATCACAATAAATTAATAAATAAAAGCAACAGTACAACTAAACTAAACGCCTCCAAAACGGAACTCCTTTGGATCCATAAAGAAACATGCAACTGCGCCCACTGGGACTCGACTACCATAACTGTGAAGGACCAAGCACACAGCCTAGAAATACTTCTTGACTCCAACTTGTCACATTCCAACCATATCTCTCAGGTGGTATCTTCCTCATTTTACTACCTATGTAGTACCTACCTACTTTGAAAAATAAAGAACTACTTTTCTGACTTTACCCAACTATACTAGAAATATAGAAACATGAAGGCAGAAAAAGGCCAACTGGCCCATCTAGCCTATGCCTTAATCCTCTCCAGCATGGACTACTATAACGCCCTATATACATCTCCAGTATGTACAAAACATGGCAATCGGACTTCAAATAAAATTCCGTGCCCACAAACCTGTCTCTCAGGTTCTATTATTGGCTCACTGGCTGCACATAGCCAAGTGTTGTGTCTTCAAAGGCCTGATGCTAGCGTTCAAACCTTTCCATGACATGGCGCTGGGTTACATGACAACTAAGCTTCCTCCGTACGTGCCGAACTGGTACCTCCACTCCCAGGATGAAATACACCTCAAAACACCCCCTGTCGTGCCCTTCTACTGCAAACGACGTTCCTACTCCCACTTTATATCAAACAACTGAAATCTACTGTCCCCACAGATCAGATCCCTTAAAGAATTCCTCAGCTTGGAAAAGTAATAAAAACATACCTTTTCACCTAACTCTCCTACTTAAGGCTGATAGATTACAAAGAAATATTAATGTATATCGATGTGTATCACATGAGGATGCAAACTTGTATTGATAAATCTTGCACTGTTACTATCCAATTTATCCTGTAAACCAGCGGTCTCAAACACGTGGCCCCCCAGGGACTATTTTGCAGCCCGCGATCTGTCCTTGTCTAAAGCAGGGGTCCCCAATCTGCTTCCCTTCCCACTGCCCTCTCCCAAGCCACCCGAGGTCTTAGCTCTCCCTGCATATCTTCCCCAGCTCAGAGCCGACCAATTCTTGCCACCCGACGTTCAATTCTAATGTTGGGGAGGAAGTTCTGGGCTAGCCAATCGCTGCCTGGCTGGCCCGGAAGTTCCTCCCCGACGTTAGAATTGACGTCGGGTGGCGTGAATTGGTTGGCCCCACGCTGGGGAAGATATGCAGGGAGAGTTAAGACCTCGGCACTGGCCTGTTCCCCGATTTTGGTGGCGGCAGCTTGTTCCACGATTGCGGTGGTGGCGGCCTGTTCCCCGATTGTGGCGGTGGCGGCCTGTTACCTGATTGCGGCGGTGGCGGCATGTTCTCCAATGGTGGTGGCTTGGGGGAGGGCAGGGAGAATAAAGAAAGAAAGAAGGGAAATGGGACACAGACAGAAAGGGGCATGGAGAGAGAAAAAAAGGGGGCACGGAGAGAGAGAGAAAGACAGACATATAGAAAGAATGGGGGCATGGATAGAGAGAGAAAGAAAGAAAGAAGGGGGGAGGGTGAAAGAAATAAAAAGTTGGGGAAGGGAAGGAGACAGATGCCAGACCAGGGGAAAGGAAGGAAGGAGGGATGGAGAGAAAGGAAAGAAAGAGATTTCAGACCATGGAAATAGGGACAGAAGAGAGAGATAGAAGGGAAGGTAAGACATGGAAACATAGATTTTGAAAAGAAAGCAGAAAAATTGAATATTAAGTTAATGCCAAAGATGGATGCAAGGCAGAAAGTGAAGACGGAGAGAAAAACAGTCAAAGGACAAGAAGACCCTGGAAACATAGTTAAATGCACAGAAAAATAAAGTCACCAGACAACAAAGGTAGAGAAAATGATTTTATTTTCAATATAAAAAACTATTCCAAATATTAAAAGATCTAACTAACACCATACCCTATCTGACCACTAACAATAACACCTCCCCTTCAGCCTCCCTCCTAGCTGAACACTTCAAGAATAAAATTACAAACACCAAAGCTACTCTCATTAATAATCCAACCCACCTACTCAAAGTCACAATACTCCCCACAGAAAATGAATCTTGTGCTGCAGACAGATCCTGATCCCAATTCCCTAAGATACATTGGACCGAATTCAACAAACTCTACAATAAGTACAGCCACGCATCATGTGAACTCAACCACTGCCCGCCATATCTCCTGTCATCAGCGAGCACTAAGTTCCGTATCTTACTCCTACACCGGATACAAACCATGCTCACAGATGGCATTTTCCTGAATGACCTCAGCGAAATCATCATCACCCCAATCTTCAAAGACCCAAAAGGATCAACAGACCTCTCATCAAACTACAGACCAATAGCCTCAATACCTCTATATATCAAAATAACAGAAGGATTAGTAGCCAAATTCCTCACCAACTATCTTTACCATAACTTACTCCATCCCACATAATCTGGCTTCAGAACTAACTTCAGCACAGAGACACTACTAGGCTCCCTTATCGACACAGCAAGACAACACCTCAGCATTGGAAAAAAAATGCTGCTCATACAGTTGGATCTGACGGCAGCATTTGACCTGGTAGACCATAACATCCTACTGCAAATCTTGGACTCAATAGGCATCTCAGACAAAGTATACTCATGGTTTGAAGGTTTCTTAAAATCCAGAACATACAAAGTAAAATCAGACAAAGTAAAATCCAAACCTTGGTCCAACCCCTGCGGCGTTCCACAAGGGTCCCCACTGTCCCCTACTCTCTTCAACCTATATACGGCCTCTCTCAGCGTTTACCTGAACAAACAAGGCCTAACCTCTTATAGCTATGCTGATGACATCACCATCCTCATTCCATTCGACCAACCAATGCTCTTAATGACAGACACACTACACAGAACTTTAACTACAGTTACGACTTGGATGGAAGACCACAAACTGAAACTCAACCCAGACAAAACTAAATTCATCCTCCTAGAAAATAACAAAATCCCAACCATAACCAACTTAGAAATCAACTCTATCAACTACCCTTTGCAAACCACCCTAAAACTTCTAGGTATGACTATTGACAGAGGCTGCACCATGCAACCACAAATTAACAAAACAATACAGAAATCTTTCGCAGTTATGAGAAACCTTAGACAAGTCCGAAAATTCTTTGAAAAAACACAATTTCAGCTCCTAGTACAATCTCTAATCCTAAGTATCCTAGACTATTGCAACATCCTCTACCTCCCCTGCCCTGCAATAATGATTAAACAACTACAGACAATTCAGAATACAGCTCTGAAACTCGTCTACTCATTGAAAAAACATGATCACATTACTGAGGCATTCATCAACTCACATTGGCTTCCAATCCAGGAAAGAATACAATTTAAATTCTACTGTATACTATTTAAAACTATAAATGGAGACAGCCCAATCTACCTAAACGACCGCCTCATCCAAACCACCTCTACCAGGCATAGAAAAACACACACCCCATTCACTTACCCTCCAATCAAAGAAGTAAAACGGAAAAAAATATACGACGGCCTACTGGCCACTCAGGCAGCGAAGATAGACAACCAAGTCTCCAACCTATTGACAGCAACCCCAGACTACAAGATGTTCAGAAAGGAAATAAAAACTATACTCTTCAAGCAATCCCTTAATAAAGTTTAATACCATGAATACCAGGATAAAGCTTAATACCATGATAAAGCTTAACCCCCCTCTTACCATCCCCTCCCTAACCCCAGATCCTACTTTTCCCTCTCGTGGAAACCTTCTCTGACCTAACGTTGTAACCCTCATCCATAACTCTTTTTGTAATCCGCTTTGAACTGAAAGGTAATGGCGGAATAGAAATCTTAATGTAATTGAAACGTGTCAGTTTTGAGAAAGGAAAGATATTAAACTTTAAATGTGGGGGCTGCAGAAAAAATAGGGTACTTGGAGGGCTGCAGAAAAAATCCAAAATGTGGCCCCACTAAGGGTTTGAGTTTGAGACCACTGCTGTAAACTAATTCCCCCCCAGAAACTAGACAGTACCTCGTCTACTTTAAAGGATGAAATTACTGCAGCAGTGGTGGGAGCCTTGGACTCTTGCTTTCAGTCCCTCACAGAGCAACTTACTCTATTACATGGAGTATTTTCTGATATTGCTATACGTACAGGCAAGCTGAAGGACTTGTCTCACACCTCTCACTCTGAGGTTGCACAACTGCAGAAACAGGCATGAGATGCTATGGCAAAGACTGATGATATGGAAAATAGATAGCAACGAGATAATCTTCGTTTTTGTGGGATTTCCAGAGACTCTCTCTGATGTCCAGCTCCCGTCGGTCTTGGAGGACTGGTTAACTGAGCATTTTCCTTCACCCATGGGTGGCAGACCATACCGAATTGAATGTGCTCATTGCTTGGGTCAGAGGCGTGAAGGAGGTGTTCAGCCTCGACCAGTTATTGCAAAATTTCATAGCTACAAGCAGAAAGCAGAGATTTTACATCGCTCTAAGATGAAACATGCAGATCTTCATTATGAACATTTGTCCATTCGGATCTTCCAGGACTACTCCCAGGTGTTGTCAGATCGTCGCCGGGCTTATCATGAAGTTTGCACGAGTCTGGTGGAACGTAAGATGTGCTTTATACTTCTCTACCAGCTCAACTTAAGGTGAACATTGAGGGCAGCTGGTGGACTTTTCACTCTGTGGAAGAGGCGCAAACCTGGCTTGCTTCTTTGCCATAGCCTATCTTTTCTGGGCAGGATCTTGTGGCTGTAACTTCTGCTGCCTTGTTTCTGCGGGCTTGGTTCCTAGTGATTTTGCATTTTTTGGATGCACTGTTTCTGTGCTTTGAGTGCCCACATTGGAGGAGATATTTGTTGCATTGGACTTTCTTCTGAGTTAGTTTGGTATTACTGTTTTTGCCGACACATTACAGGTGGAGATCTGGGGGGTTCCTCTTTGGCTACTCTCACGTGGTTTCTTCATTTTTTCCTCTAGTGCTTTGGAGCCATTGGAAAAGAATGGGGTGCTTTGTAAAGGTTGGGTTGGAGGGTGTTGGGTGGGGGGAGAACTTTTGGGTGTGAATTAGAGAATGACACGGGGAAAAATTTGTCCCCGTCTTCGCAAACTCAGTCCCCGCAAGCTCGGTCCCTGTCCCATCCCCACAAGCCTTAAATAGTTTTATACTGAACTTATTTTCTTAAAGTCTAAAAAGAAATAATATTCTGTACAATTGTCATTAAATCAAAATTCTGTCTGCTGAACTACAGAAAGAGATGTTCAGCTGGCAGGTCTTTGTTTATAAATTTTTATCAACACAACTACAGTAATATGCTACTTTATCCTAAAGCAAAAAAAGAAAATAAATAGAATTTTTTTTTCTACCTTTGTTGTCTGGTTTCTGCTTAACTCATCTTCTCGTCATTCAATTCCTTCCATCCACTGTCTGCCTTCTCTCTGCCTCTTCCCATTTGCTCTGTTACTGTGCCTCTTCCTTCCATCTCTTCCCCCACCCACTGGTCTGGCACCCATCTTCTTCGCCGCACCTCAAGAAGGACATGGCAGTTCTTGAGAGAGTCCAAAGGAGGGCAACGAAACTGGTAAGAGGGCTGGAAAACTTCCCATATGCTGAGAGGCTGGATAAACTGGGGCTCTTCTCTCTGGAAAAAAGGAGGCTCAGGGGGGATATGATAGAGACCTTCAAAATACTTAGGGGCATAGAGAGGGTGGACAGGGACAGGTTCTTCAGACTAAAAGGGACGACAGGTACGAGGGGGCACTCAGAGAAACTGAAGGGAGATAGGTTCAAATCAAATGCAAGGAAGTTTTTCTTCACCCAAAGGGTCGTGGACAAATGGAATGCGCTCCCGGAGGAAGTGATCCGGCAGAGTACAGTACAGGGATTCAAACAGGGATTGGACAGATTCCTGAGGGAAAAGGGGATCGTGGGGTACTGAGGGAGGTGCTGGGGTGTTGCATAAGTATAGACAGCTCACCAGGTCGTGCAGGTGCAAGGCCGGAGGGTTAGGACATTGATGGGAAGATAGGACTTCGATGAGAAACCTAGGGGGCAAGGGGGCCCCTTCTGGTGATTAAGGCAGGTCATGACCTGTTGGGCCGCCGCGAGGGCGGACTGCTGGGCGGGATGGACCTCTGGTCTGACCCGGCAGAGGCACTGCTTATGTTCTTATGTTCCCTCTGCTCCCCCCATATTCTGGCATCTCTGTCTTCTTCCCCTCCAGCGTCTTCTCCCTACTCTCTCTTCCCCATTTCCCTTCAGTATCTGTTCCTTTCCACCCCCTTCTCTCTCTCCACCCCCTCTTCAGCATCCGTGCATCTCCCTCCCCTCCCTTTACTTCGTGGCAAGTTCTAATTTAATTTGTTCAAGCAGCCTGAGCCTGAAGTCGTGAACATCTGTGAAAGCTTCTCCTTTGATGGAGCCAGAAGTGGCGTCAGAGGAGAAGCTTCCACAGACGCACGCGACTTCAGGCTTGGGCCGCTTGAACAAATTAAATTAAAATGAGCCATGAAGGTAAGGGGAAGGAAGATAGATGCGGCGGCAATCAGTAGGTAGGAAGAAGGGAGAGGGCTGCATGCGATCAGTGACCGCGCGCATTCCCTCCCTTAGAGAACTGTGGAGACAAGGCCATTCACTGCTCCATGGGGCGGTGGATGGCCTTGTCCCCATACCTGCGGTGAGCACTTTCTTTTTCCCCACCATTTCGGCAAGTTACCAGCAGCTACCTGCCGGCAATAGCCACTGTGTCATTCTCTAGAGTAAATCTTTCAGGGTTGGGGGTGGGCAGGCATGGTGGGAATGTGAGGGATGGTCTGGTTGGGTGCCTGTATGTTGTGATACAATTATCTGGCTTGGTTGCTGCTTGGATGGACACTTGTGGTGAAGGCTGGGCACCCAGGTGTTTCTTAGTTGATTCTTTGTACTTTATCTTTTTCTGTATCTGGGATGACGGGGGCTAACTCTCCCTTGTCGCTGAGAGTGGCAACTTGGAATGTATCAGTGTGAATTCTCCCATTAAACAGGCTAAATTACTATCTTACTTGCATCGCCAAGAGGTGGACATTGCTTGTTTACAAGAAACCAACTGTCTGATGTGGTACATACAAAATTAAAAACTGGATGGGTGGGAGAAGTTTACTGTTCATCTACTACTTGCAAGAAAGGTGGGATTGCAGTACTTATTAGCAAATATTTATTGTCACAGATTAAACTGCTTGCAAAAGATAGTTATGACCGCTATTTGTTCCTGAAGGTGACTGAGTGCATTCAGTTTTAATCTGATGGTGGTGTATGCACCTACTACCTATGAGCATGCTTTTTTCATTCCCTAGTTAAGACCGCTTTGGGATCAGATGCAGGTTCCCTGATTTTGGAAGGTGATTTGAACCAAGTACTTGATCCTTCCCTAGACAGGTTTTCCCCAGGTCAGCAGCCTTCTCACAAGGAGGTCCCATATTATGTTCTACTTTGAATTTGGTTGATCCCTGTCGATTGTTACAGACAGGGATTATATACATCTTTCCCGCTTCCATTCTACTTGATCCCGTATAGATAATGTTCTCGCCTCTCAGTCTTTATTTTAATATAGTAGACCCAAATGGTCCATCCAGTTTACCCAACCTGATTCAATTTAATTTTATTTTAATATTTCTTCTTAGCTATTTCTGGGGAAGGATCCAACGCTCTGCCCGGTAATGTGCTTAGGTTCCAACTACTGAAGTCTCCATCAAAGCTCACTGCAGCCCAACTACACCCTCCCAGCCAGTGAAGCCCTCCCCCAGCCATTCCTCAATCAAAAGGCCATATACAGACACAGACCATGCAAGTCTGCCCAATACTGGCCTTAGTTCTTCAATATTTACTATTATTTTCTGATTCTAGATCCTCTTTGTTCATACCATGCTTTTTTGAATTCCGTCACCGTTTTCCTCTCCACCACCTCTCTCAGGAGCGCATTCCAGGCATCCATCACCCTCTCCATAAAGAAAAATTTCCTTACATTGCTCTTGAGTCTCCCACGCCTCAGCCTCAAATTATGCCCTCTGGTTTTACCATTTTCTTTTCACTTAAAAAGATTTTGTTCTACATTAAAACCTTTCAAGTACTTAAACATCTGAATCATATCTCCCCTGTCCTTCCTTTCCTCTAGAGCAGGGGTGTCAAAGTCCCTCCTCGAGGGCCACAATCCAGTCAGGTTTTCCCCAATGACTATGCATTTGATCTGTTAGCATACAATGAAAGCAGTGCATGCAAATAGATCTCATGGATATTCATTGGGGAAATCCTGAAAACCCGACTGGATTGCGGCTCTCGAGGAGGGACTTTTGACACCCCTGTTCTAGAGTGATAAATCCCCGGGACTGAATGCCATTCATCCGAGGGTCATCAAGGAACTGAAAGGGACCGTAGCTGAACTGCTTCAACTAATAAACAATCTGTCAATCAAAACAGGAAAGATTCCAGAGGACTGGCAGGTAGCAAATGTTGCACCAATCTTCAAAAACGGGTTCGAGGGGAGACCCGGGAAACTACAGACCGGTGAGTCTGACCTCGGTACCGAGAAAGATGGTAGAGGCATTGATAAAGGACTGCATCATTGATCACCTGGACGGACAGGGTCTGATGAGGACTAGCCAGCACGGTTTCAGCAAAGGCAAATCTTGTTTGACAAACTTGCTGTACTTTTCCGAGGGACTAAACAGGCAGATAGATAAGGGTGACCCAGTCGAAATTGTATATCTGGATTTTCAGCAGGCATTTGACAAGGTTCCGCATGAACGACTACTTTGGAAAATTGCGAGTCTTGGACTCGAGGATTCAAGTCAACGTTAGACAAGTTCCTGCTGAACAAGGATGTGTGCTGGTAAGGCTAGTCTCAGTTAGGGCGCTGGTCTTTGACCAAAGGGCCACCGCGTGAGCGGACTGCTGGGCATGATGGACCACTGGTCTGACCCAGCAGCGGCATTTCTTATGTTCAGGGCTTCCAGTCTCTCCTCATATGTCTTTTGGTGCAAACCCCCTATCATTTTCGTTACCCTCCTCTGGACCACTTCAAGTCTTATGTCCTTCGCCAGCTATGGTCTCCAAAACTGAACACAATACTCCAAGTGGGGCCTCACCAACGACCTGTACAGGGGCATCAACACATTCTTTCTTCTACTGGTTACACCTCTCTTTATACAGCCCAGCATCCTTCTGGCAGCTGCCACCGCCTTGTCGTACTGTTTCTTTACCTTTAGATCTTCGGACACTATCACTCCGAGGTCCTTCTCCCCCTCTGTGCATATCAGCCTCTCAGCTCTCAACATATACGGTTCTTTCCGATTATTAATCCCCAAATGCATTACTCTGCCTTTCTTTGAATTGAATTTTAGTTGCCAGATAATAGACCATTCCTCTAACTTTTGCAGATCCTTTTTCATGTTTTCCACTCCCTCCTTGGTGTCTACTCTGTTACAAATCTTGGTACCATCCGCAAAAAGACAAACCTTACTTTCTATCCCTTCAGAAATGTCACTCACAAATATATTGAACAGGATTGGCCCCAGCACCGAACCCTGAGGGACTACAGTACTCACCTTTCCTTCCCCCCGGGCGACTTCCATTAACCACAACTTTCTGGCATCTGTCAGACAACCAGTTTCTAATCCAGTTCTCCAATTTGGATCCTAACTTCAGCCTTTCAAATTTATTCAAGAGCCTCCTATGAGGTACCGTGTCAAAGGCTTTGCTGAAATCTAAGTAAATGGCATCTAGCATATGTCCTCAATCCAGCTCTCTGGTCACCCAATCAAAAAATTAAATCAGGTTTGTTTGGCACGATTTACTTTTAGTAAAGTCATGTTGCCTTGGATTCTGTAACCCATTAGATTCTAGGAAGTTCACTATCCTTTCTTTCAGCAGCACTTCCATTATTTTTCCAACAACCTAAGTGAGGCTTACCGACCTGTAGTTTCCCGCTTCATCTCTGTGACTATTTTTGTGAATAAGGACCACATCCGCTCTCCAATCCCCAGGAACCACTCCCGTCTCCAGAGATTTGATGAACAAGTCTTTAATAGGACCCGCCAGAACTTCTCTGAGCTCTCTCAGTATTCTGGGATGGATTCCGTCCGGTCCCATCGCTTTGTCCACCTTCCGTTTTTCAAGTTGCTCATAAACACTTTCCTCCGTGAATGGCACAGAATCTACTCCATTTTCTTGTGTAACTTTGCCAGACAATCTCGTCCTTCTCTGGGATTTTCTTCCATGAATACAGAACAGAAGTATTGGTTTAGCACGTTTGCTTTTTCCTCATCACTCTCCACATATCGGTTTCTAGCATCTTTTAGTTTAGAAATTCCATTTTTCATCTTCCTCCTTTCAATAATATATCTGAAAAAAATTTTTGACTGCCTTTTTTACATTTATAGCCATATGCTCTTCGGCTTGCGCTTTCGCCAAACATATCTCTCTCTTGGCGTTTTTCAGTTTCACCTAGTAGTCCTTTCTATACTCTTCTTCTTAGGTTTTTTTATATTTCAGGAACGCCAACTCTTTTGCCTTTATTTTCTCCACCACTAGTTTGGAGAACCATATCGGTTTCCTTTTTCTCTTGTTTTTATTTATTTTCTTCACATAAAGGTCCATAGCCATGTTTATCACTCCCTTCAGCTTAGACCACTGTTTTTCCACTTCTCTTATGTCCTCCCATCCTAACAGCTCTTTCTTCAAGTACTCTCCCAGCAGCGGCTGTTTGAAATCTAGGAGTTTAAGTATCATGCGGCCGCCCTCCACTTTAGCCATTATATCAAAACCAAACTGTATGATGATCGCTACTTCCCAGGTGAGCACCCACTCAAACATTAGATATACTCTCCCCATTTGTGAGGACCAGATCCAGTATCGCTTTTTCCCTCATGGGTTCCATCACCATTTGTCTGAGCAGAGCCTCTTGAAAGACATCCAAATCTCCCTATTTCTTTCCGTTTCCGCAGACAAAACTTTCCAATCCACATCCCGCAGGTTGAAGTCTCCCAACAGTCTTTCCAAACTTTTGGATATCCACAATCAGATCCTTATCAATTTGCTGAGATTGAGTCGGAGGTCTGTAGACTACACCCACATAGATAGAAGTTCCATCTTCTCTTTTCAGAGCGATCCATATCGCTTCTTCCTCTCCCCAGGTCCCTTGCAGTTCAGTCGCTTGGATATCAATCTTTACATAGAGAGCTACTCCTTCACTTTTCTGACCATCTCTGTCCTTCCTAAAAAAAATTATATCCCTGTATGTTTGCATCCCATCCATGGGATTCACTGAACCACGTCTCTGTGATAGCAACAATATCCAGGTCTGTCTCTAACATCAGGGCTTGCAGATCATGAACTTTGTTGCTTAGACTGCGAGTGTTTGTGGTCATCGCTTTCCAGCCATTTTTCGTATAGGTTTTTATTTCGTTTCACTTCCTGTTGCAATGTTAAGAAGTGAGTTGCTAATATTGTTTTGTTTCACTTCCCTTCGCAATGCTAAGTAGTAAGTTGCTAATATTGGTTTTTGGGGTTTATTTTAATTTATTAATTTATTTTCCCCCCCCTTTTTTTTTTGCTAATATTGTTTATGTTGCAATTTTTACTATCATCACATCTTGTCTTTTGCTGGGAGTGGCCTCTATAGTTGTCTTTCATACATACACCACCCCCACCTTCTAGTTTAAATGCCTAGAAACATATTGCCTGAATTTCTCAGCTAGGATTCTTTTTCCAGCCACGGTAAGTTGCAACCCATCATTACAATATAGTCTCTTGTTGTTCCATGTATTGCCCCATCCTCCTATGTACCTAAAGCCTTCTTGATGACATCAGGCTTTGAGCCACTTATTGAAGTTCTCAGTGTTCTGTACTCGTTCCACACCCTTTCCATAACTAGACAGTCCTTCTGAAAAAGCTAGTCTTTACAAAAGGTTTTAATCCCTCTCCAAGTTCCCGAAAAGCTTTCTGTGCTGCAGGTAGGTTATTGTTGGCTAGGTCATTTGTTCCGAGGTGCATAACAACATCAGGGTTCAAAATCTTTGCTTCTTCCCTAATTACAGTCAGTAACGATAGACAGATGCTGCACAATGCAGTCCCAAATCAATAAAACATCCCAGAAAGCTTTTTAATTATGAGAAATCTACGTAAAATAAGAAAATTCTTCAACCCAGCACAATTCAGGCTAATTGTCCAATCCCTAGTCTTAAGTCTACTGGACTATTGCAATTCCCTCTATCTACCTTGTCCTGCCAACATGATAAAACAACTTCAGACTAGACAAAACACTGCCCTCAGACTGATCTACTCCCTGAGAAAATATGATCATATTACAACTGCCTTCCTAGACTCTCACTGGCTACCTATGCAAGCACAAATTCAATTCAAATTCTATTGTCTATTATTCAAAGCATTAAACGGCTCTGCCCCCCCTATCTAAACAACCGCCTAAACCAGATCCTCACCTCAAGACAAAGAAGAACTCCGAACTAGAGAATGACACGGTGGCAGTTTACCCGCGGCTACTGCGTTTAGCCGCGGGTAACCCACCAAAAACGGGGAATGAAAATTAGCAGCCTCTGCGGGGACGGGGACAAGGCCATCACCGCCCCGTGGAGCGGTGAATGGTCTTGTCACCCCAGTGAGGCATAAAGGATCATGCGGTTCCCGCAGCCCCCACCCGCACGCCGGCTCGATCGTTTAACCAGCTTCCTCTCTCCACCTCACCTTAGTTTGCCGGCTTTCTTTTTCGGCGACCGGAATGCTTTCAAAAGAGCCGCGCACGCGCGGCTGCTCAGTATTCAATCTTCTGCTCTGACCCAACCGGAAACAGGAAGTTGCAGCAGAGCAGAAGATTGAACTTTGAGCAGCCGCGCATGCGCGGCTCTTTGAAAGCGTGCCGCACTGAAAAAGAAAACCGGCAAACTAAGGAAAGCTGGAGATCAGTAGCATACCAAGGGGGGGGGGGGGGCGGGAAGGGCGAAAAAGGTAATGGCGCCAGGCCTTGGAGCACCGAGGCAGACCGCTTCTCCCCCCTCCCACCCGAACCCCCGCTGACCCTCCTATCTCTCCCCCCCCAAGTGAACCTTTCCGACCCTCCCAGCGAAAGCAGCAAACCTCCCTCCAGTACCGTCGGCTTTCTCCTCCCTCTGCCGCATCACTGATGACATCATCAGTGACGCGGCAGAGGGAGGAGAAAGCCGCGAAGGAGGTTTGCTGCTCTCGCTGGGAGGGTCGGAAAGGTTCACTTGGGGGGGAAGAGATAGGAGGGTCAGGGGAAGAGAGAAAGAAAGGCAGAAATAAAGAGGGGGGCCAGAGGGAGAGAGAAAGAAAGGCAGAAATAAAGAGGGGGTCAAGGGGGAGAGAAAGAAAGGCAGAAAGAAAGAGGAGGGCCAGGGGGAGAGAGAAAGAAAGGCAGAAATAAAGAGGGGGGCCAGGAGGAGAGAGAAAGAAAGGCAGAAATAAAGAGGGGAGCCAGGGGGAGAGAGAAAGAAAGAGGGGGGGGGGCAGGAGAAGAAAGAAGAAGGACCAGAGACTCATGAAATCACCAGACAAAAAGGTAGGAAAAATGATTTTATTTTCAACTTAGTGATCAAAATGTGTCCGTTTTGAGAATTTATATCTGCTGTCTATATTTTGCACTATGACCCCCTTTTACTAAACCGCAATAGCGTTTTTTAGCGCAGGGAGCCTATGAGCGTCGAGAGCAGCGTGGGGCATTCAGCGCAGCTCCCTGAGCTAAAAACCGCTATCGCAGTTTAGTAAAAAGGGAGGGGGAATATTTGTCTATTTTTGTATAGTTGTTACTGAGGTGACATTGCATAAAGTCATCTGCCTTGACCTCTTTGAAAACCCGCGGAATATAAATGATAATTAACATTTTCTCTGCGTACAGCGTGCTTTGTGTTTTTAAAATTTTATTGTTGGTAGATCATTTTGACTTGGCCACAAAGGTAAGGGGGAGGGAGGGAGGGGAGCTGCTAAAAGAAATCTAGTAATCCTTGCAGGCTTGACTGTGCAGGGAATTATTTTTGTAAAATCATGTTTTGTTATGTGACTGGCATTATCTAGACTTTAATTTCTATGAATGAATAAAATGAAAATGATATAAAATTACTTGCTTGCGGGGACCGCATGTTCCGGCTCACATAAGGAAGGAGGGGGTGAAAGGGAAAAAGTTTCTCTTCCTTGGAAATAGATTCTGAAGTGACCTCATCAAAGAAGACCAGCACCAAATGTACAAGAAATCCCTTAAACAATGTCAAAAGAGCCCAAAATAGAAAACTGCTACTGCCTTGAGACTCCATTATTGAAGGAATCAACTTGAAATCACAGAAGAGACAGGAAAAGGTTAAATGCCTCATGGAATCCTCAGGTACAAAACACAAACCAAATTGTGAATGAAATCAGAGCAGACAGTAAGAATTATAAAATTGATGTCATTGTCCATCTGGAAAAAAAGGCGTACTAGAAATAATGCCTCAGCAATACAATTTTCAGAAGTTCTATTTGCTCATGGTAAGGGAGAAGAGAGATTGCTAGTGATGGTGGGGGGACTGATAGAAGATGAAAGAAGGGTGGTAGAAAGGAACAGATGGTAAAGGAGGGAGGGAAGGGTGGTGGTGGAAAGGAATAGAACAGACATTGAAAGAGGGTAGAGAGGAACAGACCCTGAAAGGAAATGTGGAAGGCAGAGTGGGGAGAAGACGCTGGAAGGGAAGAAGACAGATGCCAGACTATGGGGGAGCGGAGGGAAGAAGATGGGTGCTAGACGGGGACGGTGACGGTGAAAGGGATGGCGGTGACGGTGACGGGGCGGTGAAGGGAATGGCGGTGACGGGGCGGTGCAGAGGATGGTGGGCCGGGGACGGTGCAGTGACGGGGACAGATTTTTTCCCCGTGTCATTCTCTACTCCGAACCCTTTTGCCTTCCCTCCACTCAAGGGCACTCAGTGCAAAAAGATGTTTGATAACCTTCTTGTGACGTAAGCAGCAAAACTTAATCACTCCATCTCCAACATGTTGACGGCAACGGGTGACTTCAAAACTTTTCAAAAAGAAATCAAAACCCTACTTTTCAAAAAATTTATCCAGATATCTTAACCCAACCATACCCCCTCCTCCTAGATAAATTCTCCCCCAAAACCTCCACTTAAATAATCTCTTCCTCCCCAAAACACCAACAAAGTATTCAGATCCCTGAAATGTAATGTAATCTTATTTGTACTCTAACTGTAATCTATTTGTTATATCACAGAGTAACGTACAGTCAATTTAATATCCAATTTGCAAGTTCTTCCGGAATTAATCCAGGTACCTCTCCTCCCTTGTAACCAAAAAAAACAAAACAAAACCCAAAACTGTTGTAACTTCACTGGAAATGTCCAGTTAGCTCTTTTGTAATCCGCCTTGAACTGCAAGGTATAGGCGGAATAGAAGTCCCTAATGTAATGTAATGTATTTGTCTGGCATTCCTGCACGCTGAGGATTCTGGAAGGCATTTCATTTCTTTGAGTTCCTAGTCCTGTGTGCCAAGGTTAATCCCTCTGATGATTGAATCCCCTAGCAGTAATACTTTTCTGGTTTGAACTTTTCTATGTGTGCTTTGGGGATGCTTTTCTTCACAAGTTATCTTCACTGATTCTAGTTCCTTCTCAGTTCTTTTACTTTGAGCTTTTTTATATGTGCTTTGGGGGGTGCTTTTCTTCACAAGTTATCTTCACTGGTTCTAATTCCTCCTCAGTTCTTTTATCTTTAGTGTCACACTGCTCTAATGGAGCACAGGGATCTTTTAAAGGCAACAATTGTGAAGGGGGATGTTTTTGTGCCACATGCCACAGTCTACCTGAGCCTACTGTGATCCATTTATTCCTGGGTTATTTTATTCTTTGGAGGAGTGGTGGTAAATTGATATATTTGTATGGCGTAATTGTAGCTGCTTTAATTTCCTCCAATTATTGCTTAAGTTTACAGAGTTCCTCTTTGATACAAGTTGAAGACAGATGGTTGAGTTTCTAGATGGTGTGCCTAGTAACTAAAGCACCACAATGATTGCACTGAATGAAATTCATCTTGATTGGTTAGAATTGGGATTGACTGAGACTTCTTGATTATTGGGCAGTCTCTATATGACTTGCCAACCCTGGGGTGGGTGGGAGGGAGTAAAGTCCAAGTGAGTCAGCAAAGATCCCTCTCACAGCTCTATAGGAGGAGGACCTAGCAATTTGAGACACTATGATACAAATTCTGCTGGAATATATCTTTTTTCCCTTTTTTTAAAATAAATTATAAATATTCCCAATAAATCTAGCTAGCAGTTTCTATGCTTTAATCTCCAACTACAGATTAAGCCTTAAAGCTGCTCTCTGGTCTGACTGGCTATGTAAAATAAGTCTTGCCTGCAGTAGGAAAGATAGAACTGTTTATCCACTCTAATGACAGAGCTAAGCAGAAAGAGAAGAGAAAGAAAAAGGAGGGGGAGTAGGTTAGAAGACAGAGGAGTTAGCACACTATAGACCAGGGGTGCCCAAAAGGTCATCATGATAGACCAGTAGATCGCGAAGGCAACGTGAGTCGATCACGGAGCCCATCTCGGCTGGCCCGGAACTTCCTCTCCGACGTCAGAATTGACAGCGGGGTGGAAAGCTGATCGGCCAGGCACTTCTGCATCCTGTTTATTGTGTTGGGAAGCAGGGAGAGCTCAGAACTTGGCAGCGGTGGTTTCGGGGCCAGTTGCCCTATGGCGGTGGCTTGGGGGAGGGCAGGGAGAAAGAAAGACAAAGAAAGAAAGAAAGGGGGCAGGCAGGGAAACAGAAAGAAAGAAAGTGAGAAAGAAAGAGGGGACAGGGAGACAAAGCAAGAAGGGGGGACAGGGAGACAGAATGAAATAAGGGAAACAGAAAGAAAGGGCATAGAGAGAGGAAGAATAAGTTGGGGGCAGGGAATGAGATCTAGAGAAGAGGAAGAATACAGGAGGCTGAAAGAAGGGAAGAAATATTGGATGTATAGTCAGAAGAAGAAAGTGCAACCAGAGACTCATGAAATTACCAGACAACAAAGGTAGGAAAAATGATTTTATTTTCAATTTAGTGATCAAAATGTGTCTGTTTAAGAATTTATATCTACTGTCTATATTTTGCACTATGGCCTCCTTTTATTAAACCGCAATAGCGGTTTTTAGCACAGGGAGCCTATGAGCATCGAGAGCAGCGCGGGGCATTCAGCGCAGCTCCCTGTGCTAAAAAAACGCTATCGTGGTTTAGTAAAAAGGGAGGGGGTATATTTGTCTATTTTTGTATAGTTGTTACTAAGGTGACTTTGCATAAAGTCATCTGCCTTGACCTCTTTGAATATAAATGATAATTAACATTTTCTCTGCAAACAGTGTGCTTTGTGTTTTTAAAAATTTTATTGTTGGTCATTTTAAAAGTAGCTCACAAACCCAAAAAGTGTTGGCACCCCTGCTATTGACAAACAGTCATGTAAGTTTAAGTCCCAATAATTAAATGATTAATAAAGCCTGTGCTCAGGACTAGAGAAACAGCCAACAATTTTAAATCTCAAACTTAAAAAAATAGTAAGATTTGTGCTCAAGTCCAGAGAAACAACAGTTTTAAATTCTAATAATTTAAATATTTAAGTCAATGTTCAATTCTACAGTAAAACTATTTCAGGTAGCAAAATCATTTCCATTCAGCTGAGATATTTAAGAATAAAAACAAGGCACTTAGTAGTTTCCAGTTTCTCGGGTCCTTTCTTCTGTTATTGGCCATTTCTGATTATGTAATAGTGTTGATGGATATGGAGGTGGGGAGTCACAGGGGTGGAGGTTGGTGATTTCCTGCTTATTTGAATGATGACCTTCATTTTCAACAATACTTGGAGAAATGGGTAGATTATGCACATTTCAATGCTGGGCATACTGCTGTCCCGGTCCTCTATTAGGAACCCACAGGAATGTCATTGCCTATGTTGCCGCGCGGAACCGTCACATTGCTGCTAAAATCATTTCCCTCGAACATCAATTTCAACGTGCCAAGAAGACCTATCTTTGCCGTCCAACACCTGCGCATACGGAAAGTATGTTGATTGCACAGATAGCTTTAAACACTGCTTCATGAGTGAGCTGAGGCACTATTTACCAAAAATTTCAATTCTTTCATTTTGGGAATTGCCCTGGGCGTTTTCTTGTTCGGCTTACTAAGTCTTGGAGTGGGCCTCGGCTGGTTCACTCTATCCGTCTCTCTGATGGGACTATCACTAATGCTGCAGATAAGATCTCCAGAGCCTTTGGTGACTACTTTTCCCATCTGTATACAGCTGATTCGGCCCCACAGCTCTCTTTGGTACAAGCATATTTGAAGGACACCTCTTTACTGCGCTTAAATCCACTGATGTTACTCGTTAAATGCACCTTAGAGAGCGGTGGAAATTTAACAGGTTATCAAGTCTTTAGCTACTTGCAAGCCTTCTAGACCCGATGGGTTTACCGCAGATTATTATAAATTACTTCTTCATCATCTTCCGGGACAGTTGGTGCATTATTTTAATAGTTGTGTTGATGGGACTTTCTTTCCTCCAGGTAAGGATCCCCTGCATGTTGAATCTTATCGCACCATCTCTTTACTCAACGTTGACCTTAAGATTTTTGCACAGGTGTTGGTGGATAGATTGGCGTCTTTTTTTACCAATACTAATAGAGGAGGAGCAGATTGGATTTTGTGTGCGGCCGCCAATCCGTGCTTAACGTGCGAAAGGTTTTGACTGCACTGGCAGGTGGAATGGTCATTTCTCTTCCCTGCATTGTCTCATATGGACATATCTGGTTGGTTTTTGGACAGTCTGCTTACTTTATACGCTAGCCCTCGAGTGTCGATTCTCATCAATGGAACTCGCTCCACCTTCTTTGCTATCTCACGGGGGACCAGTCAGGGATGCCCCCTCTCTCCATTACTGTTTATTTTATATCTAGAACCTATACTAAGAACCTTGAAGCGAGATGTCCATATCCCTGGCCTACATGTTGCTGGCTATGAATTGAAAGCCCTGGCCTTTGTGGATGATCTGATGCTTATCTTGACGGATCCGGAGCATTCTTTGTCTCGTCTACTTGATGCTTTGGCTGAATATGATTTTCATTCTGGTTTCTTTATGAACTATCAGAAGTCAGTAGCCCTCCCATTCCAATCAACTTTGCCGATACAATGGAGCGGCCCCTCCCTGTTGACATGGGCACCTAAGAAAGTTGTATACTTGGGGATTATGATTCCGCAGAATATGACTTATCTGGGTTCCTGAGTGATTCTACTTGGAATCTGCCAAGTTCATTGACAATATTGAGGCTCCCAATTCACTGCAGAAAAAAGACTATGCTTTTTACTGATGACCCTACCTCTGTGATCACAACTGCATCCACAGAAGCTATAGGTCCCTCCTGAGCCCAAGTCCAAGCCCTTCTTCAATCAGAAAGCCTGGTGCATCAGGGTTAAACTCTAGAGTTTCCAAGTTAATTCAATATTTGCTACCCCACACAAATAATTTAACAGATAGTAAGATGTAGAGATGAAAGAGCTTAGAGAAAAAGAATGTGTGGAAAAGAAAGGGTGGGGAGAAAATAAAAACTACAATAATTGATAGGACAAGAAGAACTAGAAGGTCAATATAAGGAGTGGTAAAGAGTGCATTCCTGACTCAGCTTCAAGCTGCCACCCAGTAGAAAATGACACAAGGACAAATTTATCCCCATCCCAGCAGGAACTCAATTTCTCCATCCCCGTAAGTATTGTCGCTGTCTCTGTCTCTGTCCCTGCCCCATTCATGTAAGCTCTGCCTTAATCACACAAGCTTCGAACACTTATGATTTTAAAGTGAGGCTTGTTCAGATGAGGACAGAGCTTGCAGGAATGGGGCAGGGACAAGGAAAAATTTCTCTTCATGTCATTCTCTACCACCCAGCTCTAGTACAAACAGGAAACACAAAAAAAGAGAAAGGGGGGATGCGGGGGACTCCCCGCTACAAGTCAATTCTGCTCATGATACACAAATACACAACCAACGAATGCCAATAAAGCCAAAGTTGCCTAACAATAAATTTGAACATTTATAAACTGCACAACAGCATAACTTTTCGCTAAAGAAGACACAGCCTGAGGATCAGAAGGGGCCACCACCAGGGACCCCTCAAACCCCTTAACTTTACATAAAAGGACACTGATGTGATTCTTAGAAAGGCTGGTCAAAGACAGAAATCCAGCTTACCAGTTACTGAACAGACATAAAAGACAGGCGGGAGATCAGCCTCCAGAGGAGATTTACAAGAAAGGAGATTAGCAGAGGTAAGAAACCTAATCTTTCGTTCTTGTACAATTCCTCTGGAGGCTGAACTTAAAGGAACATATCAAAGCAGTCTCAACATTATCAGGGGGAGCCCGATGAGCCCGCCACCAGAACAGAAGCCCCAAAAACGGTATAATGCTTAGCCGCCACATCATGTTGGAAAAACTTTGTAAATGTATGAAGAGAGGCCCATGTGGCTGCCCTACAAATCTCCTCAGGTGAAACCGCATGTGATTCAGCCCACGAGGAAGCCATTCCTCTGGTAGAGTGAGCCTTCATCCCAAGGGGAGGCTTCTTCCCCGTGACACATAGGCAGCACGGATATATCTAGAGATGGAAGCCTTGGACGCCACCAGGACAAAGAGATGATCAGAGAGACAGAAGCCACTCGTGGCCTCCAGGTATCTTAAAAGGAGATGCCGCACATCTAGAGATCAGAAAATACGGTCCTTTGACTTGGAGCCTGAGGGAACAAAGGCAGGCAGCCGAACTTCCTGGTTGACATGGGACGAGGAAACCATTTTTGGGAGAAAAGAAGGCACCGTCCCCAAAACTACTGCAGACTCTATAAGAGTCTGCACTATAGAGCCTGAAGCTCCGACACTCTATGTGCAAAAGTGACCGCAATGAGGAAAATGGTCTTGATGGTAAGATCTTTCAGAGAGATCCCAACAAGGGGTCCAAGGGGGGATGAGCCAGAGAGTGGAGAACCAGTTTAGATGCCACGTGGGGGCAAGCCAGTCACAAGGGAGGCTGCAGCCACCCCACCCCAAACAAGAAGCTGACAATGTCCAGGAGAGACGCCACAGAACCCTGGAGAGAAGAGGGACCCAAACAGGAAGGCCCCGCAATCTGAACACGTACAGAAGAGACCGCAAGACCCTTCCTGAGGCCAGCCCGCAAGAAGTCCAGAACATGTGTCACCAACGGAGCCAGAGGATCTACTTGAACCTACGTACACCAAACCTGAAAGCCCCTCCAGGCTCTTGCATAGGCTGACACAGTTGACTTCCTATCCCTCTGAAGGAACGCAGAGACAACTGGAGATGCGTAGCCTACAAGGCCGCGCGCTCAAGCACCAGGCCATAACACCAAAGTGTTCCGGATCTTGAAGTGCTATAGGACTCTGCATGAGAAGCTTCCAAAGGTAAGCGAGACGCAGACCCTCTCCAAACTCAACCGCATGAGGTCTGCGTACCAAGGTCCTCTGGGCCAGCCCAGGGCCACTAGGATCACCCGGCGCAGCATGCGCCTAAACATAGGCCATGGGGAAAGGACACACAGAAGGTCCCCCTCATGCTAAAGAAGAACCAGAGCGTCGAGTTCTTCACTGCCGACTTCCATGCAGCAGCTGAAAAACTGGCCACGTTCCGATTCCTGGAGGACGCCATTAAATTGAAGGTTGGATGCCCCACCGTCAAACCAAGTACTCTAACGCAAGCCTGGACAGGGATCATTCTTCTGGATCCAGAATTTGTTAACTTAGAAATTTAAAAGAACACCCAAGATTTTCTTTCAAGCGAGCCAGAAATTTAGGTGAAATATTAAAAACTCAACCTTACAGTATGGAACGTTCCCCGGGACACGCCCCTTGTGGGAAATGTTCAGTTTGTTATGCATCTATGCACATTACTGAAATAACAATACCACATTCACAAAAAGTGTTTAAATTCATATCTTCCACAAATTGTAAATCTCAGGGGGTGGTATATGCCATAGTTGGTCCCTGCGGCTACACACGTCAGATTAAATTAAGAATTATGGAATATTTGAGCCCCATTAGGACAAGCAAAATGAAGGCTCCATTGACTCAAAGGACTACAGGGTGAAACTGAAAGAAGCCAAGAGAGAGATATGTCTGGCGAACGCATAGGCGGAAGAACAAATGGCTAAAAATGTAAAAAAGGGAGACAAAAATTTTTTCAGATATATTAGAGAAAGGAGAAAGATGAAAAATGGAATTGCTAAACTAAAAGATGCTGGGAACCGATATGCGGAGAGTGACGAGGAAAAAGCAAATGTGCTAAACAAATACTTCTGTTCTGTGTTCACAGAAGAAAATCCTGGAGAAGGATCGAGATTGTCTGGCAAAGTTACACGAGAAAATGGAGTGGATTCTGCGCCATTCACGGAGGAAAGTGTTTATGAGCAACTTGAAAAACTGAAGGTGGACAAAGCAATGGGAGCAGACGGGATCCATCCCAGGATACTATGGGAGCTCAGAGAGGTTCTGGCGAGTCCTATTAAAGACTTGTTCAACAAATCTCTGGAGATGGGAGTGGTTCCTGGGGATTGGAGGAGAGCGGATGTGGTCCCTATTCACAAAAGTGGTCACAGGAAACGAAGCAGGAAACTACTGGCCGATGAGCCTCACTTCAGTTAGAAAAATAATGGAAGTGTTGCTGAAAGAAAGGATAGTGTACTTCCTTGAATTTAATGGGTTATAGGATCCGAGGCAACATGGCTTTACAAAAGGTAAATCGTGCCAAACGAACCTGATTGAATTTTTTGATTGGGTGACCTGAGAGCTGGATCAAGGACATATGCTAGATGTAATTTACTTAGACTTCAGCAAAACCTTTCATACAGTTCCTCATAGGAAACTGTTGAACAAACTTGAAGGGCTGAAGTTAGGACCCAAAGTGGTGAACTGGGTTAGAAACTGGCTCTCGGACAGACGCCGGAGGGTGGTGGTTAATGGAAGTCGCTCGGAGGAAGGAAAGGTGAGTAGTGGAGTTCCTCAGGGTCCGATCCTGTTCAATATGTTTGTGAGTGACATTGCTGAAGGGTTAGCAGGAAAAGTGTGCCTTTTTGCAGATGATACCAAGATTTGTAACAGAGTACACACTGAAGAGGGAGTGGAAAATATGAAAAAAGATCTGCAAAAGTTAGAGGAATGGTCTAATGCCTGGCAATTAAAATTCAATGCAAAGAAATGCAGAGTAATGCATTTGGGGATTAATAATCGGAAGGAACCATATATGCTGGGAGGTGAGAAGCTGATATGCACGGACGGGGAGAGGGACCTTGGGGTGATAGTGTCCGAAGATCTAAAGGTGAAAAAAAAGTGTGACAAGGCAGTGGCTGCTGCCAGAAGGATGCTGGGCTGTATAAAGAGAGGCGTAGCCAGTAGAAGGAAGAAGGTGTTGATGCCCTGTAGGGTCATGAAATAGTTAACTGTTGTTTAAAATATTGCTCTGGCCTACATAGCTGAAAACAGTTTATAATCTATTGACTGCATCTGCCTGAAATGTATGTCCTTGCCTTACCACATTGTAAGCTGAATAGATAAGAGTTTGAGCCATGATGTGCCCTGCCCTTCTGTACATGTAGCATTTAGACCTGTAATCTTTAGATAAGCAGAGAAATGAGCTAGTTTCCTATAGGACTATAAGTTGTACCCCTGAACCTATCATAAGTGCTGGCTTAGGACCAATAATAATTGTAGAAAGTTATAGAAGTAACAAATGAAAATTGTAGTTTTTGCATATATTAGTTTGCGAAAAGGGTATAAAGTCCGTGTATTTCCTGTTTCTGACACTCTAGTAGGCAGGCTATTAACTGCACTAGAGTCCCGGCATGCTGTGAATAAAACTCTTGTACTTTCTTCACGCCTCTGACTTTGTGTATCCAAGTGACCTTTCAGCCCCTGTACAGGTCATTGGTGAGGCCCCACTTGGAGTATTGTGTTCAATTTTGGAGACCGTATCTGGCGAAGGACGTAAGAAGACTTGAGGCGGTCCAGAGGAGGGCGACGAAAATGATAGGAGGCTTGCGCCAGAAGACATATGAGGAGAGATTGAAAGCCCTGAATATGTATACCCTAGAGGAAAGGAGGGACAGGGGAGATATGATTCAGACATTCAAATACTTGAAGGATATTAACGTAGAATAAAATCTTTTCCAGAGAAAGGAAAATGGTAAAACCAGAACACACAATTTGAGGTTGAGGGGTGGTAGATTCAAAGGCAATGTTAGGAAGTTCTACTTTACGGAGAGGGTGGTGGATGCCTGGAATGAGCTCCCGAGAGAGGTGGTGGAGAGTAAAACTGTGATTGAGTTCAAAGAAGCGAGGGATGAACACAGAGGATCTAAAATCAGAAAATAATATTAAATATTGAAATAAGGCCAGTACTGGGCAGACTTGCATGGTCTGTGTCTGTGTATGGCCGTTTGGTGGGGGATGGGCTGGGGAGGGCTTCAGTGGCTGGGAGGGTGTAGATGGGCTGCAGTAGGTTTTAACGGAGATTTCGGCAGTTGGAACCCAAGTACAGTACCGGGTAGAGCTTTGGATTCTTGCCCAGAAATAGCTAAGAAGAAAAAAAAAAAAAATTAAATTGAATCAGGTTGGGCAGACTGGATGAACCATTCGGGTCTTTATCTGCTGTCATCTACTATGTTACTATGTTACTATGTTACTATATAACACTGGATAACAGCTGGCCACACTTTAAATAAATTAAGATACACAGTTCTGATAAAAGTAACTTTACCTCATGGAGGTGATTTATTTCAATCTTTGCTTTATAAACAACAAAAATTAATATATGACTGGCACACAATGGAGCCATGGAGTCTTAACCATGAAATTGAATGGCCTGTCAAAATGTTCTAGTTCTCTTTTACTATTGGGGGACATTTTAATTTAATTTATCACAATTGATTGCAATTTAGCTTCATTCCAATTTAATTCCATTTCTTGGATGTTAAATTGGATAACAATTAAGCTCCCAGAGGATAGGTCATTGGGAGTCATGTGACCGGTTAGTCTCCTCCTATATAAGGAGCTCTGTGTTGGTAGTTCCCTCACTTGATGTTTCCCAGCAGGAACTCTCAGCCGGAGATCTATATCAGAATTAATTTCAGGTAAAAGTTATCATTTTAAATAGTTTAAACAGTTGTAAGATAGGTATTCATAACTAGGAACTGAGGATCAATGGTTATTGGAATGTATTTGACTATAGTAAATGCACTAGCTGTAGTATTTAGTATACTCTTTTTACTTATATGTTCAACCTCCCTGATGATGGACTCAACTAAAACTCAGCTGGAGTTGGAGGATTATGCTGATTGAACAATATAAGTAACTAAAACTGGAAAACAATAAGGATTAAGAGAGAACCTCAGAACTGATTAAGCATTTCTTATTGGATCATGAATATAAGGAACAACTGGCTTGGTCAAGTCTACGGATTACAACTCAAGGAGGGTTCATAGTCTTAAGCGTGCGAGACAAACGTGCGCCGACAATTCAGCGCCAGACTTCAGCGCGCTGCAGGAAAACCTTCTTTTAAAGGGCTCCAACGGGGGATGTTGGTGGGGAACACCCCCCCCCACTTTACTTAATAGTGATCGCGTGGGCAGGGGGTTTTAGGGTGTTGTAACCCCACATTATACTGGAAACTTAACTTTTCCCCTATTTTTTAGGGAAAAAGTTAAGTTTTCAGTATAATGTGGGGGGTTGCCCCCCTCACCCCCCATCAGAGCCCTTTAAAAGAAGATTTTCCTGCGGCGCGCTGAAGTCTTGCGCTGAATTGTCAGCGTTCGTTTGTTGGCGCGTGTTTGTCTCGCGCGCTTTTGTCCCGTCACCCTCAAGGAGATATTGGGACTTTAATTGACTCACCATCAAGTTAAGTCAGCTTTAATGGGTCTGAATGGCTTCAATACTTATCATTAAGAGCCTTGAAGATTGATTGATGGACTCTATTTAAAAGCCACTCTGTGTGCCGTAGTTGTAGTGTTCTCAGACAAAGAAGGAGACTTCCCCCCCTCCCCCGAAACTGTGCTTGCGCTTCCACGCAGCGCAGGTCGCACCCGTTTGAGGAGGACTGGAGTCACCAAAAGCATCTCCGGTAGAAGTGGAGGCAAAAAGGGACTCTCCGAAGGAGGAAAACATGGAATCCGCGTGGGCTGCGGCGCACAAGAATTGCAGCCGTGAATCTGACAGCCATCCACCGTAATTGAGGCATGAATCTATGCCATCCTGTCCTGAGGTGGCCATCTATGAAGTTTGGAGCACAAACAAAGTTTCTAAGGGCAAAATATATACTTTTAAAAGTTTTAAAGAAAATCCAAGATGGCCACTGCGGGTGCCTGTGAACTTGACGATTTTGCTTTTTCAGAGGTGTGGGGGGGGGGGGGGGGATAGGGCATGCAGAGAAAACACCCAAAACCCACTTTTGAAGACCCCCCAAAATTGCCAAGACAAGCATGTATACAGTGGACTCATTGGGTCTGTGCTGCATTCAACATAAATGGCAAGCCAGCTGACATGCAAGCATGGAGATCTATTACCTCAGGAAGCTGGGGAAAACTGGATTTTTCACATCTTCTAACTGCCTCACCTTCCCTGTCACTGCAGACAGCGATTACCAGGACCCTCCAGAAAATTTTAGGGAAGACACGTGGTCCAGTTCCAATCCCGGCGTACCTTCGTCGAGACAGGGAGGACAAGTTAGGAGGAGGGGTAGCACTATACACTAAAGAAGACATCAAAACTACCAGAATCACAGATGTCAAGTACACCGGGGAGTCCCTCTGGGTGAACCTGACTAGAGGAAACGAAAGATGCCTATATCTTGGTGTGGTATACAGACCTCCAAGACAACAGGAAGACAAGAATATGGAATTAATCGAAGAAATTGAAAACATCACTTTGCGTGGGGACACAGTACTGTTAGGGGACTTCAATATGCCCGATGCAGATTGGAACACACTTTCCGCGAAAACCAGCGGCACCAGAAGGTTATTAACCTCCATAAAGGGTGCACGGCTCAAACAATTCGTATTGGAGCCCACTAGGGACCAGGCGATACTGGACCTGGTACTCACCAATGGAGAAAGTGTATCAGAAGTTTCGGTAGGTGATATGCTGGCCTCCAGCGACCATAACATGGTTTGGTTCAACCTTAGGAAAGGTTTCACCAGATCAACCACAACAACAAAGGTCCTTAACTTTCGGGGCACTGACTTCAAACGCATGGGAGATTTTGTCCGTCGGGCACTGCAAGACCAGGCTGAAACCGATAATGTGGAGACTATGTGGTCAACCCTGAAATCTATCCTACACAAAGCAACAAACCGCTATATAAAAATGGTAAGCAAACGACGGAGAAACAATAAACCCCAGTGGTTCACTAAAGAAATCTCGGACCTCGTTAAAAAGAAGAAAAAAGCATTTATTTCCTACAAACAGTCAGGTAAAGGAGATGCAAAAAAAGAAGACTATCTGGCCAGGTCTAAAGCTGTCAAAACGGCAGTCAGAGAGGCCAAGCTTCGAATAGAAGAGAATCTAGCAAATGATATTAAGAAAGGGGAAAAATCCTTCTTCAGGTACATCAGAAAAAGGAACACAGATGGGATAGTACGCCTTAGGAAAGCAGACGGGAATTATGTAGAATCGGATTCTGATAAAGCAGAACTACTAAATGAATACTTTTGCTCAGTCTTTACCTGCAAGGCACCGGGGTCCGGTCCACAGTTGCAAGCAAAGCAAAGCTCGGAAGACCCATTCAGGAATTTCGAGTTTAGACCCAGCAGCGTCTACTGCGAACTATCAAGACTCAAAGTGCACAAAGCCATGGGACCGGACAATCTACACCCCAGGGTGCTTAGAGAGTTGTGTGATGTCCTGGCAGAGCTGTTATCCGTGCTCTTCAATCTTTCCATGAATATGGGAAGAGTCCCTCTGGACTGGAAAACAGCTAATGTCATCCCTCTCAACAAAAAGAGATGCAGGGCAGAGGCTGCGAACTACAGACCGGTGAGTCTCACATCCATAGTGAGTAAACTCATGGAAACACTAATTAAGCACAAACTAGATACGATCCTGGACAAGGAAAATCTACAAGATCCCGCCAACATGGATTTACCAAGGGAAGGTCCTGCCAATCCAACCTAATTAGCTTCTTCGACTGGGTAACAAGAAAGCTGGATGTGGGGGAGTCCCTAGATGTCGTGTACTTGGACTTCAGTAAAGCTTTTGATAGTGTCCCACACCGCCGGTTATTGAGCAAGATGAAATCGATGGGTTTGGGAGAAACATTAACTGCATGGATCAATGATTGGCTAAACGGTAGACTTCAGAGAGTGATGGTAAATGGCACCCTTTCAAAAACGTTGGAGGTGACCAGTGGAGTGCCGCAGGGCTTGGTCTTGGGCCCGATCCTTTTCAACATATTCGTAGGAGACCTAACTCAGGGGCTTCAAGGTAAAATCACATTACTCGCTGATGACGCCAAACTATGCAACATAGTAAGTAAAGGCACTGTGCCCGACAGTATGACGCAGGACCTACTTCGATTGGAACATTGGTCCTCGACTTGGCAGCTAAGCTTCAATGTTAAAAAATGTAAGGTCATGCACCTTGGCAGCAAAAATCCGTGTAGAACTTACACACTAAATGGTGAGACCTTAGCTAGAACTAGGGCAGAACGTGACATTAGCGAAGACATGAAAACAGCCAATCAAGTGGAGAAGGCTTCATCAAAGGCAAGACAAATGATGGGTTGTATTCGTAGGAGTTTCGTCAGCCGGAAGCCCGAAGTCATAATGCCGTTGTACAGATCCATGGTGAGATCTCATCTGGAATATTGTGTACAATTCTGGAGACCACATTACCAAAAAGATGTACTGAGAGTTGAGTCGGTTCAACGGATGGCCACCAGGATGGTCTCGGGGCTCAAAGATCTCCCGTATGAGGAACGGCTGAAAAGATTACAGCTATACTCACTCGAGGAACGTAGAGAGAGAGGAGACATGATTGAAACGTTTAAATATATCACGGGCCGTATCGAGGTAGAAGAGGATATCTTCTTTCTTAAAGGTCCCTCAGCCACAAGAGGGCATCCGCTGAAAATCAGGGATGGGAAATTTCATGGCGACACCAGGAAGTATTTCTTCACTGAAAGGGTGGTTGATCATTGGAATGAACTTCCACTTCAGGTGATTGAGGCCAGCAGCGTGCCAGGCTTTAAAAGGAAATGGGATATACATGTGGGAACTCTAGGGGGGTAATGTCATGGGGGGGTGGGTCATTAGAGTGGGCAGACTTGATGGGCCAAGGCCCCTTTCTGCCGTCAGCTTCTATGTTTCTATGTTTCCACGGAACTGCAGCAGCCTGTGCTCTACCCCTTAGCAGACGAACACAGGGCGAAACGGTTCCCGATCCTGGAACCCGAATTGATCTGCAGGCTGTTTAGGGGGTTTATTGCAGTTTGTGAGAACAGGGCACACCCAGCAGCAGACAATCTTTAAACAAGTCTGCAATCTCCCGCCAAAGGATCACTCCCCCAGAGTGAATCCGCAGCATTTGGGCAATACCTGTGGCACGGAACAAAATAAAAGACTAGAAATTGAGAAAAAAAAAATCACGAGCAGAAGAAACTAGAAGTCAGCAGCAAGACTGCAGAAACAAACTGAGCTTCAAGGGGAGTGTCCAAGGAGGTAACCTCAGATAGGGGTGATAGATTTGTTTGTAAATTCTGCAGCCAAAACTAGAGTAGATGCATGAACCCTCAAGGTCAGCCTCCAGAGGAATTGTACAAGAAAAATGTATTATGATACAAATTGCAAAACTCTTAACAATATATAGCAATTAAGTCAGTCCCAAACATACCATACCTGTCCTTGCATATTCATAATAACCATGGTATTTGATCTGTTGCACACAACAAAGTGTTCTGGGTTTTTTGGAAGCAGAACAACATTGTTCACTGTGATGTCTGTCCCAGCAGAGCTTCCAAGGGATTTGAAAGTGTTGCAGCACTCTGTTGTCTTCATATTCCAAATCTAGAAATGGCCATCATAAAATGTTTTGGTCAAAAATATAGCACAATTTGAAATGAACTGGTTATAAATACATTTAAATTAACATAAGAGGCAAACTGTAAATACCTACACACTCAATTCCCATTCTGTTTAATCCAGTATGCTAGTTGATTATGTTGAGGAAAAGGCCTTTCCAAACATGTTTATATGATAAGTAAGCATGATTTCTCTTCCCATACTCCTGTTTTAAGAGTTCTTGCTTTGAGAACCTGCTCTAAACTTGGGTCAGTGAAGTAAACCTGAGCTACTATAGATTCTAGAACAGTCACAATACTTTAATATATGAGGATCATTTCATAAATAATGCAGTGTTCTCCCTAGGGCCTTTCAGCCGGGTGGTCTGCCCGGGTAATTTAGATGACCGCCCAGTTAAATTCTGCTGCTGCTGCCGCTGCTGCTCAACATTTAAAAAAAAAAAAAAAGCCGGCTTGAAGATTTCACCTTAGCCCGTAGCGAACTTATGCTCCGGGCTCTAACGTGTGTGTGCCGGCTTCCCTTCTCTTCCCTCCGAAACCGGAAGTTATGTCCGGGGGGGGAGGGAAGAGAAGGGAAGACACATGATGTTAGATCCCCGAAGCATAAGTTCGCTACGGGCTAAGGTGGGAGACAGGTCATTGAAGCTTTCCATTTGCTGTTCTTGCTGCCGGGTCCTGCCTACTTTCAGTTTCTGCGAAGGCAGGACCCGGCAGCATTTCCATCAATCGATTGTGATCTTGGGCCGATCAGCCTTCTCCGACGGCAGAATTGACATCGGGGAGAGGAATGCTGGTCGGCCCGAAGTAGGGAGAGCTTGGGGGGGCGGCGGCCAGCGGCTTTGGGGCCTGTTCCCCGATGGCAGTGACATTGGCAGTGGCTTGGGGGAGGGCAAGGAGAAAGAAAGTAAGAGGGCAGGAAGAGAAACAGAAAAAAAGAAAGGGGGCATGAAGAGAGAAAAAAAGAAAGGGCAGGAAGAGAGGAAGAAAAAGTTGGGGGGAGGGGAATGAGGTCAGGAGGAGAGGAAGCATACAGGCTGAATGAAGGGAAGAAAGACTGGAGAAAGTCAGAAGAAGAAAGCGCAACCAAAGACTCATGAAATCACCAGACAATTTTATTTTAAATTTACTGATCAAAATGTGTCTGAATTTATATCTGCTGTCTATATTTTACACTATGGTCCCCTTTTACTAAACCGCAATAGCTGTTTTTAGCGCAGGGAGCCTATGAGCGTCAAGAGCAGCGCTGGGCATTCAGCGCAGCTCCCTGTGCTAAAAACTGCTATCGTGGTTTAGTAAAAAGGGAGGGGGTATATTTGTCTATTTTTGTATGGTTGTTAGTGAGGTGACAGTGCATAGAGGCATCTGCTTTGACCTCTTTGAGAAAACCCCGGAATAGGAATGATTATTAACATTTTCTCTGCGTACAGTGTGCTTTGTGTTTTTTTTTTTAAATTTTATTGTTGGTAGATCATTTTGACTTGGTCATTTTAAAAGTAGCTCGCAAGCCCAAAAAGTGTGGGCACCCCTGCTCTAGAACATCGCTCCTTAGTTTTATCAAGTGGTGCAGTGAGGTGCTAGCACTTTACATCTTATCACCTCATTCTTTCTTTTTTCTCCTCATGTACAGAACGGTTCTTTATTCTAAGCAGCTCTGGCACTAACAGTACTACGGGTGCCTTATGCTACTTTCACTACCACTTGCAGTCAGGTTCGGCATTTTATCATGGTTTTGGGATTTTATTTAGTTTTTCACCAGTATTTTCATTTATTTATTAAAGCAGCATTTTTTAACAGCCCGATGCCCCTCCCCTATCAGTGTGCATTCAATCCACTGCCGACACTTTTTTGGCACCTCTTTCAATGGATCAAATATCATAGCCCCACTGTCGCGTGTTCACATTTATTCTGCGTACGAGTTTATCTCATCATTGCAGAGACCTTTTTGGTAAGTCCATTTTACTCTCACTTTTTTACTTTCCCGAGTGCTGTGGTTTTATTCTTTGGTTTTAATAGAAGCTCATTTGTACAATAATTTAGATCTTTCTCAGGTTCACTTTTCATCTACCCGGTCGGTTTGTCTTTGAGCTACTATCGGCTTATGTTTTCAAGATACACTCTGTATTATCAGCTGTTTATTTCCCATACGTTTACTTTTGCCCTGTTTAGGTCCATATAGTCTAGGCATACTGTTTGTAACCAGCCATCATTTTAAGTATGTATATGCCCTATTTTAGCTGGGGGGGGAGGGGGTTAAGTTCTTTTAGCATGTTATTTCATTAATTCTGAGTTCGGTGTTACAATATGTTTTTCTTGATTTTTAGTTTACACATTATTTATTCTTTTCTATGACATGTTCTTATCGCAATTTTATTCAAAAGTATAAATAGGTATCCATATTTCCATTCAAGTTTCATCACGGTGCTCTGGTTTTGGCTCCAGTATTTGTCACTTCCATTCACCAGGTCTGGCTATCCTTTACCGTCTCATATTTTAAAGACTCACTCGTTATAATTAGCAGTGATCCACACGTCTCTTCGTAATGGACATGTCCAATTTTAGCATTTGGATCTTAGTACTATGGGTTTGGTCTTTTCTGGTTTCCTTTCTATTGTCTGCTTTTCATCTGGAGTCTTTTGAGTTTAGAATTACATTTTATGACATATTTTTGTGGTTATAATTGTATGACATGTCTAAATCGGTCAAGTTACCCATTCTTTCTATTATTTTTTGTCCCCTCATACAGTGGCAGACCGCCCCGGGTGCCAGCCCTAAGGGGGTACACAGCCGGCTGGATCCAGAACCTTCCAAGCTGCTCTAAATAGCACCTGCACCTCAGCACGGCTGCTATACTTACTTTGAAGCAGAGTCGGCAGCCGCACTGAAGTGCAGGAAGGTCCCGCGATGACTGCATTTGCCGCCTCTGCCTCCGGAAGACGTAAGTGATGTCTGAAGGGGAGGACCGGCAGCTGCAGTCATTGCGGAACCTTGCCACAACTCCCTGTGTCTGCCGGCCCACCCCCTCCAACGTCACTTACATCTTCCAGAGGCAGAGGCAACAGAAGCAGTCATCATGGGACCTTGCTGGTTTGGAGGGAGAGAGGAGTATAGAAGGGTGGTGGAGGGAGAAAAAGGAGGTCAGGCGGGTGGAGGGAGAGAAAGGGGGAAGGATACTGGATGGAATTGGGTTGGAGGGAAAGAAAGGGGGCAGATGCTGATGGATGTGAGGGGAAGGGAGAGGAGAGAGTGAAATGCCAGACCATGGGGGTGTGGGAGAGGGAAGGGAAGAAGAGGAGAGAGATGCCAGACCATTGAAGAAGGGAAGGGAAGAAGATGGATGCCAGAATAATAGGGGTGAAGGGAGAGATGGAAGGGGAATACAAGGAGAGAAGATGCCATATAGAAGGGGCAGAGAGAGGGTAGACAGTGGATGAAAGGAAGAGAGTGTCAAGACTATGAGGAAAGCAGAATCCAGAGAAGACAATGTAGAAAAAATTTCTATTTATTTATTTTTTTGCTTTAGGGGAGATGCATCGTTGTTTCTGTGGTGTTGCGTTGTATGCAGAGTCCAGCTTCTTGGTAGTTCAATTTAACCTTTGTCTACGTTTTTCTATTTTATCCCCCCTTTTACAAAACTGTAGAGCATTTTTTTTATCACCGGCCATGGTGGTAATTGCTCAGAATTCTAGAGTCTGAACTGTTACCACCATGGCTAAAAACCACATTATAGTTTTGTAAAAGGGAGAGGGGTTAGTTTGTGATTACATATTCCATACTAGGCGAAGGTGTGTTCGAAAGACATGGTTTTCGGTTAGGATTGACTGTGTAGGATTGATCTGTACTAGTCTGGCTTGTTTAGTTTTACAATGGGTGTATTGATGTACTGCTCACTGCTTTCAATATGTAAGATGCTGCCTTTTTCTAGGTACACTCTTGTGTGAAGTGTGGATTGTTACTAAAAATCATGTTTTTCATACAGATGGAGGGGTGTCAAAAAATGATGGGCATCGGGTGTCACATATGCTAGGTATGCCACTGCCTTCATAGTTTATATCTAATCCACAAGCCTGCTTTTAGGACCTACAGGGTATGTATCCTTCTGATTCATGACAATTTCACTTCTCATGTTATCTTATCCATTCTTTTTATTATACAACTTCCCAGATAAGCATCATTCTTTGACATGATTGGACCTTGAAAACTAACGGCATCAGTGTTCTCCCCAGAAATTTTTTCCAGCCATAAAAAACATTTGCTCTGTTTAGTGTGCCGGAGTTACAAAAAGTTTGAGAGACGCTGCTCTATACCATTTGAAAGAGGGCAAATATCTAATTATTCACTTCTAGAATTGGATATCTCTTAAATTTAATATATATATTATGGAACAAGTGTCAAACCTTAAGAAAGGCAGTCATATTGAGCATTGGAAAATAACTAATAATAATTAACTAATACAAATAGTACACATTTATGGCTCCTTTTACTAAGCTGCGATAGCGGTTTTACCGCGCGCTTAGCTCGCACAGAACTGCTGCACATGCTAGACGCTAACGCCAACACTGAGCTGGCGTTAGTTCTAGCCGTGTAGCGTGGCAATTCTGCACGCGCTAAAAACGCTATTGCAGCTTAGTAAAAGGAGCCCTTAATTTTCCCCACCACCAAATTTCCCTGTCCCGCCCCACCCAGCTACTTTTTCATGCCACCTGGCTGGAAAACATTTCTGGGGAGAACACTGAATAATGCATACTATTTTTAAAATTTACATGTTGTATTTTTTTACAGACCTTCAATATAGTCTCCCTGCTTTGCAATGACCGAGTCCAAACATGTCACCAGGAGAGACTACAACAGGAATGCACTCACCGAACAGTTCAAGATCTTGGGAAGGAAGCTGAAGATGAGGACACAGAGGATAGCGTTCTCGGAGATCCTACCAGTGCCGAGGGCTGATGTGAAGAGGCAAACGGAACTACAATCAATTAATGCGTGGATGAGGAGATGGTGCGAAGAGGAGGGTTTCCACTTCGTGAGGAACTGGACATCGTTTTAGGGCAAGAACAAGCTATTCAGGAGAGATGGACTACACCTGAGCACAGCGGGAACTAGACTACTAGCAAACAACATCAGGAAAGGAATAGAACAAGCTTTAAACTAAGAAGAAGGGGATAGCCGACAGTCGACCAGGCGTCAATGATTCGGAAGACAGTATCCCGAAAGGATACTGGGTGGGGAATGTGCTGGGAAGACACCAAAGACACACAACAGGCGGTGAAAGACCGACAGAGCCAGTCAAGTCAAGAGGAGGTTAGGAAGAGTCTACTACAGGGGTGCCCACACTTTATGGGCTTGCGAGCTACTTTTATAATGACTAAGTCAAAATGATCTACCAACAATAAAATTTAAAAAAACCACAAAGCACACTGAAAGGCAGAGAAAATGTTAATTATTCATATTCTGGGTTTTTTCAAAGAGGTCACGGCAGATGACTCTATGCAATGTCACCTCAGTAACAAAATACAAAAATAGACAAATACACCCCCTCCCTTTTTACTAAACCACAATAGTAGGTTTTAGCACAGGGAGTTACACTGAATGCCTCGCGCTGCTCTCAATGCTCATAGGCTCCCTGCGCTAAAAAATGCTATTGCGGTTTAGTAAAAGGGAGCCATAGTGCTAAATATAGACAGCAGATATAAATTCTCAAAACAGACACATTTTGATCACTAAATTGAAAATAAAATCATTTTTCCTACCTTTGCTGTTTGGTGATTTCATGAGTCTCTGGTTGCACTTTCTTCTTCTGACTGTGCATCCAATCTTTCTTCCTTTCTTTCAGCCTCCTGTATGTTTCCTCTCCTCCAGACCTCATTCTCTCCCCCAACTTTTTCTTTCTGTCTCCCTGTTCCCCCTTCTTTCTGTCTCCCTGTCTGCCCCCTTTCTTTCTTTCTCCGTGCCCTCCCCCAAGCCACTCAGTTTGCTGCCACCGCCATCGGGGAACAGCCCCCAAGCCACCGCCGTCCCAAGCTTTCCCTGCAGAAGCGTTGCGCTGACCAGCATTCTGCTCCCCGACGTCAATTCTGACGTAGGAGAGGAAGTTCCGGGAAAACAAGGCATTTCTCCTCATTCCATCCAGCCTGAGCCCCATCTCTCCTTCATCCAGCATTTCCCTTCTGTGTCTGTCAGAATTACCATTCCATCTATTTTCCAGCATCACCCTTCTTTGTGTCCATCTCACTATATCCCTATCTCACCATTTTTTCAGAATCTTCATTTGTCTCTGTCCTTGTCTTTACCCCATGTTCACCATTTGCCCTTTCAATGACTTTATCTCCCCCCCCACACACACTTTTTCAGCATTACTTCTATGTCTCTATTTCACCTCCTCTTCATGTCCCCTCTGTATCTCTATCCTTATTCAGTAGGTCCTGCTTACCCTTTCTCTTCTTTGTGTCACTATCTCCATTTTCAGCTTTCCCCCCTTTTCCTTTGTTACTGCACCCTGTAGCCAGAATCTTTCCACCCTCCCTCCACTCCGGCCCAGCCCAGTATGAAATATTTCTTTTTGTTTCCCTCCCCTCTCTCTATCTCTTCTCCTCCCTCACCCACGAGTCCTGCATCTGGCCCTCTCCCTTCTACCTGCACCTGGCAACACCCCCCTGCTCCGCGGCTCTCTTCAGCAACTCGTCAGCAGCGGTGATCAAGACAAGCTGCCGACATCGAGGCCTTCCCTCTACAAGCCCGTCTTTGTGGAAAAAGGAAGTTGAAACAAGCGGGACTCGCAGAGGGTAGGCCCCGACGTCAGAAGCTTGTGTCGATCGCTGCTGCCGAAGAGAGCCGCGGAGCAGGGGGTGTGGCCGGAAGCAGGTAGAAGGGAGATAGGAAGGCAGTAGAAGCTTCGGAGCATGACACCGACCCCGGCCAGGATGATTTCTTTTTCAGGCTGCTGCTGCCGCTCCCACGCTCCCCCCCCCCCCCCCGAAATGACAAAAACAGCCTAATGCCCGGCGTCGGCGTCTTTGACGTCGGGGAGAGGAAGGCTGATAGGCCCAGTAGATCGGGACGGCAACACGAGTCTATCACGGAGCCCGGGATGGGCTCTGCGATCGACTCACGTTGCCTTCCTGAGCTACTGGTCGATCGCGATCGACGTGTTGGGCACCCCTGGTCTACTACAAGGGGAAGACAAAAAGAAACAGGAGGAAGGGAAGGAGCATAAGGAGGAAAATAAGAACGTATCACAAGGGGATAACATAAGAGACATTAAACAGGAGTCTGCAGGACAGGAAGGGGACAGTGCGAACAACAAATCACATGGGAAAGTAACAAAAAACAAAAATATCAAGACTTAAATTGTATGTACACTAACGCAAGAAGCCTGAAGAACAAAATGGGTGAACTAGAAATCATGGCCAAAGATGAGAACCTGGACGTCATAGCAATTACGGAAACATGGTGGAACGAAGAAAACAAATGGGACATAGTACTACCAGGATACAAGCTCTACCGAAGAGACAGGACACATCAAAAAGGGGGAGGAGTAGCACTTTATATAAAGGATACCATTCACTCAACCGGAGTGGATGCAGCAGTGACAAAGGACCAACCAGAATCAATATGGGTTAAAATACCAGGAAGAAAGGGAACCGAGATAAAGATGGGACTGTACTATCGCCCACCTGGACAAACAGAAGCAATGGATGAAGAACTGAGGGCTGAATTGAGACAAGAATGTAAAAACGAAAACACCATAATTATGGGAGATTTTAATTATCTCGGGATAGACTGGAGCCATGGAGACTCAAGATGTTCAAGGGAAATGGAGTGCCTGGAGGCAGTACGGGACTGTTTCTTGGAGCAGCTTGTCAAGGAACCAACAAGAGGGACAGCTATACTAGATTTAATCCTCAGCGGGTTGAAAGGACCTACCCAAGAAGTGGAAGTAGTAGGACCATTAGGAAACAGTGATCACAACATGATCCGATTCAAAGTGGAAATAGAAATGCCAAAGGGGAAGAGAACCATTGCAATAGCGTTTAACTTCAAGAAAGGGAACTATGACGCTATGAGGCAAATGGTAAGGAGAAAACTCAAGAACAGCTCCAGGAAAACACAGACGGTGGAGCAAACCTGGACCTTATTCAAGGACACGGTAAACGAGGCGCAAAACCTGTATATACCCAGATTTAGAAAAGGGAGCAAAAAGAATCAAACAAAAAACCCAGCATGGATAACCAATGAAGTTAAGAAGGTGATAGGGAACAAGAAAAAATCATTCAAGAAGTGGAAAAAGGATAAAACTGAGGAAAACTGGAAAGAGCACAGGAAACATCAAAAAGAATGTCACTGTGTGGTTAGAACAGCGAAAAGAGAGTACGAGGAGAGACTTGCCAAGGAGGCACGAAATTTTAAACCATTCTTTCGATATGTGAAAGGAAAACAACCGGCAAGGGAGGAAGTGGGACCCCTGGATGAGGGAGGCAGAAAAGGAGTAGTAAAGGAGGTAGCAGACAGATTAAACACGTTCTTCTTGTCAGTCTTCACAAAAGAGGACAGAACCAATGTGCCAGAAACGGAAAAAACCTTCAGGGGGGATCAAGAGGAAAAATTATTATCAATAGAGGTGAGCCTCGAGGACATACTCAAACAGATAGATAGACTAAAAACTGACAAATTGCCAGGACCTGATGGAATCCACACGAGACTATTGAAGGAGCTCAGAGACAAAACAGCGGAGTTACTACAGAAGATTTGCAACCTATCCTTGAAAACAGGGGTAGTCCCGGAGGACTGGAGGAAAGCGAATGTTACACCTATGTTCAAAAAGGGATCCAGAGGTGACCCGGGGAACTACAGACCGGTGAGCTTGACCTCAGTCCCGGGAAAGATGGCCGAATCATTAATCAAAGACAGCATAAATGAGCATATAGAAAGAAATAATCTGATGAGAACCAGCCAGCATGGTTTCTGTAAAGGGAGATCCTGCCAAACGAACCTACTGCACTTCTTCGAGGGGATTAATGAACAATTGGACAAAGATGACCCCATAGACATCATATATCTGGACTTTCAAAAAGCCTTCGACAAGGTATCCCATGAACGCCTGCTAAGGAAACTGTGGAACCATGGGGTGGAGGGGGAAGTTCACAGATGGATCTGTAATTGGTTGGCGGACAGGAAGCAGAGGGTAGGAGTAAAAGGACACTACTCTGACTGGGAAGCAGTCACGAGCGGTGTTCCTAAGGGGTCAGTGCTGGGACCACTGCTGTTCAATATATTCATTAATGACCTGGAAGTGGGGACGAAGTGCGACGTCATAAAATTTGCGGACGACACAAAACTCTCCAGTAAAGTTAGAACTGTTGAAGAATGTAAAGAACTACAAAGGGACTTGAACAAACTGAGTGAATGGGCAAATAAATGGCAAATGTGTTTCAATGTAGAGAAATGCAAAGTCTTGCACATAGGGAAAGGAAACCCGATGTTCAGCTACAAGATGGGGGGGATGGTATTGGGGAAGAGCAACCTAGAAAGGGACTTGGGAGTCTTAGTGGACCAATCAATGAAGTCGGGAGCACAATGCGCAGCGGCCTCCAAGAAGGCGAACAGAATGTTGGGAATTATTAAAAAAGGAATCACTACCAGAACCAAAGAAGTTATCCTGCCACTATATCGAGCGATGGTACGCCCGCATCTGGAATACTGCGTTCAATACTGGTCGCCGTACCTTAAGAAGGATATAGCGACACTCGAGAGGGTCCAGAGAAGAGCAACAAAGATGATAAGGGGCATGGAAGGCCTCTCATATGCTGAGAGGCTGGAGAAACTGGGGCTCTTTTCTCTGGAAAAATGGAGACTTAGAGGGGACATGATAGAAACTTACAAGATCATAAAGGGTATAGAGAAGGTGGAGAGGGGCAGATTCTTCAGACTGGCGGGGGAAACAAAAACAAGAAGGCACGCAAGAAAATTGAATGGAGACAGATTCAGAACAAATGCTAGGAAGTTCTTCTTCAGCCAGAGAGTGGTGGATACCTGGAATGCGCTTCCGGAGGAGGTGGTAGAGCAGAGTATGATTTTGGGTTTCAAAAAGGGGTTGGACATGTTCCTAAAGGAAAAGGGGATTTAGGGGTATAGCTAGAGGGGTACTATAAAGGATAAAATGTCTTAAGTGAAAGAACACTACAGGTCATGGACCTGGGGGCCGCCGCGAGTGCGGACTGCTGAGCACGATGGACCTATGGTCTGACTCGGCAGAGGCGATGCTTATGTTCTTAACATCCAGGAAGCTTCATTATTTCATCCAAGACACCGTTTTAGTTCAGTTGCCGAATGGCTTGGGTACCGGCGGAAGAAAGCTCTTCCAGAGATGCAAAACAATGGCCACTCGCATAAGTTGTTTCAATTTTGGAAAAAGATCAGTCTGGTGGTCTCACATCTGGACTGTAGGGAGCATGAGCTAACACCTCACAGCTGTATTTGTGTAGTTTTTCAATGACATTCCCTATGTGTGGGCAAGTATTGCCGTGAAGAATGAGTGGCCCAGCCAAGAACAACTGAGGTCAGGTTTTGAGCATTTTTCTGCGCATTTTTGCAAAAAAAAAAATCATGATAATATACTGCTGTGACACTTCTTCCACATGGAACTTCATGATCATAAGCAAAAATCATCATTTGTTTGACTTTTGATTGAGCTCATAAAAATTTTTTTGGTCGTGGGGAAGATGGAGCTCTCCACTTGTCATTGAAAAAATATGCAAATATGGCTGGGAGGTGTTACCTCATGCTCCCTATAGTCCAGACACGAGTCCACCAGACTTCAACCTTTTTCCAAAGTTGACCACAACCTATGCATGGACATCGTTTTGCATCTCTAGAAGAGCTTTCTTCTGCCGGTACCCAAGCCATTTGGCAACTGAACAAAACAGTGTCTTGGATGGAATAATTAAGCTTCCCGATGTTAGTACTCGGTCATTGCAAAGCAGGGAGACTATATTGAAGGACTGTAAAGAAATAATTGATAAAAAATAAAACATGTAAATTTTAAAAAGTGTGCATTAGGAAGCGGATGCACCGGACTACTCCATCTGGCGTAGCCACATGATAACGTTACTTTCTTGGGAACGGAGGGGAGTCCGAGACATTTCTTCCTTGCCTGGACGAGCCTTCCAGCGCATATGGGAGCCTTTTTGGACAACCTTGTCTCCAGTGGCCCGTAGTCGCATTTTGAACTGTTAGCCTCTGGCAACTGCTTTTTCCCCTGTTTCCTATGCTTTGCTTGGCATCCGTGAGAGTGGGGTGGGGGGGGGATGGGTTGTGGGTTGGCCTGGTGGGGTGGGTTCCCTGGGTATTCTGTGAAATATAGAGCTGTATTGTTGCTTTTTGTACTTGTTTCTGATTGTTGTTTCTCTCGCTGCTCAATAAAATAATCTGACGATAAAAAGTGTGCATTATTTATGAATGACCCTCGTAAAACAAATGGGAAAAACACATGGTACCGTATTTTTTGCTTCATTAGATGCAAGTTTTTTCCCCAAAAAAATTGGGTGGAAATAAGGGTGCGTCTTCTGGAGCAAATTCCCAAAGCGCCCTCCTCCTTTACCTTATTTTAATCCTGCCACCCTCCCTCACTGGACATGGCGCCCTCCCTCGCCAAGAGCGGTACACAAGGCTGTCTGGCTGCCTGGTCCCCACTGCTTCCCCCGAGAACTGACGGCTGACGCAGCTCCTTTCTCTTCTGTTCTCTTGTGGCACAGCAGCGCACCATGCTGCCTGCCTGGTCCTGCGCCACTTCCCGCGAGAACTGCCGAATTAAAAATAGGGAGGGAGGAGGGAGAGGCCAGGGCCGGCCAGCCTACCCTGCCAAATTAAAAATAGGGAGGGGAAGGGAGTGGCTAGGGCCTGCCTGCCCGCCCACCCTTAACAATTAAAAATAGGGAGGGAAAGCAGTTTGTCCTGTACCTACCTGCCTGCTTGCCCTGTCCCTGCATGCCCTGTCCCTACCTGCCTGCCAGCCACTAGGCCTGCCTGCCCTGTCCCGGCCTACCACTAGACCACCAGAGGGGGGACAGGGTACAGAGCTTGGCAAGGAGTGTGGGGTTGGGTGAAGAGCCTGGCATGGAGAATTTGGTTCCAAATTTTTTTTTGTTTGTTTTCCACCTCTAAATCTAGGATGCGTCTTATGGTCAGGTGTGTCTAATGGAGTGAAAAATATGGTATATGACTCAAATTTCTTCTAACCCGTTTGCATGTTGTAGGGAAGGGAGGTGTTAGCATGATGCAACAAAAAACAAACAAACATCTGAATCACTAAGATGTGGGTCATTTGGAAATAGAATAGGAACACTCAAGTGGTATACCAAGGGTGGGGTGATGGGAGCATTCTGCCTGGGGTGCAGCCAATAAGTAGGTGCAGGAAAAAGCCTCAGAGCCATAGTCTGGTGTGCATGGCTGTCGACTTTGCCAGCCCCCATCCCATCTGATGTCAACTTCCTATTCCAGGGCAGGAGACCAACAGAGCCAACAGCTGTGCCCACCAGACCCATGGCCCCATGACTGCTTCACACATCCCCCGCTGCCAACAGAGGTATGCCAATGGAAATACTGCTGGTTTAGAAAGACTAAAACTGAATTCAAATGACCATATGTATGTTTTTAAAAAATACAAATTGAAACAAACAGCTCTCCATAACTATGTAACCTGTATTTTAATAGTACATGACCCATTTGACCTATGCAATCTGGCTGGGTGCTCCTAAAGCAGTTGGGCACAAACGCTGGACTGCTTAACCCTTTCAGGACCATAAGGATCGTAGGCCAATTTTTGTGGTTTTGACGACATTTTTATGGTAAAAAGGGCTTGCAGATGCCAAAAAATTGATTTTTTTTGTGAAATATCATTATTTTTTTAAAAAAAAATCACACTTCTGGCTTATGGACAGTGTGGCAAGTGAATCTTCTCATCAATCTAGCAACGACGCTAATGAATGAATGTCGGAACCAGTTTGTTTACATAAAGGCAGTATCATATGGAATCCATACATATCAAATTTAGAACTGTAGACTATCCCAATCAAAATTTATAGGATTTTAAAGTTATGGGACAAATATGTCCCTTGGTCCTGAAAGGGTTAATGCTGTTTTGCCTTTGATTTGAAGAAGTGCAGGAACAGAATATGCTGGGGTGGAGAGAAAATTTCATTGTGAGCATTTTACTAGCTG
This sequence comes from Geotrypetes seraphini, assembly GCF_902459505.1. Lineage (NCBI taxonomy): Eukaryota > Metazoa > Chordata > Amphibia > Gymnophiona > Dermophiidae > Geotrypetes > Geotrypetes seraphini. The sequence continues at coordinate 406,364,923 of NC_047084.1, read as the reverse complement.
AAAAGTACATTCAAACTTAGGGAAAAAGTATAAACTTGGGGTTAAATAGGTAAATTCTTTGCTAAATAAGCAGAGTAATTAAAAAAAAAGATAGTCAGGTTAGTATTCTAGGGTACACTTTAGAGTTTAGCATAACAAATTTAGAACTCAATTACCAGTTGAAAGGAAGTACCCCCACCTCAGATGTAAATATAAACCCTCAGATAAGAAACAGTAAATACCTCTACACAAATGAGAAATAGGGGTAACATTTGGAAAGCAATGTACACTAATGCTTACAGAATGGGAAATAAGGTACTAGATCTAGAGGCTATGATAGAAGAGACTGACTTGGATTCAGTAGCTCACAGAGAACTGAACTATGACAGATATAATTTGTTCAGGAAAGACAGGGTAGGAAAAAAAGAGAGGATAAGGCATTATATATGTTAAAGATATTATAGCCCCACAATTGCAGGTTGTGACTTTATGAAATTACACTGACAGCCTCAAACAGTTTGAAATCATAAGTGTCCGAGGCTTGTGCAGTTAAAACAGAGCTTATAGGAATAGGGCAGGGACAGGGAGAACGATAAAACTTGCGGGGATGGGGTGGAGAAATTGAGCTCTTGCGAAGATGGGGAAAAATTTGTCCCCGTGTAATTCTCTACTCTGAACAATATTCAGAGAACTGTGTTTGTGAGGAGCTAGCTAAACTAAAAAGGTGGACAAAGAGATGGGGCTGGCGGCATACATTAGAGTCACCTGAAAGTGAAGTTCAGGTGGCTCTACTGGCTGACCTTTTCAATGCTTCTTTAGAAGTCAAGAGCAGTCCTAGAGCACAAAAGTAAAGTAAGGAAGAGGTAGAGAACTATAGGCTGGCAAGTCTGACTCTGTGGCAAGTAAATTTTTATCGCTCTATGGTATGGCTGACACCTCGACTAATGTGTGCAATTCTGGTTGCCATATCTATAATAATAAAACCCTAGCTGCACATGCGCACTTGAAATTCCGTGCCTCCGCATGCACTATAGAATAGAACAGCCGAGCAGGGAGGAACCGCCAAGCAAGAGAAGCGTTTCAGCACAATGGCAGCAGGAACCGCCGAGCAGGGAAGCGTCTCAACGAAGTGGCAGCAGTCTTGACCTGCCAACCTCCCATTCCTTACCCAAAGCAGCAGTGGCAGCGCTGTAAACAGGCTGTTCGCGGCTAGCCCTGGCAGGGCCTTTCCTCTACCGCATCACTTCGGATGTATACAACGCTGTTTACAGTGCTGCCACTTCTGCTTTGGGTAAGGAATGGAGGGTTGGTGGGTCAGGATTACTGCCGCTGCTACTGCATTGGGGCACAGAGGGAGGGAGGAAGGGTTAGTAGGTCAGGACCGCTGCTGCCGCCTCAGGTAAGTAATGGGGATCCAGGAGGCTAGACCCACGCGGAGGGAGGGCAGACATGTGTGTGTGTGGGGGGGTGGACCGGGTGTGTATGTGTGAGGGTCCATCAGGGTGAAGGGCTGGGGAGGGGCAGCCTGCCCAAAGATTCAGTGCAGTGGCCAGGGTGGAGGTAGCTGGAGAGAGTGGTCTGAGGATACCATTGGGGGTGAGGTTTGAATTGGTGCAGGTGCGGTTGTGTGAAGAGGGTTAAAGTGGCAGATGTTGGAATGGAGAGGGGGAGAATTGCAGTACCGTGGGGAGGGGCACAAGAGAAAGGTTAAAAAAGGAAGAGAAGCTGGGTGGGGGTGGAATATAGGGACAGGAAGAATGGCCTTGGAGGCAATGGAAGGAAGGATAGATAAGAATGGAGCTGGGACTGAAAGGGTGATAAATGCAGTGGAGGATCGATGAGGGCCAAAAGAGAACAGAGGACTAAGGAAATGGTGATGGATAGTGCTGGGAGCCAACAGAAGAAAGAAAGACAGAAAGACAAAGATAGACAGAAAGACAAAGAAAGACAGACAAAGACAGAAAGACAGACAAAGACAGAAAGACAAAGATAGACAGAAAGACAAAGACAGAAAGACAAAGAAAGGACAAACAACAGACAGACAGAGATTCTCGGAGAGAACGAGAGCCAGAAGGCCTTGAGCATGCGCCGATGCTCAAGGCCCAGTCGGAGGAGAGGCACGATCTTCAGGCACCGGCACCTCCTGTGGGTTGGTGCTGTGTGCCGGTGCCACATTGGGGGCTAAACTTTCAGTTTGGGCGGGGGATGCCAGTTCGCGAGGGGGGGGGGGGGCGATGCCGGTTAGCGGGCGGGGGACTCGCAAATCGAGTCAATGCTCAGTTTGTGAGTCACGATTTGCAAGAATGTTTTGCTCGACTTGCAAAACACTTGCAAACCAGGTGCACTCGTAAACCAAGGTTTGACTGTATTATTACTTAATCCTCCACTGCTCCAGGTATATTAGATAGATTGTAAGCCCACTGGGCAGATAGGGAAAATGCTTGAGTACCTGTATACAAACCACTCTGAACACGGTTGTATTAATATCCCTTATCCCTTGATGAAGCTTTGGTTTGCAGTATGGCAACTCTTATGTTGTTATGTAAATTAATGGAAATGCTCTTAAAAGAGAATAGTGACATTTTTGGAATCCAATGGATTGCAGGACCGAAGGCAGTATGGTTTCACTAGAGGAAGGTCCTGTTAGACAAATCTAATTAATTTCTTTGACTTGATAACAGGAAAGTTGAATCAAAGGAGAGAACTAGATGTGGAGGAGTTAGATTTTAGGATAACCTCTGACATGGTTCCTCACAGACTATTAAACTAAATGTTCTTTGTAGGGGGCCTTAAACTGACTGAGAGGGTTAGGAACTGGTTGAGTGGAAGGTGACAGAGGATAGTGGTCAATGGAGCTCACTCTGAGGAAAGGATGTTACCAGTGGTGTGCCACAAGGTTTGGTTCTTGGACCAGTTATTTTTTTATATTTTTGTAAGTAATATTATTGAAGGGTTGCTTAGTGAGGTTTGTCTTCTGGCACAATACCAGAACCTGCAATAGAGTAGACACCCCTGATAGTGTGACCACCATCTAAAAAAGTTTAAAGAATAGATAGAATTTTTAAGGTTTAATCCTAAAAAAAGAACCAGGGTCACGCATTTAGGCTGCAAAACCCAGAGGGAATGGTATAATTTAGGGGGGCAAATAACTTTTGGGCATGAAAGAGGAGTGGGACTTGAGTGTGATTGTATGCAATGATCTCAAGGTGGCAAACAACAAAACAAAAAAGCACTGCAAAATGATGTACAAGTCATAGGAATATTATTGGAGTCAATAAAATGTTGTTTGCCAAAGGATGTTCTCTGTACTATGAAAATCACAAAAACCCGAAAATGCTTGGGGGGTAAATAAGTCAACAAAAAAAGCAGAAACCTCCCAAACCCCAAGAACTGGAACCAGACAAGGGGGAGAGACAAGAGCGGAGACGGTAGAGCTACATAAACACAACTACCAATAATTTATGTGTTGTATACACGGGAGAGCCCTCAGTCACACAGCCACCCACTGGAACTCCCAGCGGTACAGGCTGTCACTTGGCTTACAGCCTGTACCGCTGGGTGTTCCGGTGGGTGGCTGTGTGACTGAGGACTCTTCCGTGTATACAACACATAAATTATTGGTAGTTGTGTTTATGTAGCTCTACCGTCTCCGCTCTTGTCTGGTTCCAGTTCTTGGGGTTTGGGAGGTTTCTGCTTTTTTTGTTGACTCTGTACTATGAAGACAGGAATGAACATTGTCCGTGTTTCAAAAAACCACTTCTTCCTCAAGGGTCCTATAGGAAAATGTAATGAGTTAAGATGTAGTATTGTGAATGAGGACAAAAGTGTGCCCATAAGAATATATGTGAAAACGGTTTAAATGAAGTGATCAGAATGGCCAACAGGCATGCCCCTTGTGCAATACAAATTTGATAAAAAGATAGTGATGATGTGAATGTTTGTGTGGATGGATAACAGTATGGTAGTACTGTGAATATTTATGACTAGTCTTATAGCCCGTTACATTAACGGGTGCTAGAATATATGTGTGTGTGTGTCTGTCTTTATTTATTTTTCTCTCTCCTTAGTCGCTTTCTGTGTTTTTTTTTGGGGGGGAGGTTTCCTTGGCTGTCCACAACCACCCCTTGCCTGCTCCCCATCCATTATCCCTTCCTTTTACCTCCCCTGTGTCCTCCACCACTCCATCACTGCTCACCTTATCCAGCAGCAGCCCCTTTGTTTTACATCCCCCCTGTCCATCATCACCTTACATTAACGGGTGCTAGAATAGATTAGTCTTATCCAGTATGGCTATTCTTCTTATGTCTTACCCCCTCTATTCAGGCTCCCATTTCCCCTTTTACCCTCCCTATTTCCACCTTTTTTCACCAACTTAAAAATCTGTCCCCTTTCTCTGTCCTTCACCTCCATAGAACTCCCTCTTCATTCCCCCTTCACTTATTCTTCCAGCTCCTGTCTTCAGCCCCTTTCTCTCACATGCCCCCTTTTGTAGCCCCCCTTCTCCCATCTCATCCTTTTTTCATCCCCAGCTCCCTTCTCTCACATATTCCTTTATAGCCCCCAAACCCAACCCCCTTCTCATACCTACTCTTCCAGCCCTCAGTTCTCCTCGAACGGTTGGGAGTGATCTATCCCTCCCCCCTTTTCCGGGCATCCGATCTTGCTCCAGGGGAGTTTACTTGGGGTGGGGGGGGTCACAGCCGCAGGCATCGGGAGTAGTTTTTGTTGTTGCTTGGGGGGAGGTGGGGGTTCGGGAAATCGGGGGTAGTGCTGATCTGTTACATGTGGGTGTCGTCCGGCTCCCCTGGAGCAGGTTACTGTTCCATCCGAAGGTGAACACCAGTCCCAAGTCTGAGCGATCCTCCCAAACTTGACCTCCCTTACCCGGGTTGCGTTAGCCAGTGCTAATGTGTGCAAGCGGCTGTAGCACCGGCTTCTCCACCCGGACCCTGAGCACGCGCCGCGCTCCGCCCCTTAGCTACCCGGAAGTACCGGGCTTCACTCGCCTGCTCCCAGTGGGCCAAGAGAGAGGGGGGAGTGGCTGCCGTGGTGATCTGGCCGACTCCCTGGTGACAGGAGCCGCGGCGGCACCTTTAAAGTGAAAAAATAACTGTGGCAAGGGAGCCGGCCAACTGGCAGTTCAAGTTGGAGCTTTGGTCTGGCCTGCTCCCTGCCCGCCTTGCCATATTGTATTTTTTTATTTGAAAGACGCGGCGGTGGCTCCTCTCATGATCCCCACCTGCGTCGGAAGTCTGACCCAGGCGGGGATCGTGAGAGGAGCCACCGCCGCTTCTTTCAACTAAAAAATACAATACGGCAGGGAGCAGGCCAGACCAAAGCTCCAACTTGAACTGCCAGTTGGCCGGCTCCCTTGCCACAGTTATTTTTTCACTTTAAAGGTGCCGCCGTGGCTCCTGTCACCAGGGAGTCGGCCAGATCACCACGGCAGCCACTCCCCCCTCTCTCTTGGCCCACTGGGAGCAGGCGAGTTCAGGTGAAAGGAAGAACTACATACCTGTTTAGCTCGTGGTTTTAAAGTTAGGCGGCCAGGCCAGGTCTTCAAAGCAGCTGCAGCCGCGGGTTTAAAGTTAGGCGGTCAGGTATTCAGAGCGGCAGGGGGAGGCAACCTTTTATTAAATGTCTGCCGGGTAAAGCGCCGTGCCGAGTAGAGGAAGCAAACGCCGTGGCAGGAGAGCAGGGAGTGAGTTTTTCCTATGCGGTTGTTTGGGGGGGGGGGGTTTGTGAACAGGAAGTCGAGCAGAGGCGGGAGTGAGCTGTTCAGCTTCCCCTATCTGGGCAAACCGCTCTGGCGAAAATGGAGTGAAGTGCCGCGTGGGGCCGTAGTAAGCGCGGGGCATGCTGCAGTCTTGGCGGCCACGGACATACGGATCATGGAAGCACGCTGATAAGACTGCGCATGCGCCGCCTACGGTTTTATTATATAGATAAGAAAGATAACTGACCTATTAAGGGGAAAAAAGAGGGAGGGAGGAGAGGGCTGGGAAGGGGAGGGGAGGAAAAGGGATAAAATGAGTTGGCAAGAGACTTTTAAAACTAAATCAGGAAATCTAAGATGGTTGCTGCAAAAGTGTTTTGGTACCAGACAATGGACTAGGAAAGCTGAATAAAAAAACAAACAATTCAGCAAAGGTATTTGGAGGTAGGGGATCCAAATACTAGCCCTAGAAAGCTTCCAAACTACATTTCAGGGGATCCCACCCCAATTTTTCCCATAGGCAGCAACAGATTACTCACAGTTCTGTTGCAATACTTTTGGTACTGTGCCTGCTTCAGCTGAAAACAGTAGCTAGGAGATGGAGAATTAGTCAGCCTCAGACAAACATGAAATTTCACTCCAAGTGCTTGTTTCTTCAGGCTGCCAGTCAGATCCTGAACGAGCCTAAGACCCTCATAGCTCCTCATGTGTCTTCGGGGAAGGGGGAGAGATAAGCAGTCAGCACCCGATGAAGCCCTCAGGACTGGCACAGGGCCACAAAGCCTGCGCTCAAGCTCTGCTAATAACTAGGAGTGAGCCTTGCTCCCAGGGGAAAGATCTCTGAGCTACCAAATCATTAGGGCAGGCTGGCCAAGCAGGTGCCCTGTAAAAGGATTGCTCTCCCGGCTACAGATTTTTGACCACAGAGTCTGTGTCTTCTCTCAGGCAGAACTGCCTCAGTAGCACTGAGGACCTCTGGAGCACTGCAAGCCTCACAGTTCAGATAAAAATCCAAAGATAACAAATTCAGTTCAGAACAGATCATAAAGATACTTTCCAACTCACTAGTAAAAGGCTGAGGAAATAGGACACAGCCCAGAGATGCAGATGGAAACATTTCTTTTCCTTCTGATAATAGCATTCCTTTTGTCTTATAATTGTTATTGTTTTAGACATGTAAATCACCTACACCTATATTTTATTAGATAAGGTGGTATAAAAAGTTTTATTAAACATTAAACTTTCTAGCAGCACATATTCTGCAGCTCCTTACATACTATTTTTAAAATTTGGATTTAGCTAAGGCCTATAGTTAAAATGAAAGTTCCTGACAAGGTATGTGTGGACATGACTTACCTTTACTGTACCATCCGAAGATGCACTGATAATGTAATGCCCATCCTGGGTAAAAGTAGCTTCATTAACAAATGATGAGTGGCCACGAAATTCCTTCAGCGTTTTCCCAGATTTTAAACCATGAATTCTAGTGTAAAATGTCAAAAGTGTTATGCATAAGTTTCCATATTCTGGCTTTACATCATACCCTGTTAACTGTAGCTAATAATCATTCTTATAAGAAATAATTTAAATAACCAATGAGCATTTTTTATATAGTAGTTACTTATGGTAACATGTGTTATCTAGGGACAACAGGCAGATATTCTCCCATGTGGGAGACACCATCCACGGCGCCCCAGTACGGACAGCTTTAATAGTGCATTGCCACTTTAAGAATTTCAGAAAGTTCACAAATTGACTGCACCACGCAAGAGCCTTCCCGCCTGACGCAGGCTCACGTTATCTCAGTTCTGTAAGCAAGCTAAGAAGCCAAGCAGGGGAAGTGGGTGGGTTGTGAGAATATCTGCCTGCTGTCCCTGGATAACACCTGTTATGGTAGGTAACTGTGCTTTATCCCAGGACAAGCAGGCAGCATATTATCACATGTGGGACTCCCTAGCTTACTAGAATGGGATGGAGGGAGAATTAAGAACATAAGAATTGCCACTGCTGGGTCAAACCAGTGGTCCATCGTGCCCAGCAGTCCGCTCACGTGGCGGCCCTCTGGTCAAAGACCAGCACCCTAACTGAGGCTAGCCTTACCTGCGTACGTTCCGGTTCAGCAGGAACTTGTCTAACTTTGTCTTAAATACCTTGAGGGTGTTTTCCCTATGACTGACTCCGGAAGAGCGTTCCAGTTTTCTACCACTCTCTGGGTGAAAAAGAATTTCCTTACGTTCTTACGGAATCTATCCCCTTTCAATTTTAGAGAGTGCCCTCTCGTTCTCCTTACCTTGGAGAGGTTGAACAACCTGTCCTTATCTACTAAGTCTATTCCCTTCAATACCTTGAATGTTTCGATCATGTCCCCTCTCAATCTCCTCTGCTCGAGGGAGAAGAGGCCCAGATTCTCTAATCTTTTGCTGTACAGCAACTCCTTAACCATCTTAGTCGCTCTTCTCTGGACCCTTTCAAGTAGTGCCATGTCCTTCTTCATGTATGGCGACCAGGGCTGGATGCAGTAATCTAGGTGAGAGCGCACCATGGCCCGGTACAGCGGCATGATAACCTTCTCTGATCTGTTCGTGATCCCCTTCTTTATCATTCCTAGCATTCTGTTCGCCCTTCTCACCGCCACAGCACATTGAGTGGATGGCTTCATCGACTTGTCGATCAGAACTCCCAAGTCTCTTTTCTGTGAGGCCTCTCCAAGTACACTGCCCCAGACATCCTGTATTCATGCATGAGAGTTTTGTTACCGACATGCATCACTTTACACTTATCCACGTTGAACCTCATCTGCCATGTCGATTCTCATTCCTTGAGCCTGATTATGTCACATTGCAGATCTTCGCAATCCCCCTGCGTCTGAATAACTTTGTATCGTCTGCAAATTTAATCACCTCACTTGTCGTACCTATGTCCAGATCGTTTATAAAGATGTTGAAGAGCACAGGTCCAAGCACCAAGCCCTGCGGCACCCCACTGGTGGCGCTCTTCCAGTCCGAGTATTGTCCATTTACCCCCACTCTCTGTTTCCTATGCTTCAGCCAGTTTTTAATCAACGTGAGTATTTCGCCCTCGATTCCATGGCTCGCAATTTTCCAAAGTAGTCGATCATGCAGAACTTTGTCAAACGCCTTCTGAAAATCCAGATATACAATGTCGACCAGGTCATTAAGAAAATAAATTTTGCAAAAATGCTTGGCCGAAGTGACCATCCCATCTGGAATAAGATTCCAGACAGTAGTGAGATGTGAATGTATGAACTGAGGACCAAGTAGCAGCTTTACATCAATAGGAGTGGAATGTAAAAAAAACAACTGAATCTCGAACTTTGTGGGCTGCGACGCGACACTCCTGTTGCAGCCTAGCCTGAGCATAACAGAAGGCGATACAAGCCGCCAACTAAGTAGAAATAGTTTTTTAGAATACAGGACGTCCCAACTTATTAGGATTAAAGGAGACGAACAGTTGAGGAGATGTTCTAGGAGCCTGAGTAAGCTGTAACTAGAAGGCAAAGCTAGTTTACAGTCTAAACTATGAAGAGCCGTTTCTCCAGGATGAGAATGAGGCTTAGAAAAAACTACGGGAAACATTGGATTGATTGAGATGGAATTCAGTGAGTACCTTTGGAAGGAACTTTGGATGAGTGCGAAGCACCACTTTATCATGATCAAACACTGTGAGAAATACCACTTTTTCAGTGAGATATTTAAGATGAGCGAGGACATTGGTTCAAAAGAAGGCTTCATTAGTCTAGCAAAAACCACATTAAGATCCCAAACTATTGGAAGTGGTTTAAGAGGTTTGACGTTGAAAAGTCCTTTCATAAATCTGGATATAAGAGGATGAGCAGTGAGAGATTTTCCATCAACTGGTCTATGAAAAGCATTGATAACACTGCGATGAACTCTAATTGAAGTGGTCTTGAGGTCCGAATTGGATAAATGTAGAAGGTAATCCAAAACTGAAGATACAGAGATGGATTTAGCATCATGATGTTGAAGAGTACATCATTTGGAAAATCGCTTCCATCTGTGTTGATAACTGTTGCGTAGACTGTTTTCTTGATGCTTCCAAAATGAGTCTGACAGGCTGAGAAAGATGAAGATCAGCCTACATCAGGCCGAGAGGTACCAAGTTGTCAGAAGCAACGACTGAAGATTAGGATGCAGAAGAGATCCATGACTGCATGAGGAAATGGAAAAATGTGAAGAGGGATTGGTTCCTTGATACCGAGTTGAAGTAGAAAGGAAAACCAGGGTTGTCTGGGCCACCAAGGAGCTAAGAGAATCATGGTGGCCTCCTCCCTTCTGAGCTTGACAAGCGTCTTGAGGATGGAGGATGAGAGGGATTGGAGGAAACACAAAAACTTGTGTGTCCTATCCAATAGAAAAGCATTCACTTCTAGTTATTGGGGAGAGTACTGCCTGGAGCAAAACTGGGGCAGCTTGTAGTTGATGGGGGATGCAAACAAGTCTATCTGAGGAGTTCCCCACTGAAAGAAGATGTGATGCAGAACTGCAGAGTTGAGCATCCATTCGTGTGGCTGGAGAAACCCACTGAGTTTGTCTGCAAGAGAATGCTTTTCTCCTTGAATGTATATTGCCTTCAGGAATATGTTGTGAGCAATCGTCCAGGTCCAAATCTTTTGGGCCTCCTGACAAAGACGGAAAGATCCTATGCCGCCTTGCTTGTTTACGTAATACATTGCGACCTGATTGTCCGTGCGGATAAGAAGGACGTGATTGGTGACAATGTGCTGAAAAGTTTTGACAGCATTGTAGATTGTTCTGAGTTCCAACAGATTGATATGGCAAAGGCAGTCCTGGGTAGACCAGTGACCTTATTTGCGAAGACCGTCCATATGAGCCCCTCAAGCGTAGGTGGACGAGTTCGTTGTCAGAACCTTCTGATGTGGAGGTGTGTGGAACAACCCTCTGGAAAGATTGGAAGAGTTCATCCACCACTGCAGAGATTGTCAAAGTGAAGGAGTGATGGCAATATGTTAAGACAGTGGGTCGAGAGCTTGAAACAACTGAGATAAGAACATAAGAAGTTGCCTCCACTGGGTCAGACCAGAGGTCCATCGCGCCCAGCAGTCCGCACCCGCGGCGGCCCATCAGGACCATGACCTATCAAATGGTCCCTGCCTCATCCTATAACCTATCACTACTTCTGTCCGTACCCCTCAATCCCCTTATCCTTCAGGAATTTATCCAAACCTTCTTTGAATCCCTGTAGTGTCTTCTGCCCTATCACAACCTCCGGGAGTGCATTTCACGTGTCCACCACTCTCTGGGTGAAGAAGAACTTCCTGGCATTGGTTCTAAACCTGTCCCCTTTCAGTTTCTCCAAGTGCTCCCTTGTACTTGTTGATCCCCATAGTCTGAAGAATCTGTCCCTGTCTACCTTATCTTTCAGGATCTTGAAAGTTTCTATCATGTCTCCTCTAAGTCTCCGCTTTTCCAGGGAGAACAGCCCTAGCTTTTCTAGCTTGTCGGCATATGAAAAGTTTTCCATACCTCATCATTTTTGTCGCTCTTCTCTGGACCCCCTCAAGTATTGCCATGTCCTTCTTGAGGTACAGCGACCAATACTGGACACAGTACTCCAGATGTGGGCGTACCATCGTACGATAGAGTGGCGTGATGACTTCCTTTGGCCTGATCGTGATATCCTTCTTGATGATACCCAGCATTCTGTTTACTTTCTTTGAGGCTGTCGCACATTGTGCTGATGCTTTCATTATTGTATCCACCATCACACCCAGGTCTCTTTCAAGGGTACTTACCCCTAGCAATGATCCCCCCATTTTATAGCTGAACATCGGGTTCTTTTTCCCAACATGCATGACTTTGCATTTCTCTATATTAAAACTCATCTGCCACTTTTTTGCCCACTCTTCCAGTTTCGTTAGGTCCCTTTGCAGTTCCTCACAGTCTTCCGTGGTTCTGACCCTGTTGCAGAATTTGGTGTCATCTACAAATTTGATAACCTCACATTTCGTCCCCGTCTCCAGATCGTTTATAAATATATTGAACAGGAGCGATCCCAACACTGACCCCTGCGGTACTCCGCTCGTGACCCATTGCCAGTCTGAGTATTGGCCCTTCACTCCAACCCTCTGTTTTCTGCCTGCCAACCAGTGTTTATTCCATCGGTATCCATCCCCCTCCACCCCGTGGTTCCACAGCTTTTTAAGCAGCCGTTCGTGGGGTACCTTGTCGAAGGCTTTTTGGAAGTCGAGGTAAATGATGCCTATGGGTTCCCCTTTATCCATCTGGCTGTTTATTCCCTCAAAGAAGTGTAGTAAGTTCGTGAGGCATGACCTTCCCTTGCAGAAGCCATGCTGGCTCGCCCTCAGCTGCCCATTTTTTTCTAGATGCGAGAGTCCATTGAGGCATCCTGAGATGAAGTCTCGCAAATGGAGTAACATTTTCTTAGATAAGAGTGATGGCAGGTGAAAAGTCTGCTTGAAAAGCTGAATCAAATTTTCCAATCTTTGCTGAGGGAGAAATGCTCCGAGATGAATGGTATCTAGTAGAGTTCCGATAAATTGCAGATTCTGAGATGGCTGAAGTTGGGATTTGGAAAAACTTTTGAAGGAAGAGAATTGTTAAGCAAGTCGCTGCAATCACCCTTTGAAAGGATGGATCTTTGATCAGCCAATCATCCAGACAGGGGAACACCTGGAGAACCCTGAGTCTGCAATGCCCCTGCTCTACCACCAGGCACTTGGTGAATACTCTGGGAGAGGATGCAAGGCCTTGTATTGATAATGGTGCTGTGCCACCTGAAATCTATGGAATTTCCTGGAGGTCAGATTCACTGGAATGTGAGTATAAGCCTCTTTGAGATCTAGAGAGCATAGCCCAGATATGGGCAACTCCGGTCCTCAAGAGCCGGAATCCAATCAGGTTTTCAGGATTTCCTCAATGAATATGCATTGAAACCAGTGCATGCAAATAGATCTCATGCATATTCATTGGGGCAATCCTGAAAACCCAATTGGATTCTGGCCCAATTGGATTCTTGCCCATGTCTGGCATAGCCAGTCGTTGCGATCTAAGAGGGGATATAAAGTTGCCGGGGACAACATACAAAACTTTTCCTTCACTAGAAACCTGTTGAGGTCCCTGAGGTCTAAGACTGGATGCAGACCTCCCGTTTTCTTTGGGATGAGAAAATACCAGTAGTAAAACCCCCAGTTTCTCTGCGCAGGTGGAACCTCCTCTATAGCACTGAGAAGAAGGAGGGATTCTATCTCCTGAAAAAGAAGGGACTTCTGCTGAGGGTTGAAAGAAGACTCTTGGCAGATGATCTGAAGGCATACCGATGAAGTGAAGAGAGTATCCCTCTCAAATGACTTATAACCCAGAGGCCTGTGGTTATCAGTTCCCAATGTGGATAATACAGCTGGAGCTGACTTCCGATTGGTTGAGGAAGAGGCTGAGAAATAGGAACAGCGGCTATGCTCTCTAGAAACTCGTCAAAAAGACTAAGCAGGCTTTTGAGGAGCTGCTGTTTGAGATTTCTAAGGGCGCTGTTGTTTTGCTTTTTCTGCTGCAATCTAGGCAGAGCAGTTTTGTTTTGAAGAAAAACGCCTTTGATATGAAGAAGGCTTAAAAGATTTAGAAGCTGAAGGTTTAGGCTTAGATTTAACCAAAGCATCCCAAAGTTTCTCATGATCAGTAAGCTTTTGTCTGGCATTTTCAATAGTCACCAAACAGTTCATCTCCCAAACAGGGAATGTTCGCTAATCTGTCCAGAAGATTGATGTCCATATCTGAGACTTGTAGCCATGCAAGATGTCTCATTGCTACTGATATAGCTGATGCTCCTGAAGATAGTTCAAATACATCATAAGCTGATCTTGCCATGTATCTTCTAGCTAAGGCAAGGATGTGAGATATATGTTGAAATTCCTGCAAATGTTGTGGGGGAATGTATCTATTAAAAGAAGACAATTTCTTTACAAGGTGCTTTACATAGCAGGAAATATAGAAATTATAATTTAGAACTCTATTCGCTAGCATGGAATTTTGGTACAGGAGATGCCCAAATTTGTCCATGGTGCATCCTTCATGCCCTGGTGGCACTGAGGCATAGACTTTCGATGAAGTAGATTTTTTCAATGTCAACTCTATTACTACGGACTGTTGCTGAAGCTGTGGTTTGTCAGAACCTGGAGAATAAATTATTTTATATAGAGAATCCAATTTTCTGGGAGCCACTGTAATGGTTAGGGGTGTTTCCCAGTTCTCTTTAAGTATACCATGCAAAGGTAGTCTGAAAAGTTCTTCAGGAGGCTCATCATAATCTAAGGCCTCCAAGTATTCAGCACTGTAGGCAGAATCAGCTTCTAGCTTGACTGGTAACTCCTTGCCCAACTGGCGAATAAATTTGATAAAGAAAAGTTTCTCAGTAGGAGATTTAGCTCTCGATAGAGACTTTTGTGAAGACTTTTCTGAGGTAGGATGATAAGTTTCCTTTGTAGACTCAGGTAAGTCTTCAGCTGAATCAGACTGTAAGAGTCATTAAAGGGCTTGGTGAAGGAGTGTGTCAAGCAGATCGATGCTTGCATCGAGCCCGGCGTCGATCCAATGACGAGGATGATGCCTGACGTGACCCTCTTTTATGTTTGGAAGTCTGTGAAGGAGAGTAATGTTTCCTTTAGGAAGCACCTGAAGAGGAACAATGCTTATTGGATTTGAAGCATCGAGATGAGGAGGAAGAATGACAATGCCTCGATAGGACCTGTGATGATGTGGTCTACTCTTAGGTGTGGAACATCGATGCCGCTCTGGAGAGCCAGTGTCAATACTGTAGGACCTGGTCGTCTTATGCTCAGGCTGGACCAGTACTGAGGGAGTCAATGTCGGAGTGAGAAGCTTAAACATATCACTCACTTGGAAAAGCGATCATGCTTTTCACAGAATGAAAGCACCGGTACCGGCAGCCTTTCTGCCAGTACCATTGGTGCTGCATCTTGCCTCAGAGAGGATGACCTCGACGAGGATGCACACCTCGATGTAGGACAGGCAAAACGCAGGAGAAATTGTTGCTTAGTCGGCATGATACGCTGACAGGTTAAAAATGCTGGGGCTGTTCTCCCTGGAGAAGAGGAGACTTAGAGGGGACATGATAGAAACCTTCAAAATCCTAAAGGGCATAGAGAAAGTGAATAAGGACAGATTCTTCAAACTGTGGGGAGCCACAAGCACTAGGAGTCACTCGGAGAAATTGAAAGGGGATAGGTTTAGAACAAATGCTAGGAAGTTCTTTTTTACCCAGAGGGTGGTAGACACATGGAACACGCTTCCGGAGGATGTGGTAGGCCAGAACTCTGTACAGGGGTTCAAGGAAGGTTTGGATAGGTTCCTGAAGGATAAGGGGATAGAGGGGTACAGATAGAACTTGAGATAGGTTATAGAAGTGGCCAGAAACCACTTCACAGGTCGTGGACCTGATGGGCCGCTGCGAGAGCGGACCGCTGGGCGAGATGGACCTCTGGTCTGACCCAGTGGAGGCAACTTCTTATGTTCTTATGACTCGATGCAACGTGACTTTTGAGATCTGTTGGGAAGCTGGCGGCTTCTTAGTTGGCTTACCAGAGGGAACGATGTCGCCTGACGCTGGTGTCAATGTCTTCGATGTCAAAGGCTGTGACGTCTTCTCTTTTTCCATACTGGTGCCAAACAATTTTTCTTGCTGAAGTCTCCGCTCTTGATGGAATGTTTCTGCAGGGTACAACACCGAGCACAAGAATCTACACAGTGCTCTGGGCCAAGGCACTGCAAACAACAACTATGGGGATCAGTGATGGAAACTGGCCTTTGGCACCTGCAGCACTTTTTAAAACCCAATAATGGCCGGGACATCGACAGAAAAAGCACCTCAGCTAAATTTAACTCAATGGCTGAAGGAAATGAAGGGGCCTCACCAGCTAAAGCTCACGAGGAGAAAAGAGGAAAAAAGTTTCCTCGTTCTTTTTGCTTTAATAAAATATCAGCATCAGTGGCCTCGGGAGGGGGGAACGAATCAAGCGAGTTTCCCTTACTTCCTATGGGGAAACTCACTTTGATATATAAGCAATTTGGTTTACAAGCATGCTTCTGGAACGAATTATGCTCATAAACCAAGGTTCCACTGTACTCTTAAAAAAAGTATAAAAATGGAAGAAAAAACGCATGAGTGGGAAGGCAAATGGCAAAAAATTGAACAACGTTAAGAGATACGTCTTAGCTCTGCAGAAAACTAAGAACCAAGGTACCGCAAGTCTGAGTTGGGTGGAAAGGAACTTGCGCATGCTCTTTGCAGGCAGTTTGCAAACTTTCAAGTTCTTAAGTGGTGATTCATTTTTAAAGCTGTCCATTCCGGGGCTTCATGGATGACATCACCCTCATGTGAGAATATGCTGCTCGCTTGCCTTGGGATAAATAAGGCATACTGATATAAAACAGATGTGAAACCAGAAACACAAAAACTCACAGATAAACCCATAATACCCCCAATCCCACTGCCCCCCAGAAATACAAAAAAGAACAAAGAGAAAAGCAGCAGCTGAATAGCGAAGCCCTTCTTCAAACAATTAAAGTACAAGGACTTATAAAACAGAAAAATGTTAACCCATACCATTGAGCACACAGGATTGCTAAATGGAAACCAGAGATCTGGGACTCAAAATATGTTGTATGTCCCCAAAACTTATACCATAAAATATTGCAGGTGCCCCCAAAGAAATGAATGATACTCTCTCTCTTTTCTCTCCCTCTTAACATCCATGTCAACTTATCATATAGAAGCAGGTCCTGCTGTATCTTCACCCAGCAATGGAGTTGAGGTCAAGCTGCAAAGCGCCACTGTGTAGCAATAGTAAGTCTAGCAGGTAATAGGTTCAATATGAACTCCTTCTGACCCTCCCACAATCCATCATCTAATCCCCATCCCAAATGACACGCTCAAGGACCCCAGTAAAAATCCCCCTGGAGAATGAAGGTGTAACAGCTCCTGTCTAATTGAATAAGCTCTTTGTTTTAGCAGCAGATATACATATCTTCATTATTTTATTATGACTTAGTAATTACTCTTTTCTTACTTCTTACTTCATGGATCACTTATGAGGACTTGAGTGTATTAAGAAATGTTTTTTCTTATTTTAATGATTTTTCTTTAAATTGTTATGTCTTAGATTACACTTTCTGTACAAGATATTAAAGCTTGAAGAATAATTTTGAAAATTAATAAAGAATTAAATAATAATAATAATAAAAATCCCCCTGGATCCATTGGGAAAGAAATTCTCAAACCGTAGCCCAAAAATTCTGCACCACCTTATAAAACCACCATATATGGTCAAAGATCCAATTCTCCACAACGCCTCCAATAATCCGCAGTCCCACTTTTCCACATGAAATACAACTGGAGAGGGCAGATATACACTCTAACTTTATATTGCAGTTGCTTATATTTAGTGGCCCAGGAACATGTATGAATATACAAATAAATCTCTTTCCACTCCTCTTCCCCTAGAGAATTCTGCCCCAAAACATTCCACTGAGACTCATGGGATCTTTCAAAGTTCCGAGACTCTTCCAATAATGCACAGCAAACCCTAGAAAGCAATTTTTTAGAACTTAGGTCCACAAACAAGGAGCTTTCCAAGTGTGTAAGCAGTTGAGAACTTTGACATTGTGAAATAAAGGACCTAAGCTGAAAATAAGCAAAAATAGGGGAAAACCCCCTGAATCTGCCTCTCCAATTGACTCTTAGTAATCAGTGTCCTGTTGTCTAATAAATGTTTAAATTTTATCACCTCTCGCCTCCTGTCCCAGCCAATTCCAAGAATTTTTACCTCCCTCATGCCTTCCCCGTGTACTGTTAGTATCCCTGGTGGCCCAACTATGAACTCGTGGAAGCCAATCAGCTAGTGGCTCCACATGGGCAGGAGCGAAGGAAGGTTGCTCCTGCCGCGATTCACCACTGGACCATCAAGAAAGATGGAATTAGCTGGGACAGGAGGTAGGAGGGATCCCTCCTGTCCTGGCCACCGCAGGACCACCAGGTCTCATGGCAGGTCTGGTGGAGGCCTGCAAGTCATCGGGAAGGAGAGGGGACAGGGTACAGAACCTGGCCAGGGAGGAAGTGGGGCTGGGTGAAGAGCCTGGCAGGGGTGGGGAGGGAGTAAAGCCTCGCAGGGCATTGCACTTGAATATTACACCCCACCCACCCTCGTTTATATTTGAGTCAACCTTTATGCCTCCTCTTTTTTTTTTTTAAGTGGGGAGGTTACCTCGGTTTATATTCAGGATTCGGGTAGATTTATATTCAAGTATATACAGTATTTTACTTTCTGGGAAAAATCAGTGCCCCCACACACACTTTAAATCTCTGTGTGCCCATTCAAGCAAAGGGGCCCCAAAAAGGGGTGCTCCTGGACCAACAGAAACTTATTTTTACTGACTGAAAAATGACCCCTAATTTTGAAAATACTCCAGGGGCAGAGAAATAACATTTCAATAGAAACCCACGGAACATCTGTCCTGTCCCTACAATAAAAAAACAAAGCTTGAAACATAGCCGCTATATAGTAGGCGCACAACAGAGGAAGGTTTACACTACCTCCTCTTTCTTTCGTGCAAATTGTTGTTGTCAAATACAAGCACTACCCGTGCCCCATATTAATTTACCTATCTTCTTTTCCCACTGAGCAAGCAATGTGTTTGGTATAGCTAAAGAAAGCTGTGGAAACAAAATTGAATTTGGGAAGAATCATCTTATAATTCTCCCCCACCAACTCAAAATTAATTTCCAAGTCTTCCATTTCCTGCCCTAAACACAAGAACAGCCTTACTGGGTCAGACCAATGGTTCATCAAGCCCTGTATCCTGTCCTCACGGTAGTCAATCCAGTTCGTCTTGCTTGATGAACTTCTTGCACTTCTTTGAGGGAGTAAACAGGCAGACAGACAAGGGTGACCCGGTTGACATTGTATATCTGGATTTTCAGAAGGCGTTCGAAAAGGTCATAGAAACATAGAAACATAAAAACATAGAAATAGACGGCAGATAAGGGCCCACGGCCCATCTAGTCTGCCCACCTTAATGTCCCTCCCCTACCTTTGCCCTGTGAATAGATCCCATGTGCCGATCCCATTTGGCCTTAAAATCAGGCACGCTGCTGGCCTCAATCACCTGTAGTGGAAGACTATTCCAAGCGATCAACCACTCTTTCAGTGAAAAAGAATTTCCTGGTGTCACCTCGTAGTTTCCCGCCCCTGATTTTCAACGGATGCCCTCTTGTTGTCGTGGGACCCTTAAAAAAGAAGATATCTTCCTCCGCCTCGATGCGGCCCGTAAGATACTTGAACGTCTCGATCATGTCCCCCCACTCTCTGTGCTCCTCGAGCGAGTATAGCTGTAATTTGTCAAGCCGTTTTTCGTATGGTAGATCCTTGAGTCCCGAGACCATCCGGGTGGCCATTCTTTGCACCGACTCCAGTCTCAGCACATCCTTGCGATAATGCGGCCTCCAGAATTGCACACAGTATTCTAGGTGGGGCCTCACCATGGATCTATACAATGGCATAATGACTTCCGCCTTACGACTGACAAAACCCCTTCGTATGCAGCCCATGATTTGTCTTGCCTTGGACGAAGCCTGCTCCACTTGATTGAACAAAATAAAGTCACCACATTCATCAATATGCTTAGTAAGCTTGTTTTCTACTTAGAACTCTGGTCAGAGACATGAAGGCTGATTACTCGGCCTCACCTACCAATCATTGCAGTGTTCGGAGAAGTTTTTTTAAATTTGAATTTTCATTAATGCGCTAGCTTTCAACGCTATGCTAAAGATATTAATATTCTCATGAATTATTATAGACTATACAAAATGACTTAACTTTGAATAGTGACTGGTTCCGACGTGCACGTTTCGTTGCTGCGTCAGGGAACCGACAAAACAGCTGAGTTTAAAGCTGGTAGTGAAGTCACTGAAACAGAAAATGAATACTGTAAATAACTGTGTAACATAACGTAAATACAAGTTATTAAATGCTATAGCTCTATCTCATGGCTATTAACTGGAAGAGCGCACTCACCATTAGATTGCAAAACTAGATTTCTCAAAAAAGTGTTTCTTCTTAGACGTTTCAAACAGGGCAAGCAAAGTACAGACGCTATTTATAGGTAATGCAGAGCCGGTGGGACTGTCACGTCAGAACGTTGAACGTAACTGTCCCGGCCTGCCGAATACTATTGCATCATCAAACTCTCTAATTTTAGGAACCAAACAATCCTCATTCTCAACAGGAAACTGTTATTCGCTAGTGAAATCAGACTGAAAAAATAAAATGACTGAAAAAATAAAGATCTATAGTGTGAATGCTGAATCTTGATGGAAAATATATACAGAATCAATATTATACAAAAATTGGTCACAAAAAGGCTCTCCACTCAACTTCACTGTTTAGCCCCCGAGGGAGCAGGGTGCCCAAGGTATAGATCCATTTCTGCTCTAAGGCATACAGTTTAGCTTTCATATCGCCTCCCCTAGGTAGCATGGGGGCATCTAAAATTGAAAATCGCAGAGAGGATACAGGATGTTCATATTGGAGCCAATGTGGTGTAAGAGGGGCTTCTGCAATTGCTTTAACTATCCTGCTCACGTGTTCCCCAATGCGTACACGAATCTTTCTGACAGTATGCCCTATATATAACATCTGGCAGGGGCATTGGATAATATATACCACATTTTTCGTGTTACAGTCGGTAAGGGCTAAAGATCTGCGCTTAATTACCCATTCAGGAAGTTGTAAGTCTTCCAACCTGACACTATACTGACATATAGAACACGCAGAGCATGGTGAGTGAGTTCCTCTCTCATACTGTCTAACTGACTCAGAACGATAAAGGACTTTAGTATTTTTTCAGTCATTTTATTTTTTCAGTCTGATTTCACTAGCGAATAACAGTTTCCTGTTGAGAATGAGGATTGTTTGGTTCCTAAAATTAGAGAGTTTGATGATGCAATAGTATTCGGCAGGCCGGGACAGTTACGTTCAACGTTCTGACGTGACAGTCCCACCTGCTCTGCATTACCTATAAATAGCGTCTGTACTTTGCTTGCCCTGTTTGAAACGTCTAAGAAGAAACACTTTTTTGAGAAATCTAGTTTTGCAATCTAATGGTGAGTGCGCTCTTCCAGTTAATAGCCATGAGATAGAGCTATAGCATTTAATAACTTGTATTTACGTTATGTTACACAGTTATTTACAGTATTCATTTTCTGTTTCAGTGACTTCACTACCAGCTTTAAACTCAGCTGTTTTGTCGGTTCCCTGACGCAGCAACGAAACGTGCACGTCGGAACCAGTCACTATTCAAAGTTAAGTCATTTTGTATAGTCTATAATAATTCATGAGAATATTAATATCTTTAGCATAGCGTTGAAAGCTAGCGCATTAATGAAAATTCAAATTTAAAAAAACTTCTCCGAACACTGCAATGATTGGTAGGTGAGGCCGAGTAATCAGCCTTCATGTCTCTGACCAGAGTTCTAAGTAGAAAACAAGCTTACTAAGCATATTGATGAGTGTGGTGACTTTATTTTGTTCTATCAATCTCTTTAGTCACTCAACAGTAACTTTAACTTGTAAGAGTTGCCCCTGTATATTTTTTTTGACTTTGCTCCACTTGATTGGCAGACTTCATGTCCTCACTGACGATTACCCCCAAGTCTCGTTCTGCTACCGTTTTTGCTAGAATCTCGCCATTAAGGGTATAAGACTTGCATGGATTCTGGCTGCCCAGGTGCACAACTTTGCATTTTTTGGCATTGAAGTTGAGTTGCCATGTCCTAGACCATCGCTCCAGTAGGAGTAGGTCGTGCATCATGTTGTCGGGCACTGAATCTTCGTCGGTTGTGCATTTGCCCACTACATTACTCAGTTTGGCGTCATCGGCGAATAATGTTATTTTACCTCGAAGCCCTTCTGCCAAGTCTCTTATAAAGATGTTGAATAGGATTGGGCCCAAGACTGAGCCCTGTGGTACTCCACTAATCACCTCCGTCATTTCGGAGGGGGTGCCGTTCACCACCACCCTTTGGAGCCTACCTCCAAGCCAGCTCCCAACCCATTTCGTCAATGTGTTACCTAATCCTATAGAACTCATCTTGCTCAGTAACCTGCGGTGTGGTACGCTATCGAATGCTTTGCTAAAGTCCAGGTACACGATGTCCAGGGACTCCCCTATATCCAGCTTCCCTGTTACCCAGTCAAAGAAGCTGATCAGGTTGGATTGGCAGGATCTCCCCTTAGTAAATCCATGTTGTTGGGGATCCCGTAGATTCTCCTCATCCAGGATCTTATCTAATTGGTGTTTGATTAGAGTTTCCATTAGTTTGATCACTATCGATGTTAGACTCACTGGTCTGTAGTTTGCTGTCTCCATCTTTGAGCCTTTCTTGTGGAGTGGAATGACGTTAGCCGTCCTCCAGTCCAACGGGACGCTGCCTGTACTAAGGGAGAGGTTGAAGAGCGCGGACAGTGGCTCCGCCAAGACATCACTCAGCTCCCTAAGCACCCTGGGGTGCAGGTTGTCCGGCCCCATTGCTTTGTTAACCTTGAGCTTTGACAGCTCACCGTAGACACTGCTGGGCGTAAACTCAAAGTTACTAAACGGGTCAACTGAGCCAACCCTTGTCTGTAGCTGAGGGCCGAGCCCTGGCGCTTCTCGGGTGAAGAATGAGCAGAAGTATTCATTTAATAGTTGGGCTTTTTCCGAATCCTTTTCCACATAGTCTCTGTCTGGTTTCCTAAGACGTACAATCCCGCCTGAGTTTTTTCTTCTATCACTGATATACCTGAAGAAGGATTTATCTCCCTTCTGGATGTTCTTTGCTAGAGACTCCTCCATGAGGAATTTAGCCTCCCTGACTGCTGTTTTGACGGCTTTTGATTTGGCCAGGTAGTCTGCTCTAGAGTCCTGCTTCCCTGATTGTTTGTAAGAGATGAATGCTTTTTTCTTCTCCTTGATCAGGTCTGAGATCTCCGCAGTAAACCACTGTGGCTTATTGTTCCTTCGCCGTTTACTTACTGATTTTACATAGCGGTTTGTTGCTTCTTGTATGGTTGCTTTCAAAGTCGACCACATGTCTTCCACGTTATCGGTTTCTTCTTGGCTTTGTAGCGCCTGGTGAACGAAGTCTCCCATTTCTTTGAAATTTGTGTCCTTGAATTTGAGGACTTTGGTTAGTGTAGTAGATTTAGTGAAACCTTTCCTGATATTGAACCATACCATGTTGTGGTCACTGGAGGCCAATGTGTCACCCACCGAGACCTCTGTGACACTTTCTCCATTGGTAAGTATCAGGTCCAGTATTGCCTGATCCCTTGTCGGTTCCAACACCAGTTGCCTGAGGCTTGCTCCTTTCATAGAGTTTAATAGCCTCCTGCTGCTGCCGGAAGCAGAGGTAAGTGTAACCCAATCCACATCAGGCATGTTGAAGTCACCTAGCAATACTGTGTCCCCACGCAAGGTGATATTTTCTATATCTTCGATTATTTCCATATCCAGGTCATCCTGTTGTCTTGGGGGTCTGTAAATTACGCCAAGGTCCCGCATGAACAACTACTTCAAAAAATTGAGAGCCATGGAATCGAAGGTGAAATACTCACATGGATTAAAAACTGGCTGGTGGATAGGAAACAGAGAGTGGGGATAAATGGACCATATTCGGTGTGGAAAAGCATCATGAGTGGCATGTTGCAGGGTTCGGTACTTGGACCCGTGCTCTTCAACATATTTATAAACAACTTGGAAATTGGTACGACGAGCGAGATAATTAAATTTGCAGATGATACAAAGTTATTCAGAATAGTGAAGACACAGAAGGATTGTGAAGACCTGCAACGTGACAAACACGTTCGAGAATGGGCAGCGACATGGCAAATGAAGTTTAAAGTGGATAAATGTAAGATGATGCATGTCGGTAACAAAAATCTTATACACGAATACAGGATGTCCGGTGAAGTACTTGGAGAGACCCCCCCAGGAAAGAGACTTGGGAGCACTGGTCGACATGTCAATGTAGCTGTCTGCAGCGGCGAAAAGAATGCTAGGAATGATTAAGAAGGGGATCATGAACAGATCGGAGAAGGTTAACATGCCACTGTACTAAGCCATGGTACGCCACACATGGAATAGTGTCCAGCACTGGTCGCCGTACATGAAGAAGGACACAGTACTACTCGAAAGGGTCCAGAGAAGAGCGACTAAAATGGTTAAGGGGCTGGAAGAGTTGCCATACAGTGAGAGATTAGAGAAACTGGGCCTCTTCTCCCTTGAAAAGAGGAGACTGAGAGGGGACATGATCGAAACATTCAAGATAATGAAGGGAATAGATTTAGTAGATAAAGACAGGTTGTTCATCCTCTCCAAGGTAGAGAGAACGAGAAAGCAATCGCTAAAGTTAAAAGGGGATAGATTCAGTACAAACGTAAGGAAGTTTTTCTTCACCCAGACAGTGGTAGAAAACTGGAACACTCTTCCGGAGACTGTTATAGGGAAAAACACCCTCCATGGATTCAAGAAAAGGTTGGATAAGTACCTGTTGGAACAGAACATACGCAGATAAGGCTAGTCTCAGTTAGGGCACTGGTCTTTGACCTAAGGGCCGCCACGGGAGTGGACTGCTGGGCACGATGGACCACTGGTCTGACCCAGCAGCATCAATTCTTATGTTCACTACTCTCTGGCAAAGAGTAGCAACATTTCATGCTACTGATCCAGGGCAAGAAGGCTTCCCCCATTTCTTTCTCAATAACACTATGGACTTTTCCTCTATGAAATTGTCTAAACTATTCTTAAAATCAGCTACGCTATCCATTCTTACCATCTCCTCTGGCAATGCATTCCAGAGCTTAACTATTCTCTCAGTGAAAAAATATTTCCTCCTATTGGTTTTAAAACTATTTTCCTGTAACTTCATTGAGTGTCCCCTAGTCTTTGTAATTTTTGAAAGTGAAAAATCAGTCCACTTGTACTCATTCTACTTCACTCAGGATTTTATAGACTCCAATCATATCTCCCCTCAGCCATCTCTTTTCCAAGCTGAAGAGCCCAACCTCTTTAGTCTTTCCTCATACGAGAAGAGTTCCATCCCCTTTATCATTTTGGTTGCTCTTCTTTGAACCTTTTCTTGAGATAAGGAGACCAGAATTTAACCAATACTCCAGGTGAGGTCAGCACCATGGAGCTATACAGAAGCATTATAACATTCTTAGTCTTATTAACCATCCCTTTTTTAATAATTCCTACCATCTTGTTTGCTTCTTTGGCCTGTGCCACACATTGGGTGGAAGGTTTCATCATATTGTTTACAATGACACCCAGATCTTTTTCTTGGGCACTAACCCCCAAGGTAGACCCTAGCATCTGGTAAATGTGATTTGGGTTATTCTTCCCAATGTGTATCAATTTCCATTTGTCCAAATTAAATTTCATCTGCCAATTGGACACCCAGTCTTCTAATTTTCTAATATCTGCCTGCAATTTTTCACAATCCGCATGCGTTTTAACAAATTTTAACAGTTTAGTGTCACTTGCAAATTTAATCACCTCACTCGTTCCAATTTCCAGATCATTTATAAATAAGTTAAATAGCACCGATCCCTGTACAGATCCCTGTGGCACTCCACTCTTTACTCTCCTCCATTGAGAAAAATTATCATTTAACCCTACCCTGTTTTCTATCCAATAACCAATTCCTAATCCACAACCAAACTTTGCCACCTATCCCATGATTTTTTAATTTTCTCAGGAGCTTCTCATGAGGAACTTTGTCAAAAGCTTTCTGAAAAGCTAGATACACATCAACCGGTTCACCATTATCCATGTTTATTCACACCTTCAAAGAAGTCAAACAAATTGGTGAGGCAAAATCTCCCTTGGCTGAACCCATGCTGACTGTCTCATTAAATCATGTTTATCTACATGTGCCACAATTTTATTTTTTATCATTTTTTCCACTATTTTGCCTGGCACTGAAGTCAGGCTTACCGGTCTGTAATTTCCCAGATCTACCATGGAACCCTTTTAAAAAAGCGGCATAACACATTGGCCACCCTCCAATTTTGTAAAGGGCTGCTGATCTTGGATAACATGAGGAGTGTAGTTAATATTTTTCATTGGTTGTGCTCTAAAAAAGAGAGAGGGGCCTTTCTCTTGCAGTAGACGCAGAAAAGGACTTTAATAGGGTAGAGTGGGAGTTTTTGTTCACTCTGCTTTATAAGGTGGGCATGGTTGACAACTTCACTGCCATGATCAAGGAAAGAGATTGGAACTTATATACCGCCTTTTTGTAGTTTACAACCACATTCAAAGCAGTTTACATACAGGTACTTCAAGCATTTTCTCTATATGGCCTACATGGACCAGTGGAGGATTAAGTGACTTGCCCAGGATCACAAAAAGCAGTGCAGGGTTTGAATCCACAACCTCAAGGTGCTGAGGCTGTAACTCTAATTGCCTACACCACACTCTCCTCCAAAGCTCTATATTTGCATCCTCGGTCTAATAATTTTAGTGACAGGTTAAATCTCACTAACACCAACATTTCATGTTGGAGTTCTTTTAGTACCCTGGGATGTATTTATCATTTTTTAACTTGTTAATCTAGCTTACTACATCTTTCAGATTGACCGAGATTTCTTTCAGTTCTCCACATCATCACCCTTGAAAAACATTTCCGGTTCAGGTAGATCTCTTACATCTTCTTCCGTAAAGAATGAAACAAAGAATTCATTCAGTCTCTCTGCTATGGCCTTATCCTCCTTGAGCACCCCTTTTGCTCCTTGATCATCCAATGGTCTCCATGGATTCCCTCACAGATTTTCTGCTTTTGATGTACCTAAAAAAAAATGTTTTTGTCTCTTTGGCAAGTTTCTCTTTATATTCTTTCTTAGCTTTCTTTATCAATGCTTTGCATCTAACTTGCCAGTGATTGTGTCTCTTCTTATTTTCTTCATTCTGATCCTTTTTCCATTCTTTTGGCTGTAATAGCTTTTTTCATTTCACCTTTTAACCATGCTGCTTCACCTTTTAACCATGCTTCTTCTTTTCACTTTAATATATGGAATACATCAAGTCTGGGCTTCCACGATGGTATTTTTAAATAACATCCACGCCAGGTTAACAGACAACTGCACCCCAAGACAACAAAAACTGTGAGTAACCCAGCGGAAAGAGACGTACCCACTCTGAGAGCGAAAAAACAATCCCCAAGGTTTCAGTCTTGCCAACATTCAACTTATAGCCAGAAAAAAGGGAATAACATTTCAGTTCTGTAAGAGAAAAGGCAGAGACTACTCCGGATCATTCATGAGAATCAAGGTATCAACAGCGTACAGCATCAGCTTGTTTGTTTTAGGGTCAATCTGTACAGGGGAGATACCAGGATTCAATTGAATACATGCTTCAAAAGTTCAATTACCAATGCAAAAAGCATTGGTGACAATGGGCATCCCTGATGAGTTTCCCTATACAAAAACTGCTCTGAATTGATCCCATTGACCACTATACTAGACTGAGAATGCAAATGCAGAGCTTTGATCAAGGCAGTGAAGTTGCCCACCTTATGAAGCACTCTACCCTATCAAAAGCAAGAGAAAGGACCCCCTCTTTTTCAGAGTGCAACCAATGAAAAATATTAACTACTCTCCTCATGTTATCAGAGATCAGCTGCTCCTTTACAAAATCAGTTTGATCAGGATGCAATATTTTGGTTAAGACATCCTCTAAATGAAAAGCTAAGACGTTTGCAATAATTTTAATATTGCAGTTTAATAGCACAATAGGTCTGTAACTGGCACAAGATTCCAGAGGCTTTCCCTCCTTGTGTAAAATTACAACATTAGCTTGAAACACAGATGGTGGGAAGCTCAGACCCCCCCCCCCCCAAAAGCCTCATTCATGACTAGTCAATAGATCCTCATACCTCATCAACTGATAATATTCAAATGGAAAGCCATCACTACCACACGCCTTCCCTCTGGCCAAACTCTTAATCGCTCGTTGTATCTCTGCTGCCTCAACAGGTCTATTAAGCAGGAGTTGATCCTTCCCCATCCACCTTAGGGAGATTACTAGAATCCATATATTGCTGAAGAGTCAAGGCATCATTCTTCCCTTCTGACCTAAACAAATGTTGGTAAAAGTTTTAAATTGGTCTGCAATGGCCGCATTGGTCTTATGGGCAACTCCAACCTCCCCCACTATCTCCTTCACGAACTTAGCAGCTTTCTTCTTTCGCAACTGCCAAGTCAGTAAATTCCCTGCCCTATTACTACGTTCCAAATAGGATTTCTTGGCTAATCTAGTACGAAATTCAATCTTCTCTATCTCTAAAGCATCTATTTTATGTTTTACAGCCATAAGCTCTTTATAAAGAACTTTACACCCATGCGAGCATGCTCTTGCTGAAGATGCCCAAGTATAGACTTTAAAACATTTAACTCTGCCTCTTGAGCTTTCTTATAGGTAGCTCCAAGTTTCAACAGATATCCTCTCATGGAAGCCTTTCCTGCATCCCAAAGAGTTCAGAGACATCAGGCTTGTCATTAAAAGACAAAGTCCAGCCATGCTGTCCAGACACCCTTTTTCCCCTAATAATTCTACATTTAATCTCCACTGCCCAAGCCGTCCCACTTCTTTTCCCTCTAAATTCACTATCATATATAGTGGAGTATAGTCAGAGAGACAAATGGGATCTATCCCCACAGAGGTGATCTTATTCAAACTGCGCTCTTCTAGCACAAAAATATCTATTTGAGAATAAGAGCAATATTGTGGGGAAAAGCAAGTATATTCCTGAACACCAAGGGATCGTCTCCTCCAAACATCCACCAATGCATACAAATTCAAAGCATCCTGCAAGGTTTCCCCCTTCTTCTTCCACCCTTTGACCGATTTACCCAACCTATCCAATCCTCCTAGAACACAATTAAAATCACCTCTGATGATTTTCATTCCCTTTGCCACTTTCTCAAGAAAAGTAAACCATGTCTCCACTGGGTACACATAAATCAGGGGTGTTCAACCTTTTGGCTTCCCTGGGCCGCACTGCCCGAAAAATATTTTTCTGGGGCCGCATAAACACTAACATTATGAGCAAAGTTCCAAATCTGCAATCACTAATATAGAAGATGTATATATCTAATAATAAACCTTCATTAAAGGGACACTGTGGAGAGGAACCCAAAAAAGCAGTAATACTTACCCTGACTGAGTGATCCCTCCATGTGCACCACTGACAGTGGGAGCAGCCACAGGCTTCTGCATCCCCATTCTGATGAGCAGGGATGCGTGCTCATGGTTCTATTCACTTCTATTACAGCTATGGTGAGCCTCTTCAGAGGTGAGCCTCATAAGAGTGGGGATGCTGAATCAGCTGTCAGCAGCGCACATGGAGAATCGTTTAATCAGGATAAATATTACTGCTTTTTTGGGCCTCCCACTTTGAGCTTAGACTCCCTCAAAATGAATATCTCCCATGCTGTAGCTAGTAGGGATCCCCAAGCCTCACCAACTGACGGCCACCTCCTCCCCCTCCAACTTCCCAAGTTCTGCAGCTGGCAGCAATATTGCAGAGCTGCTACCTTCCCTCCTCCCTTCCCCCCTCCCTTGGCTTTCATGCATGCATGAAAGCAGGGGCAGCTTGAGGATATTGCCATTGGCTGCAAAGCTTGGAGAGTTTGAGTTGCCAGACTGGAGGAAGATATCTTCAGTTGGCAGGGCTTGGGAATCCCTACTAACTCAAGTATTTATAAATTGCACTGAGGCGGGGAGAAACTTTGGTGCCCATCCACTAATTTTGAGCTCCAGTCCCTCCTCCAAATCAGCTGTATATGACTACATCACTGAATACAAAAATAATTGTGATGCACATATGCTAAAGCTAACATATTCAATCCAGTTAATAAATTAAAAATAAAACAATTTTTTCTACCTTGTTGTCTGGATGTTTTGTTTTTCCATCATTTTGGTCCCAGTTTCTCTTTCTGCTTTTTGTCTATCTTCAACTAATTCTCTTTCCAGTGTCTGTCCATTTTTTTTCTCCTCTTCTTTCGTTCTATTTCCTTCTTATGCCTATCTCCAATGTATTGATTTTTCCCTTTCAGCTTTCTTAACTTTTTTTTTCTGCCTTTGTCCACTCAAATCTTGCCTTCTTTCTCACTCTTCTTCATTTTAAATGTTCAGCTACCTCTCAATTCTCCAACTTCTCTCAGTCCATAGCTCTCTCATTTCCCATCTCACTCCTTTCCCAGCCTCCTATTCCCTTCTATCTACTCCCCATTACCACATTTCTACCACTGTACTCACTGCTCTCACTTGACATCTCTCTTTTGACCTTATCCACATGGCTCACCACTTTTAGAATCCCCCTCCCTCTCTCCACTGGTCAGGCTATAACTCCCTGTCCCTCTCTCCACTGGTCAGACTATAATTCCCTGTCCCTTTCTTTCCATCCCCTAGCATCATCTTATCCCAGCTCTCTTCCCTCCTGCCCTTCCATGGTTCCATCTCTCCTCCTCTATCTCAATGGTCCAACATTTTGCTCCCTCTCTTTTCTGTTTTTCTTCTCTCCCCCCTTGATGCTGAACAATGAAATGGAGAAAAAAAAAATTGAGATGTTGCATCTCTCTGCCTTCCATCCACAGGCCTAACATTTTTCCCTCCCTACCATCTCTAGATCCAACTTCTCTCCCTTTCTCTTCCCAACTGCCCCCCCATCCCATCTCTCCCCCCTGTCTGCTTGCCTCCCTCCCACCCCCAGGTCCACCATTTCTTCCTTTCTCTTGCCAACAGTTCTCCCTTCAATTATCTCTTTCCCTCTTTCTCCACACCACTTCAGGTCCAACTTCTCTCTCTTCAGACCATTGCCTACCATCTCTCTCTCTGCCCTCTGTTTCTGGCCCCATAAGCTCTCCTCCCAGGCCCAATCTGACATTTCTTTTAATACCCTCCCCCCCCAAAAAAAAAAAAAAACCATCCAGGAGTCTTCCTCGGCCCAGCATGTTCTCCCCCCCTTCTCTCTGCGCCCATGCATCTCTACCTCACTCCTCGCCCACCACGTCCAATAATTCTCTCTGTCTCTGTTCCTCCTCTCTCTGCCCAACAGTTCTCCTCTTTCTTTATCTCCCCAAATACACCATCTCTTTCCCTCTCTCAGACACCCAATTCTCCCTTTCTATTATCTCTTTCCCTCACTCCCTCCATTCTTCCATCTTATGGCTCATGCTCCCCTCTATCTTTCCCTTCATTCTGTGTCCTAAGTTCATGCTCCTCCCTCCTTCCTTCCATCATTTTTCCTAAGTTTGTGCTCCCTCCCTCTCAAGTCTTCAAGTCTCACGCCCTTCTGTGCCGCAGGTGTTTACCTTTTTCCTGCTCCCTCCTCCGTCTTGCAGTGTTCGCTCAAAGCCGCGGGCAGCAGCTCCCACGTGCCTCCCTTGGCTGATCTTGAAGTGTTCCCTCTGATATCACAACATCAGAGGGAACGCTTCCAGGTCAGCCACAGGAGGCACGTAGGAGCCGCTGCCCGCGGCTTTGAGTGAACGCTGCAGCAAGACAGAGGAGGGAGCTGGCAAGACGTTAAACAGCTGTGGGTGGCAGAGGAAAACACCGCATTGTCCTCGAGCGCGAGTGGGGCCACACAAAATTCTTCATGGGGCCGCGGGTTGGACGCCCCTGACATAAATTCAAAAACCTCACTGCCTTATCTCACAATCTACTCGTAACCCAGGCCACTCTACCCTCTCCATTCTTCCCCTCCTCATATTTAACAAAAGGCAAGGTTTTCCTAAAAAGAATTACCCCCCTTTTTTTTTTTTTGCTAGTGAAGGAAGCAGCAATAATCTCCCCATACCCATTTCTCTGCAGTTTCATATGCTCTGGTTCAGTAAGTTTGGTTTCCTGCAACAATACTATATCTGCTTTCAGTTTTTTTCAAATAATTCAACACCCTCTTTCTCTTCACGGGCCCATTTAGCCCTTCTCCATTGAAAAACACTACTTTAAAACCCAATAGACACCAAAAATATCCATATCCTTTCACCATCCAGCAATCTGCAAAGTTTGAAACCCAACTTCCCCCAAAACCCCAAACTTGTACCCCCCACCACTACCCCTCCACGGAGGTTTTTCAGAAGCCCGATTGCTGCATTTTGAACATGCTGGAGATGTCATACATTCTTCACCGTGAGACTGCTGAATAGCACATTGCAGTAATCCATGCGGGAGAGTACTAAGGCATAGAGTAGTTGGGTTAAGTCAGACTCTGAAAAGTAGTTCCTTATTTTTCAGAGTTGTCGTAGGTAGTAAAATGAGGAAGATACCACCTGAGAGATATGGTCGGAAAGCGACAGGTTGCAATCATAGAGTATTCCTAGGCTGCGCACTTGGTCTTTTGCAGTTATAGTAGTCACAGCAAGCGATGGGCATGGTCACAGCGTTCTTTGCGGATCCAAAGGAGTTCCGTCTTGGAGGTGTTTAGTTGTAATTTGTTGACGGACATCCAATTTTTGGATTTCTAAGAGGCAGGTTAGGAGCTACACAATCTGGGTGTCATGGGCTTTTCTTAGAGGTTGGTACAGTTGGATGTCATCCGCAAAAGTAGTGAATCCGTATTTGATATTTGTGAGTTTACATTACATTAGTGACTTTTATTCCACCATTACCTTGCGGTTCAAGGTGGATTACATAAGAGGTTATCTGGACAATTCCAGAAGAGTTACACAGTTGAGTAGATATTTGTGAGTTACATCTAGGACAGGATATTTGTGAGTTATATCTAGGACAGGTCTGTTGTAGAGATTGAATAGTAGGAGGGATAGCAGAGCCGCGTGTGGAACACCGTAATTGATCGGTTTCAATAGCACGTCATTGAGCAGAACGCTTTGGGATCTGTTATTTAGGAAAGAAGAGAACCATCGTAGCGCAATGTCTCGGACACCAATTTCAGAGAGCCGCACAATGAGGAGAGGATGGTCAACAGAGTTGAAGGCCACACTGAAATCCAGAAGTACCAGGACATCATTTCCCTTGTCCATGAATTTTCAACGTCAACGATGTCAAGGAGGAAAGTTTCAGTACTATAGAATTTCCTGAATCCCGATTAGAAGGAAGATAGGGCACCTTGTTCATTAATGAAGGAATGTAATTGGGATAACACTTTTTCTCCCAGGATCTTGGAGATGAAGTGTAGGTTGGAGACGTTTCTAAAGTTGCCGGGCACATTAGGGTCGAGTGTGGATTTTTTCAAAATTGGTCTGAGGACTACTGACTTCCAGTTTGTGGGCACTATGTCTGTTTGTAGAGAGGAGGTGATGAAAGGAAGGATGGAATCTACAAAGGCATCTTTCACCGTCACTTGGATGCATGGCAGACAGGGGTTCAGGTTGGAGCCAGAAAGGCAAATTGTGTCTAGTATCTCAACGATGTTGTCGCGGGAGACAATTTTGAAGTGTTAGGCTCCTAGTTGTAGTTTTAGTTGTTTTGTCTGAATCGCAGGGGGACAATGTCTGTAGCATGGTGGAGTCAAGGTAAAACTGTATTTAGACTACTTTGTCAGCGAAGTAGTCTGAGAGTGTTCGCTGTTGAGTTCAGTGTTAAGATACCAGTTGTCTCCTTGTGACGTCATGAGTATATTTTTTGTTAGCTTGAAAGGTTTTTTTTAAGCTATTGGAGGTCTTTAAGAGTTGTTCAGAGTAGTACTTCCTTTTAGCCTCCAGGGTGGCTATTTTATATACTTCATGCAGATCCTTCCATTTGGGCCTGTCACTAGTAAGTCCTGATTTGTACCATTTCCTTTCCGCTCTCCTCAGTTCTCTTTTCTTAGTTCTTGTCAGTAAACCAGGGGGAGGAATATTTGTAGGGGTAGTATTTGATCTTTGACTAGGGCCAACCCTTCCTATAGGATTTTTACCTCAGTGTGCCAGTCCACCACAGCTTCATCAGCTGATTGAGAATTTGGTTTTGATGTTCCTGCTAGGTTAGAGAGGCCTGTGGACAGATTCTCTAGATTGATTGCATCATTGTATTTTATGTTGAGGTTGTTTCCTCATCAATAGTTGCTTTGTTATATAGTTGTGGTTGAAGGTGATCAAATAGTGGTCAGACAAGGATACTGGTTTGATGGTTCAGGCTGGGGTTTGTGTGGTGAGCGAAGTGTCTTTTTAAGTAAAAAATCAGGTCTAGGAAGTGGCCCACAGAGTGAGTCAGTGAGGGGATCATTTGTTGGAAGTTTAGGTCCAATAGTGAAGTAATGAAGTCTTCTGGGGCTCCAGTCTCATGTGGGTAGTTAGTGAAATTGAAGTCTCAAAGTATAATGATTTGGTTGACCAGTTTGCTAATGACAGATAGTAGGTTATTTATGACGGTCATTGGAGAGTACGGAGCTCTGTATATCAAGTCGAAGGTTAGGTCTCTGCTGTGACCAACCGAGAAGGTGAGGCGTTCTAGCGCAATAAGTGTGATGGCATCTATCAATCTTGGGTTGAGGTTGGACTTAATGATGGGGGCTACTCCTCAACCTCTAGTGTCGGTGTGTGAGCAAGCTATTGCTTGGTATCCTGGAGAGCATACATACCCAGGGTAGTTCCGTTATTATCTTAGAGCCAGGTTTCAGTAATTAGGAAGATGTCCCAGTTATTGTCTGTGAAGAGGTCATTTAGTATAGTATCTTTGTTGCTTACAGATCTTGCATTTGTCAGTGCCATTTTGAGGTTACTGGGTGTGGGTGAGGGGGGGGGTGATGGGGATAGCCTAAGATATCGGGGTCTGTGGGGTCTGCGTGGTAAGAATTTCCTGTGGGGAAGGTGACAGGTTACCATATCTACCCTGGCCTGTGATTACTGGGATGGGGTAATACATGTTGGCAAGGAGAGTAATTGGCATTAAAATAGGAGAACACAGCTTGTGGCGCTGGTATTATGAAAGTAATATAATTTTGAGTGGCTGTGGTGGATAGGTTAAGAATATAGAGCTTTATTAGGATTTGGTTGGGTATCATGTGGGGTTGATTTGTAGGTGGGTCTTTATATGTAATGTGAGCCTAGCAGGGGATGGGTGGGTGGGAGGGCTTAAGCTGGGTTCACTGTGTGGGTGTGAAGACTATCTTGATGGGTCTCCTGGAGTTAGCAAAGGCTATGTCAAAGGTGCAGTTTTATGGAAGCAAAGAGTTTCTGTTAAAGTCAGAGTTAGGAG
Organism: Geotrypetes seraphini; assembly: GCF_902459505.1. Classification (NCBI taxonomy): domain Eukaryota; kingdom Metazoa; phylum Chordata; class Amphibia; order Gymnophiona; family Dermophiidae; genus Geotrypetes; species Geotrypetes seraphini. The sequence continues at coordinate 406,329,961 of NC_047084.1, read as the reverse complement.
AGAATTGGAGGAGTGCAGCTTCTAGTGTGAACTGTAGAGCCACAGGTGGAGTAAATGACTGCCTTCAAAGCTGAAGCAGTCTGTTTTAGGCAGAGGGTTTGGTAGTGGAATTGCAGATATGTTTCGCTGGGTACACACTAGCAATCTCCCCCGGTCCCTGTTTTGCCTTTTTCAGCTGGCCCCAGCTGGACATGGCTATAGAATCCGCCAAAGGTGCTTAGGAGTTCGCTTCTGAAGCCATCTCACCACCTCACATGCCGCGTGGCACATGGAACACAGCTGCTCGCCGTTCAGTCATCAGCTGCAAATGAGGTATGAATCTGAAGAATCTAGCTCTGGGGAGTCAAAATGTAAAAAATAACTTCAAATTCAAAAATGGAAAATCTAAAACAGCTGCCGCACGAGCAATTTATTTTTAATAAAACAGCCCAGGAAAACCTCCAGGACCCTCAAACCACAGCAATTTTAGGATTTCTGGAATGGGGGGGACCCAGGGCTAATAATATTTAATCAAAAAACTCATTTTCAAGCCCCCCCAAAATTGATCTCACAGGCTGTCAGCCTTGTATTCACTGTGCCATGCTATGCTTTGGGCTGCAATGGAGAAGCTGAATAAGCAAACTGGAATCCAGTAAACTGGGATTGCTGGTCTTCTGACTGCCTCTCCGGATCAACACTACTCCACTTTCAACCAGAGACCTCCCCCAAGGTCTTACTCTGATCCCTCATAAGAACTTAAGAAGTAAGGAGACATTCAAGATGGATACAGTCAATTATCTGAAAATTTAGTGAACAAATAAGTTTTAAGTTTTTCCTAAAATGTTTATATGACCCAGCATTAGAGATCAAGGAATTTAAATCTTTATCCCAAGAGGCTGCTTGATAAGCTAAAAGACGTTGGTGGTATTTCTTATACAGTATTTACATCCTTTGACAGAAGGGAATGAGAAGAATGTAACAGATTGTCTTGGACACTTTACATTAAAAGTAAAAGAAACTACTAAGTAGCTGGGAATAAGACCAAATAGCAATTTATAGCAGATGCAACTGAATTTCACCTGAGCCTCCACCGGTAGCCTATGCAGCTCACGAATAAATGGAGTAATGTGATCATACTTTTTTAACCCAAAGATCAAGCCTAAAGCTGCATTCTGAATTATTCATAGTCTCTGAAAATTTTTGGGCATACCGGCCAAGTAAACTATGTTACAATAATCTAATTGTTAGTCCAATCCCTGATTTTGAGTCAATCTGCATGATGAAATGTCAAAATATGATCTTATGGTACGCAGTTTCCATAAAGTATGGAAACATTTGTGCACCAAGGCATCTATCTGGTTCTTCATTGTTAAATTATAATCCAGAATAATACCTAAGATTTTAATAATAGGGAGAACTTGGTAAGTTACTGCATTCAGGGTTTTTTTTTTACTAAGGCATGCTAAATGCTAACGTGTCCATTATATTCTATGGACGCGTTTGCATTTAGCATGCGCTAAATCGGCTAGCGTGCCTTAGTAAAAGACCCCCTCACTGTAAATGTTGTTTCAGTGGTGGTTGGAATGGGGAAGCATACAAAAATTTTGTCTTTTCTTGGTTGAGTTTTAGTTTAAATTCGGCCATCCACTGTTCAATAATTAAAAGTACTTCAGATATTATATGCCTGATCTGAGGGAGTGAAGTCATCGACGTAACTGAACAACTTAATCCCTAAATAAGAAAGTTTAATTCCCAGGGAAGATAAAAAGAGACAAAAGGGAGCCTTGCGGGACACCACATTGATTACTCCAACTGTAGGAATAGTCATTATTAAAATGCACCCAATAGCTATGTGAAAACAGAAAACCTCTGAACCAATTCAGAACTTTATCTTGGATGCCAATAGCATCCAGGCATTCCAACAGTTTTTTATGATCTACAAGGTCAAAGGTACTACTAGGATCGAACTGCATTATCACTGCAACTCTTGCCTTTACTGAACAGATTATGTAGACTGTCAAGAATAGAAGCCAGAACTGTTTTAGTACTATACAAAGGTCTGAAACCAGATTGAGTCGTGCAAGAGTGTCTATCAAGGTGATCAAGCAGTTGAAAGTAGACCAAGCCTTCCATCAGCTTTACAAAGGATGGGATGGATGCGATTGGTGTATAATTGGTCACTGTTAATTTAGATTCTTTAGAACTTTTAGGTATTGGAGTAATCAATGCGTGTCCCTGTGCAGATGGAAAGATACCATTTTCGAGCATATAAGACATCCAATCCAGAAGATCTAACTGGAAGTTAGCTGGAGCTACTTTCATGATTGCAGAGGAGTAAGAATCCAAAGGTCACCGTGATTTTACATATTTTCTATAGTGTATTAAAAGTGTCCCAATCCGGTTTGCTAAATGAGCCCCAGTGTAAATCGGCATGACTGAAAGTGTAAAAATGCCTACAATGAAAAATGTATTTCTTTGTGAAAGGGGCAGGTTTCTCTAAACGTTTCAATTTTAGAACTAAAGTAACTAGCTAGATCAGGGGTGTCCAACCTGCGACACGAGGGCTGCATGCGGCCCCGTGAATTCTCTTTATCTGGTTCCTGGTCTTAATCCATATCCGTTCCAATCGTCTTAGTGAACATTTCACAATATAAAGTTCTTGCGTCATACCAACTATTTGATTTACGATGTCGAGTCTTAACTTGTTTTTCTTGGAGCAATATTATCCAGAATTGTGAAGCTACTTAAGTTCCAGTGTGACAAACTCTGCAGGATCTGGTTGCTTAACAGTTTTCTCATATTGTTCCCAAAAGACAACAGGATCTATGAAACCTCTTAAATCTTCGGGCTGCCAGTCGGACTGACCCCAACCAAGATCTCCACCTCCATGGAACCTCGATCTCAACTGTGGCGAGAAATGCTGAAGAGGCCTGGTTTAGCGCACACTACGCAGAAGCGTTAGCAGGGCGTGACAGAGAGACCTTCCTAGCCCTGATTAGAGGGTCTTATAATAATAATAATAATAATAACTTTATTTTTGTATACCACAATACCACAAACAGTTCAGAGCGGTTTACAATGCAAGAGACTGTACATATACAGCAAAGATACAATGTAAGGGGAATGTACTATGCAGTTGAGGGCAGTTTACAATGCAGGGGACTGTACATATTCAGCATAGGTGTTTATACAGCAAAAATACAAAGCAAATTTACAATGCAAGAGACTGTACATATACAGCAGGGATATTTATACAGTGAAAAATACAGTACGAGAGACTTATAGAGTAAGATACAATGCAAGAGACTGTATAATGCGGTTGAAGTGGTTTACTATGCAAAGATAGTTACATATATAGCGAGGATACAGAGTGGTGAATGGCAAGAAGAATGAAACCAGTATCAATTACGGGAGGGTGCCGAGGGGGGAGGGGTAAGTAGGAAGGATGGAAGTATTGGATTGAGGGGGAGGAAAGGAGAGATCGGGGGGGAGGAGAGGTGGTAGAGTTTGGTTATTTGGAGGAGAGGGGTTCGAGAAATTTATCATAGAGGTAAGATTTGAGAGATTTCCTGAAGGATGAGTAGGATGGGGCAGATGAGATGAGGGTGGTCAGGCAATCTGTCCATCTGCCAGCTTGGAATGAGAGAGTTCTATTAAGGTATCTTTTGTAGGTGCATCCCTTTGGGGATGGGTAGGTAAACAGATAGGCATTGCGCGTGCGATTGGTGCCTGGGAACGCAAAGTGGTGAGACAGATATATCGGGGACAAGCCAGTTAAGGTTTTGTAGCAGAGGCAGGTGAATTTGAAGATGACTCTCGCTTCTATTGGCAACCAGTGAAGTTTTCTGTAGTAAGGGCTGATATGGTCTGACTTTTTGAGGCCATAGATTAGGCGGACGGCGGTGTTTTGTATGAGTCTCAGACATTTGATGGTTTTCTTGTAGGAGCCCAAATATATGATATTACAGTAATCCAGGGTGCTTAAGATTAGGGATTGGACCAGAAGTCTGAAGGAGGGGAAGTCAAAGTAATGTTTGATGGTACGGAGTTTCCAGAGGGTGTAAAAGCATTTTTTGACCTGGGCGTTGGTGTGATCTTCGAAGGTCAGGCAGCAGTCTAGGATGACTCCAGGGATTTTGATGGTGGGATTAAAAGGGTAAGTTAGACCGTTGAGTTGTAGGGTGGTGGTCGTTAATTTGTGGTTGGGATTTGCAAGGAAGAGTTTAGTCTTTTCTGGATTTAGTTTTATACATGCAAACACATTTAAAACTTTGAAAAAGTCAGGATAATAAACAAAAGACCAGGAAACCGATATATAGCATAGGAAAAGGGGAATTCACTATTTGTGTGAGGTGTTAGGTGAAGCAGGACCATATGGAAATCAGGTATAGATATACATAATACATAAATAGAGGTATTAAGAACTCCATCTTGAGTTAGTGACTCTATTTTGTGTTAGCGACTTTCTGTCTCTGTCTGTCTTTGTTCTCTCTGCGTTTCCCACTTTGAGCCTCGTGGTTCTAATTAATGCCAGACCTCTCAGTCTGGTTTGTGGAAGATATAGGGTTTCACATTTTTGAATACAGATAGTTATATGTATTAAATATGAATGAAATATATTGTGTGGATCTATGGATGGCTGGGGCCCCGAACAAATGTGTGTGATATGTGGTATGAATAATATGTGAGAGAATGATTTGTACTTAATTTTAAATGTTTTTTATATATATAAAGAAACACAGACAGACAGACACATCTATTCTAGCACCCATTAATGTAATGGGCTTAAAGACTAGTATGTGTATGTATGTATATGTATATCCAAGTTTCCAAGTTTATTATAAGATTTGATAAATCGCCTATTCCAGGTTCTAAGCGATGTACAGCTATAAATTACAAAGTTAGGGTAAACATACAAACTAAAAAGACTTAATATTAAACATGTTAAAATATCATAAAAGTACATAACATAAAATCACATGACTAAACATAAGCAACAGGACTGATTACCATATATGATCAAAGAAGGGTAAAATTATGGGGAGAAATACAATTCAATATAAAAGAAACACTTAAGGTTAAAAACATTAGGAAAAGGGGAAGAAATTTAATATAAAATGTAGAAAAGAGAAAAATTCAATTAATCACTAAAAGCGTCTTTAAAAAGGAATCCCTTAAGTTTGCTCTTAAATTTATCTAGAATTATTTCTTCTCTTAAATAAATTGGCAAGGCGTTACAGGCTAGAGGAGCCGTAACTGAAAAAATGGAATGACGTCGTGTACCAATAACTTTTAACGACGGAACAACTAATAAGAGTTGTTCAGTTGATCGTAATATTCTCGAAGTATTATAGGGGATTAAAAGTTTATAAATAAATGCTGGAGTTTTAAAAATTATAGATTTGAGAGTGAGCAAATTTAATTTGTATATTATTCGATATGTAACCGGCAGCCAATGTGCTTTCTCAAGCAAAGGTGTAACGTGATCGAATTTCTTAGCGTTTTCAATACATACATACATACGTCTTTAAGCCCATTACATTAACGGATGCTAGAATAGATGTGTCTGTCTGTCTGTCTTTCTTTATCTCTCTCTCCTTGGCCGCTGTCTGTGTTCTTCTGTCTCCCCCCCCCCCCGAGCAAAGCTGTCTGCCCCCAGCACACACCTCCCCCCAAAGCAGCCCCCTTTCCCTCTCCCTATCTCTCCATGGCCCCTTCTGTCTCCCCCAAGCACACCCTTCCCCCCAAAGCAGCCCCCTTTCCCTCTCCCTGTCTCTCCATGGCCCCTTCTGTCTTTCCCCCAGAGCAAAGCTGTCTGTCCCCAGCACACCTCCCCCCTCCTCCCCTTTCCCTCTCCCTATCTCTCCATGGTCCCTTCTGTCTCCCCCCAGCACATCCAAAGCAGCCCCCTTTCCCTTTCCCTCTCCCCCTGACCCCCTGTATTGATCCCCTTCTTACCCTCCCTCCATCCCGGCATCTTCTGGGCTGCTCCCTTCATAGCAGCCTGCGATCGTGGTGGCCGGCTTTAGTGAACCTCGCAGGTTGCTCTCCAACTCGGTAGCACATAGAAACATAGAAATTGACGGCAGATAAGGGCCACGGCCCATCTAGTCTGCCCACCCTAATGTCCCTCCCCTACCTTCGCCCTGTGAATAGATCCCATGTGACGATCCCATTTGGCCTTAAAATCAGGCACGCTGCTGGCCTCGATCACATGCAGTGGAAGACTATTCCAGCGATCAACCACCCTTTCTGTGAAAAAGAATTTCCTGGTGTCAGCTCGTAGTTTCCCTCCCCTAATTTTCCACGGATGCCCTCTTGTTGTCGTGGGACCCTTGAAAAGGAAGATATCTTCCTCCGCCTCTATGCACGTTCCCTCTGACGCGATCCTGTGCGTCAGAGGGAACGTGCTACTGAGGTTGGAGAGCGGCCTGCGAGGTTCTTTAAAGCCGGCCACGATCGCAGGCTGCTCTGAAGAGGAGGATCATCAGCAGCAGCGGTGAGCGAGGGCGGGAGGTGTGTTCCCTGCCGAGGACGCGGGCAGGGAGAGAGCTTGCCTGCGCTTCCGGTTGGTGAGTGAGTGCGGGAGGAGGGGAGTGGCCAGAATGTATCCTGCCGCCGGATTCTAAAATGGAACACGGCCATGGATCACACACCACAGCGGCAGGGATCACGCTGTTTTAACAGTGCATGCGCCGATAAGCTTTTATTATATAGGATATATATATATATAATGCAAGAAACTTTAAGGAGAAAACCTGAGAACAACATCTGGAAATAGTTAGAACCAGAAACATTATACCAGTCTTTGAGAGACTCAGAGCAGGAAGGTCAGCTGGTTTGACCTCCAGCATAGGAGGGAGGGTGCTGACAAGGACAGGGATTTATCAGCAGATGCTGAAGAGAAATGCAGGCTGACTTTAACACAGATGAACTGTTTAATTTAAGTTTTGAGAATGACAAAAAGGTATTGGATATGTTATAATGATTTTATGCATATTTAGAAATTAAAGTAAACAAAAATATGATTTGTGAAACTTTTATTTCGATGTCAAAAGGAAGTTCTTTGTTCAAACCTAAGGACAGCCTCTATTAGCCAATTGGCTGACAAATGTGATGTCAGACTGGACAGAAAATATATATTGGTGAATGAGAAAAAAGTGGGGATTCTTTGTCAGAAATGCCAGCGTTTGGCGCCTGTGAAGACTCCCACCGATGACGCAAATAATCTTTTGATGGATGTTATAGAAATAAATAAAATTAATACTTTTTTTGGAACCTTCTGCTTCATGTGCCATCATTCATGTACACTTTACCCACCTAAGAGCAAACCTGGCTGCTCAATACGTAACCGGCACCCTGATACCCCAATGGTTTTTACTCAGGGTGCCCTCAGCCTGTGCTTAAGCTCCTGAAAAATTCAGAAGGCAAACTGGTTCCCAGGGAAATGGACCCCGAGTTCTGAAGTGGCACACAGTAGGCCCCACCCAAAAGTTTTCCCTGAAAAGCTACAGTCTGGTCCCGCAGAATCTGTAACCTTTCCCAGACAGAAAACCCCAAAGTAAGGGGTTTCAAGGCACCGAAACAACTAAAAATAATAATAATTTTATTTTTGTATACTGCCATACCACATAGTTCAAGGCGGTTCACATACAGTAAAAAAAAAATAAAATAATTATACAATCAAGAAGTAGAATACAATTGATTAAAAACGCATTAAAATCAAACTAAAAGGACTTCCGGCGGAAACATGGAGCTGTAGACAGCTAGCTGCGGCGGCTCTACTACGCCCGTCCCCGGATCTGCTATTTACCGGCATCTTGCCTCCCCGTTATTTTCCCTGCGTCGTGCAGGAGTGTTCTTCGCTGGTTGTAGGTGCAGGATCGATCACTGGGGGGGCGCGGAATGGCCTCCAAGCTCTCCTGACCGGCACGGGAGCAGTTCAAACAACCGGAGCTCAAAATGGCGGACCACGTGGCACCCTTGTCTCCAGAGGCCCCGAACTCCAGATGGGTGGCTGAAGTCATGGCCGAAGTCCAGGCGGCGATTGAGAGCTCCTTGGGAGATAAGTTGCAGCGTATACTGGATAAACTAGATATGCTGGATCAGCGTTTTGCAACACTCACCTCAGAGGTACGGGAGACGCAGCAGCGTGTTAGCGCCACGGAGGACTCGACTCAGCGCATCTCCCAAGAGCAGGCAGTGCATACCTCTACCATCATGGCATTGCAGGCAAAGATCTATGATCTGGAAAACAGATCGCGCCGCAACAACCTGCGCTTTATTGGCTTGCACGAATCACTGAAGGAGACGGAGCTAGGGGATTTTTTAGAGTGCTGGCTGCCAGAGTCTCTGTCCATTCCGCGGACCCCGGGTCCCTTGAGAGTCGAGAGAGCTCATCATCTGGGGCCACGTCGGGAGTCTGCGGTTCGATGGGGGCGGTCATTTGCCGCCTTCTTAATTATCGCCATAAAGTGGAGATCCTGAGAGCATTGCGGCAGGGAAAGAAGTTGCTGTACGAGAATCGAGCAATCCTCTGCTTTCAGAACTATTCCACAGAAGTTTCCGGCTCATCGACGGTTCTCGCCCCTTTGCACCCGGTTCATCCAACGCCACATCACTTTCTCCTTGCAATACCTGGCCTGTCTGTGAGTGGTGCATCAGGGAAGGGCCTATCATTTTGACACCTTGGAGGCGGCGCAACGTTTCATCACGGAGCAGCTCCCAGAGGGCCCTGTGTGAAGGGTGACAGAGTCCGACAGGGCATGATTGTCGGAGGAACCTGACCTCCCTCCTCCCCTTGGACTTTGTTGGAGGGCCTCCTATGGTCCCTTAGCCTGGGGCTTGTGGTACCTCCCTTGTGGGGGCCTCTTGTCTCTCGCTATCTTTGCATTTTTGGTATGGTCTCTTTGGGACATGTTTGCATGGTATGGGGGTGGGGGAGGTTTGGTGGTTTGTTGTGTGATTGTGGGAGCTGGAGGGGGGAGGGGGCTTCTGAGGCTTCCTTCTTTATCTTCAGTATTGACTTCTTTGTTGCGCTCTAGGTGTGCCTTTTTTGTTTCTTTCTTTCTTGCCTTTCACTTAGGAGCAGCTTGGTTGTGGACTGGGGCTTAGCCTATCGTTGGGGCATTATGGAGGGCTTCCCGGGGCAGGTGTACAGTTTCCTGGAAGTGACACCAGTTTGGAGGTGTCCTGGGCTTGGGGTGGGGGGTGGGACTGTACGTAGGAGGAAGGGGAAGCGGGGGGTTCATTGGGGCTGGGGAGGGGGGGAGAGCTGGTTCTTCAGGGAGTCTTTTCGTTGGGGTGGAGAAGAGGGGAATCTCTGTGGAGGGAGGAGCATTTGCTTTGTGCAGGCGGCGGGAGTTTCTTTGGGGCTGTTTGGGAGACCACAGTCAGAGCTGGAGGGGTGGAGGCTGGGACACCCTTCTGGCACCCTATGGGAGGTATCTTTTGGTAGTTTTTTTTCCTCTGAGTACCCTGTCCTGGAGTATACGTTAACCTTGTGGAATGTAGGGGGATATACATTCCCCCATAAAACGACAAAAAATTTTACAACGTTTGAATCGTTCTAAAACCTCTATTGCCTTTTTGCAGGAGACCCGATTGTCATCGGTGAAACATGCTAAGCTCTGTACCTGGTGGGTGGGGGCTCACTTGGAGGTGCCTGCGGTCAGGGGGAAGGGTGGGATAATCATTCTGATTCGGAAGGGCCTTTCTTTTAATTCTCACTGAGTGGTCCGTGATTCTAATGGTCGTTATATCATTGCATTGGTTACGCTCCATAATAAGCCTCTTTTATTATGCAATGTTTATGCCCCTAACAACCCTCCGGCTCGGTTTTTTCGGGGTCTTTGCAACCAACTTTTGCAATTCGGTGAAGTTCCTCTGCTTCTTGGGGGGGATTTCAATGAAATCACCGACCCGTGCTTGGATCGTTCTTCTTCCACAGGCAGGGAAGCTGCTAAGCTTTGTACAGGGGCCCGAACTTTGGAATCTGCATTGGGGTTGTTGGATGTTTGGCAGGTACTGCACCCTCTGGAGCGGACTATTCTCACTTATCTCAGGCCCATGGGACACTATCTCGTATCGATTTGGTGCTTATCTCGCGTGCTTTGCTGCCCCAGGTGCAGGGGGTGGAACGGGCCCCATTGAAATATCTGACCACCCTTGGGTAGGTTTTCGCTGGTCGTGGGGTGAATCACGGAGTAGTCCGGGGAGGTGGCGGTTTCCGTGTTATCTCTACCGTGATGCTCGCTTTCAGGAGTTCCTGCTTCGGAAGTGGGCGGATTTTAAACATGATAACCAGCAACATAGGGACGATCCCATTCTTTATTGGGAGACGGCGAAGGCGATGTTGCGGGGAGAGGTCATTGACTATGTGGCACGGCGGACAAAAATGCGGCATCAGGCTGTTATGGCATTGGAATGTAGAGCTGCTGGGTTGCGCCGTCAGTATGGTTGGCAGCCCTCCCCTCTGCTTCGGACTCAACTTTCGGAAGTTCAACAGGAATTGAATGAGTTGTTGCACCAGAGTGTGATGCGGTTGCGAGATTATTACCATTTTCAGTTGTTTCACTTTGCTAATAAGAGTAGTCGGCTGCTGGCGCGCATGGTGAGGGTGCATCGCAGTCGGGAAGCCATTACTGCGCTCCATGACACTCATGGGGTACTGCGTCATCGCCCTGTGGAGATTTGTGAACTGTTGCGTTCCTTTTTCGAGGATTTATACGCAGCTCCAGAAATGGATGGGTTGGATGGGCGGGTGTACCTAGATAGTGTGGATTTACCTTGTTTGTCTCTTAAAGATTCCGAGGCTTTGGACCGCCCCTTTGCTGCTGAGGAGGTGGAATGGGCTATACGGCTTAGCCCTTTGGGAAAGGCTCCAGGCCCGGATGGGTTTTGCAGTGAGTTCTATAAACTCCTGGTGGAAGATATTGCTCCCATGTTGGCGGACGTCTACAATTTGAGTGTAGCCAAGGGCTTTCTTCCCCGTTACTTGAATTTGGCTCAAATTATTGTCTTGTTGAAGCCTGGTAAGGACCCCCCACTATCCTGATTCCTCTCGGCCCATCTCTTTGCTGAACTATGAGGCTAAGCTTATGGTGAAAATTCTTGCGACTCGCCTGGCTCGGGTGTTACCGTTGGTGATTTCTGAGTCTCAAGTGGGTTTTGTCCGAGATCGCCCGGTGGCCAAGAACATTCGGCGTATTTTGTGGCTTTAGAGCGGGCAACGGTGGAGGGTGGATCTCTTATTTTCACCGACAGCTTTGGACTCTGAGCCCGCCCAGGGGTTTCCCATGGGTTTCGGAGGCTTGGCAGTGGGATTTGGGTAGGGATCTGGGGGAGGGCTTTTTGTTGAGGGTGTTGAAATGCACCGCTAGTCTGGTCTCTAATGCAGATTTGAGGGAATGTCACCTTCGCACTGTCTTGTAAGCCTATTGCTCCCAGTGTCAGGCATATTATATGGGTTGTGTGGACACCCAGCTTTGTGGGAGCTGTTCTGCTGGGGTCAATTCTTACTATCATGGTATTTGGGGTTATCTGGGGATCCAGGCCTTTTGGCCTGCACTGGCCTCCTTTTTGCAGGGCCTTCTTCGGGTGTCTGTGCCTGTTTCAGTGTTTTCAATGTTTTTTGCACATTTCCCATTGCTTTCAGGGTACTCTTCCTCAGAGAAATTGTTCCTCAGTAAGTGTTTTATTTTGGGGAAGAAATGTATCCTGTGTTGTTGGTTTGCTCCTGAGCCGCCTACCTTTTGGTTTTGGAGAAACAGGCTGCATGAACTCATGGGCTGGGAGGTTTGGCTGGCTTCTTCTTCTCACCGCCGCAGTAAAGCCTTTGTGGACACCTGGACTCCTTATTTGGACACCTTGTCACCACTGAGTCGTAGCCATGTTCTGAATCGATTACAATGGTACTCTGCCTTTCCTGCTTAATATCTTTACGCTGTCTGTGCACAATGGTTCTCTCTGTTGGGAGGGGGGAGGTTTGGGGAGTTGGGGAGGGGGCTTCTGTGGGGTTGGGAGGGTATATTTTTTGTAACCGTGGAGGACATCAGAGCAAAGTCCTCCGTGGAGTTCGCTCTTATTGTTAAACATGGTTTTCAGCTGGAGTTCTTATTGTAGTGTTCTTTGTTCAATAAAAAGGGATTTCACATAAAATCAAACTAAAATAAACGAACTATAAAAACAATGTACTATTTACCAATCAAGATACAAAAACATCAATTTACAAATTTATCAAACAAATCAGTTTTTAGCAGCTTCCCCAAAAACATCTCTGCACAGTTCACTTCCAAGGAAATACTGAAGGGAACACTATATTCCACTGACAATGTGGGAGATGCTGAAAGATGAGTATCACACTTTTACAAGACCCGATTCGCGACTTTGGATTGAACACCTAATGTACAGACTCCAGAGGAGATGTAACAGAATATGCTTTTGAGAAATTCCCTTCACCTAAATCTTTAGAATCTTGCTTTACCAACTTATAAGCTTTCCAAGACCCACCTTTAGTTCTCACGCAGAAAGAAAAAAGAAGACTGCAGTTAATACAGAATACGGCCATAAAATTAATTTATAACGTGAAAAAATACGACCATGTTTCCCCATTACTAAAAGATGCTCACTGGCTACCAATCAGCCATAGGATAACGTTTAAAATAATGCTTCTCATTTTTAAAACTTTAGCAACTAATGAACCACAATTTATTTCTAGATCATTAATCCCTTACAAAACCCAACGCTCACTTCGATCATCTGATCAAAATCTACTTTCCATACCCTCCTTGAAAATTATAGGGACTAGGAGAGCAGACATGTTCACAGTAATGGGACCACAATGGTGGAACGCGCTTCCTCAGTATATTAGAATTGAACACGACATCGTAACATTTAAAAAACTTTTTAAAACTTATTTATTCAATGACGCTTTTAGCACTTGAAATTTATTTCTTTTAGGGACTCTTCTTAAATTGTGCTTTGGATTTTAAACCCCTTACCTTTTGTTTTTACCTTTTTTACCAAACCCAAGATTGTAACTTTTTAATTCCTTTCCTCCCATCTCAAGTATGTACTTTATGTAATTTTTGGTTAATATGTTAGTTTCTTTGTTTCTTTACCTGGATTATGTACATTGCCTAGCAATTTTAATAGGCGATCCATCAAATGTTTAATAAACTTGAACTTGAAACTTGAACTCAAACTCTTGCATAGCTAAAGCAGCACAGTAGTCATCCAAAATTTTCAATACATCCCCCAGACAAGAAGTGTAAAATAAGGGTTGTTAAAGCATGAAGTTAGAATAAATGTGCATGCCATTTTCTTACCAGATATTTTCTTTTATTCCCATAGCTTACCTGATAGTCTGGTCAAAAGAAGCACTGAGAATCTGACTGCTGTCCTTTGAGAAACTGAGGCATGTGACACCTTTACTATGTGCACGCTCAAATCGCCTTAAACATTGCCCACTTTGGATCTTCCATACCTAAGAACACCCAAATTATTTGTAAGAATATCATCGAATACCTGCCAGGTTCCACAGATAGAACAAAAAAGTAACCAGAGGCAAAAGCAGAAGAGCAATGTTTAGAACCAATGGGTATTAACCTTCACTGCTAGTATTACCACCAGCATAAAGCTGCAATGCATCCTGGAACAATCTAGTATGCATCTCCCCAATCAACAAAAGATCTCTTTATAATCAGTTGCAGTAATAGCTAAGTAAGGAAAACACCACAAAGTGGCACTTACTACCTTGCATATACCAGGATCGATAGGTTAGGTTCTTACCTCTGCAATCTTCTTTCTTGTAAATCCACACTTTATTCCGGGACCAGTGGGTTATTTTCCTCCACCCGCCAGGGTCTGTAGGAAGCCTCAAAACTTCAGAGGCTTTTTCCACCTCCCTTACATACCTCCTCCTTGAGCATGCTCACCAATCAATTTCAAAGCAGCCAGAAACATCTGTAGAGAATAAGGACAAGAGATAGAGGGGTACGGGGACACTCCCTGACAAGTTATATTCTGCTCACAATTATAAATGCAAAACAGCAATAAGGGAACTACAGCAAGGAAGGACTGAAGGACCAGTTCCGAATGCTAGGAGGGAAGCTGAAGACCAGAACACCGAGGGAAGTGTTCTCGGAGATCCTGCCGGTATCCAGGGCCAACGAGAAGAGGCAGACAGAGCTGCAAGCAGTCAATGTGTGGATGAGGCGCTGGTGTGAGGAAGAAGGATTCCACTTTGTGCGCAACTGGACGACATTCTGGGAGAAGAGCAAGCTATTCAGGAAGCTATTCAGGAAGCTATCCACCTCAACTGTGACGGAACAAGGCTGCTTGCAAGCAACATCAAGAGAGAAATTGAGAAGTTTTTAAACTAGGAAGAAAGGGAAAGCTAACAATCGACCAAGAGTCGATGGTTCAGGAACCGGTATACCCAGAGGATACCGTGCAGGAAGATAGCGGGAAAAACTCACCAGATCATAGACAAGACAGAAATCCTGACAGATCGAATTTTCAACACCTCAGGAGCACTCAGGACCAGGAGCACTCAGGGGCAGAGCGGGAGCAGAGTAAGGCACATGCTGAGCGTGGGAGCGAACTTCGCTCCCTCCCCTCCCGATGGTGCACCGCTGAGCCAATTGGAAGACTCAGCGGGATCTCCCAGCAGTTTAAAAGTTTTAGTTTGCGGTCTTTATTTTTCTTTTACCTCCTCGCCGGACCTCAACACCTCCCTCCACAGACCGGGAGCACTCAGGGCAGAGCGGGAGCAGAATAAGGCACACTCTGGGCGTGGGAGCGAACTCCGCCCCCTCCCCTCCCGATGGTGCACCTTTGTGAAGCGACCAAGAAGAGACCTGCTATCTACGCCAAAACCTCTCTACCACAACTTCCTCTCCTAACAACTCCATTCACAACCCATACTCCTACCCAGACACAATACACAATCAACTACCTAACCACTGAAAACCACACTGCCTCTATCATCCACCCCACCTTCATAATGAAGCTAATTCCACAAACAAACACCCAGATCATCCTATTAATAATCCTTCTCATCTCCAGTTGTAAGGTAGAAGCAAACAACCTACCCAACATTCCCACTAGCTCAATTGCAAACAAAACCCATCACCCTAACAGGAGAATTCCAACAGACAGAAACTCTAACCACCAAACAAGCGTTCAACACCCCATAACACCAGCATGGGGAAGAAGAGCAACACAACCCAAGACCAAACATCACCATAAACCACATTCACTCATCTGCCCTAAAACAAACCACAACTACCAAACAGAAACCACCACCCTTAAATGTGCCTACTTAAACATCAGAGCCCTAGGTCCAAAAACAGAACTTATAAAAAACTGGATAAAAAACGAAAACCTAGACTGCCTCTTCCTCTTAGAAACCTGGCTAACATCGGACAAAGACCCAAGAATTACGGAAGTCTGCCCTCAGGGGTACAAAATTACAGTGGCCTGCAGAAAGAAAAAGAGAGGAGGTGGATTAGCAATCTTAATCAAAGACTCCCTAACCCTAAATATATCGGAAAAAACATCCACTCCTTACATGGACCTTCTAGCATGTCAAATCTCATCCGCCACACTAAAAAAACACACTAAACTGCATGCTCTGTTATATAACACCGAGAAACTGGGCCATGGTTAGATCTGAATTTGAAAACTTCATATACCAAAACTCACTAACAGCAGCACACAACCTTATCCTAGGAGATCTAAACCTTCATCTGGAAGACCATTCATCCAAGCCAGTAGACAACCTTCTTTCTTTCCTCAACGCCTTAGCCTTCCAAATTTTAAACTCACAAACTATCCATGAGAAAGGTCACCAACTTGACATTGCAGCCTTCATGATCCATCAAACATCTACTTCAGAAATTCAAACGTCTAATGGAACCTGGTCCCCATCCCTCTGGTCAGACCACTACGCCTACACCTTCAACATCAACTGGACCAAAAACAAAACCAAACCAATATCCAAAATAGTAACCTACACATCACGCAAACGCATCGAGCCCTCCATATTCTGGTCAACAGTAGACAAAACAATCCAAGAAGATAACCCCAAAGACTTCATTACACACTGGGGCAATTTGAGCAATAACATCCTTGATGAACAAGCCCCACTGCGAACCAAAACTAGAACCTGCAGACGATCAGACCAATGGTTCGACGATGAATTACTCCTACTCAAGAGACAATGAAGACGTCTGGAGAGAAAATGGAGAAAAACCAACCTAGATCACTAGAAAACTGCCTGGAAAAAAATTAACAAACAATACAAACTTCTATTAAAAGAAATGAGAAAATAACATTACTCCAACATAATAGGCACGGAAACCTAAGACACCAAAAAACTATTCCAAATGTTAAAAGATCTAACTAACACCATACCCTATTTGACCACTAACTATAACCTCTCCCCTTCAGCCTCCCTCCTAGCAGAACACTTCAAGAATAAAATTACAAACACCAGAGCTACGCTCAATAGTAACCCAGCCCACCTAATTGAAGTCACAATACTTCCCATTGAAAATGAATCTTATGCTGCAGACAGAACCTGGTCCCAATTCCCTAAGATACATTGGACCGAATTTTCAGTCCATTTTCAGACGCCATTTTCCCAACTGACCTCAGCGAAATCATCATCACCCCAATCCTAAAAGGACCAACAGACCACCCATCCAACTACAGACCAATCGCCTCAATATCTCTATATATCAAAGTAACAGAAGGATTAGTAGCCAAACTCCTCACCAACTATCTCGAGGACCATAACTTACTCCATCCCACGCAATCCGGCTTCAGAACTAACTTTAGCACAGAGACACTACTAGGCTCCCTTATCGACACAGCAAGACAACATCTCAGCATTGGAAAAAAAAAATGCTGCTCATACAGTTGGACCAGACGGCAGCATTTGACTTGGTAGACTATAACATCCTACTGCAAATCTTGGACTCAATACACGGCAGATGATAGGTTGTATCAGGAGAAGCTTCGTCAGCAGGAAGCCTGAAGTCATGATGCCATTGTACAGAGCCATGGTGAGACCTCATCTGGAATACTGTGTGCAATTTTGGAGGCCACACTACTGTAAAGATGTGCTCAGAGTTGAATCGGTTCAGCGGATGGCCACCAGGATGGTCTCGAGGCTAAAGGGTCTCCCGTACGAGGAAAGACTGAGCAAGTTACAGCTCTACTCTCTCGAGGAGCGTAGGGAGAGGGGAGACATGATTGAGACATTTAAGTACATCACGGGACGGGTTGAGGTGGAAGATGATATCTTTCTCCTGAAGGGACCCTCGACCACAAGAGGTCATCCGCTCAAACTCAGGGGAGGGAAGTTTCGTGGAGATGCCAGGAAGTACTTCTTCACGGAGAGAGTGATTGAGCATTGGAACAAGCTTCCAATGCAGGTGATAGAGGCACACAGCGTCCCAGACTTCAAGAATAAATGTAGGATCCCTACGAGGGTCAGCCAAAGGATAGGATCACTAGGGTATAGACTTGAAAGAGCGGGTCAGTAGAATGGCATTCTTACAATTCTACTTAAATGGGACATTAGACTTAAAAGGGAGGGTCGATGGTGTGGGCAGACTTGATGGGCTGTAGCCCTTATCTGCCGTCATCTTTCTATGTTTCTATGTTTCTATATACTCATGGTTTGAAGGTTTCTTAAAATCCAGAACATACAAAGTAAAATCAGACAAAGAAAAATCCAAACCTTGGTCCAAACCCTACGGTGTTCCACAAGGATCCCCAGACTCCTACTCTCTTCAACCTATATACGGCCTCTCTCGGCGTTTACCTGAACAAACAAGGCCTAACCTCTTATAGCTATGCTGATGACATCACCATCCTCATTCCTTTTGACAGACACACTACACCAAACTCTAGTTACAGTTACAACTTGGATGGAAGACCACAAACCGAAACTCAACCCAGACAAAACTAAATTCATCCTCCTAGAAAATAACAAAACCCCAACCATAACCAACTTATAAATCAACTCTATCAACTACCCTTTGCAAACCACCCTAAAACTACTAGGTATAACTATTGACAAAGGCTGCACCATGCAACCACAAATAAACAAAACAATACAGAAATCTTTCGCAGTAATGAGAAACCTTAGACAAGTCCGAAAATTATTTGAAAAAACACAATGTCAGTTCCTAGTACAATCTCTAATCCTAAGTATCCTAGACTACCGCAACATCCTCTACCTCCCCTGCCCTGCAATAATGATTAAACAATTACAGACAATTCAGAATACAGCTCTGAGACTCATCTACTCATTGAAGAAACATGACCACATTACTGAGGCATTCATCAACTCACATTGGCTTCCAATCCAGGAAAGAATACAATTTAAATTCTACTGTATACTATTTAAAACTATAAATGGAGACAGCCCAATCTACCTAAACGACCGCCTCATCCAAATTACCTCTACCAGGCATAGAAAAACACACACTCCATTCACTTACCCCCTAATCAAAGAAGTAAAACGGAAAAAACTATACAATGGCCTATTGGCCACTCAAGCAGCAAAAATGGATAACCAAATCTCCAACGTATTGATAACAACCCCAGACTACAAGATGTTCAGAAAGGAAGTAAAAACTATACTCTTCAAGAAATCCCTTAATAAAGCTTAATACCATGAATACCCCTTCTTACCATCCCCTCCCCAACCCATAATCCTTCTTATCCCTCTCTTGGAAACTATCTCTGATCTAACTTTATAATCCTTCTTCCATAACTCTTTTTGTAATCCGCTTTGAACCGAAAGATAATGGCAGAATAGAAATCTGTAATGTAATGTTTAATGTGGATAAATGTAAGGCAACAAAACAAAAAAGCAGAGGGATTGGAAACTCAATTCACAATCAAATAAACAAATTTTCCCAGTTCTAATGCACACTGGTGGAACATGCACAATCCCTTAACCCCTTGTAAGCATGCAACTGCAGGTTAACTTCAAGCCAATATAACTTAATAGGGGAAATGCTTCAGATGCTGCAAAGCTAACATTGCTTTGAGACTTGAAAGGAGAGCTTACACTGTTCAATAGCTCCCTTTCAGCTTTCTATCACTGGCATAAAACCCTAGGTTATGCTTGAAACACAAAAAGCAGCACTTATCTTTAACTGCTATGACTGCTACTTTCTCTTTGAGTCAGTAAGCCAAAGAGAAAGTAGCAGTCACGACAGTTAAAGATAAGTGCTGCTTTTCTTGTTTCAAGCATAACCTAAGGGGTTTTTCGCCAATGATAGAAGGCCGAAAGGGAGCTATTGAACAATGTAAGCTCTCCATTCAAGTCTCAGAGCAATGTTAGCTTTGCAGCAGGAAGCCGGACTTCCTGATTCACATAGAAAACGAAAACCACTTTCAGAAGAAAGGAATAAATAGTACGTGGCATCACCGCAGAATCCATAATCCACAGAAAAGGAATCCTGCAGGGGGGGGGGCCTGCAGCTCCAAAACCCTGCGAGCTGAGGTAACAGCCACCAGGAAGACCGTCTTAAGCGTGAGATCCATCAGAGACACCTGCTCTAGAGGCACATACGGAGGGCAAGGAAGAGAGCGAAGAAGCAGATTAAGCGTTCCAGGTTGGACAAGGAAGGTGTAAGGGAGGCCTGAACTACAACGCTCCCCATAGAAAATGAACCACATCTGGATGGACTGCCAATGAGCCCCTCAGGGAAGGAAGGCTCACACACAAAAGCCCAGAGTAAAGCTACTGCTAGACCTTTCTTCAGGACATCATGCAGAAAGCACAGTTACTTACCGTAACAGGTGTTATCCAGGGACAGCAGGCAGCTATTCTCACATATGGATGACGTCATTTGACGGAGCCCCGATGCGGACGCCTCACAAGCAGACTTGCTTGAAGAAACTCGAAGTTTCGAGTCATCCGCACCACGCATTCATGCATGCCTTCCCGCCCAGCGCAGGGCGCGTCTCCTCAGTTCAGATAGCTAGCAGAGAAGCCAACCAGGGGAGGTGGGTGGGTTGTAAGAACAGCTGCCTGCTGTCCCTGTTACGGTAAGTAACTGTGCTTTATCCCAGGACAAGCAGGCAGGTATTCTCACTAATGGGTGACCTCCAAGCTAACCAGAATGGGATGGTGGGAGTGTTGGCAACTTAGGAGAATAAACTTTGTAACACTGTTTGGCCAAACTGTCCATCCCGTCTGGAGAAAGTATTCAGACAATAGTGAGAAGTGAAAGTATGAACCGAGGACCAAGTGGCAGCCTTACAAATTTCCTCAATTGGAGTAGATCTGAGGAAAGCTACAAAGGCTGCCATTGCTCTGACTTTATGGGCTGTGACTTTACTGTGAAGGGGTAATCCAGCCTGGGCATAGCAGAATGAGATACAAGCCGCCATCCAGTTGGAGATGGTACGCTTAGAAATTGGATGTCCCAGCTTCTTTGGATCGAAGGAGACAAAAAGATGAGGAGCAGTTCTGTGTGGTTTGGTGTGTTCCAAGTAGAAGGCCAAAGCACGCTTACAGTCCAGAGTATGAAGAGCTGATTCTCCAGGATGAGAATGAGGCTTTGGAAAAAACACTGGAAGTACAATGGATTGGTTGAGATGAAATTCCGAGACCACTTTAGGGAGGATTTAGGATGAGTACAAAGGACTACCTTGTCATGATGGAACACAGTGAAAGGTGGATCAGCAGCTTGTAGTTCACTGACTCTTCGAGCGGAAGTGATAGCAATGAGGAATACCACTTTCCAAGTGAGATACTTTAGATGAGCCTTATCAATTGGTTCAAATGGAGGCTTCATGAGTTGAGAAAGGAAAACATTGAGATCCCAAACCACAGGAGGCGGTTTGAGAGGAGGATTAACATTGAAGAGTCCTTTCATGAATTTGGAAACCACTGGATGAGCAGAGAGAGGTTTTCCGTCAATAGACTGATGGAAAGCCGCAATTGCACTAAGATGGACTCGGATCGATGTAGGTTTGAGACCAGAATGGGATAAGTGCAACAGGTAATCCAAAACAGAAGATAAGGAGGAATGTTGAGGCTCCTTATGATGAGAAAAACACCATGTAGAAAATCTAGTCTATTTTTGATGATAAGATTGTCTCGTGGTAGGTTTCCTAGAAGCTTCTAAGACATCTCGTACAGATTGAGAAAACTAAAGAAGAGTTACGTTGAAAGGTACCAAGCTGTCAGGTGTAGAGACTGCAGGTTGGGATGAAGCAGAGATCCTTGACTCTGTGTGAGCAGAGAAGGAAAAACTGGTAGAAGGTATGGCTCCCTGCTGCTGAGTTGAAGTAGAAGGTAGTACCAAGGTTGTTGTGGCCACCGAGGAGCGATGAGAATCATGGTGTCATGATCGTTTCTCAACTTGACTAGAGTCTTGAGAATGAGAGGAAATGGAGGGAATACGTAGAGGCAGAGATTCGTCCATTCCAGAAGAAAAGCATCTGCCTCGAGGCAATGAGGAAAGTATATCCTGGAGCAGAACTGAGGCAGTTTGTAGTTGTAGGGAGCTGCAAAGAGATCTATCTGAGGTGTTCCCCACTGTGCAAAAATCTGATGAAGAGGCGAGGAATGGAGGGTCGTGAGGTTGGGAAGATGACTCAAGTTGTCTGCCAAGCAATTCTTCGCTCCTTGGATGTAGCTAGCTTTGAGGAAGGTGTTGTGGCGGATTGAACAGTCCCACACCTTCAGAGCTTCTTGACAAAGGGAGGCAGATCCCGTTCCTCCCTGTTTGTTGACATAATACATGGCGACTTGGTTGTCCGTCTGAATGAGGACTACCTGGTCGTGAAGAAGATGTTGAAAAGCGTTGAGAGCCTTGAAAATCACTCTGAGTTCCAACAGATTGATGGGACACTGACGATCCGTACTGGTCCAATGGCCTTGAGTACGAAGACCATCGAGATGAGCGCCCCAAGCGTAATTTGAAGAATCTGTCGTGAGGACCTTCTAATGAGGGGGCGTTTGAAAAAGCAAGCCTCTGGAAAAATTGGAAGAGAGCATTCGCCAACGGAAAGACTTCTTCAAGGACGGAGTGACTGAAATATGTCGAGAAGGAGGGTCGCAAACTTGCATTCATTGAGATGCCAGTGTCTACTGAGGAATTCTGAAGTGAAATCTGTCAAAAGGAGTCACATGTACTGTGGAGGCCATGTGACCCAAAAGTACCATAATGTGTCTGGCTGAGATGGAAGAGCGGGAAGACACTGTATGACAGAGATGAAGAAAAGCTTCCAGACGTTGCTGTGGAAGGAACGCTCTGAGGTGGATAGTATCGAGAACAGCTCCGATGAAGTGTAGATTCTGTGAGGGTTGAAGGTGGGATTTTGGAAAATTGATTTCGAATCCCAGACTTTGTAGGAGCCAAGTAGTCCGTTGGGTTGCTACAATAACCCCTTGAGATGTGGAATCTTTGATGAGCCAGTCGTCGAGGTAGGGAAATACCTGAAGACCATGGTTCTTGAGAGCTGCCGCTACCACAACCAGTCACTTGGTGAACACTGTGGGAGATGAGGCCAGGCCGAAGGGTAGTACTCTGTATTGAAAATGCTGATTCCCCACCCGAAATCTGAGGTATTGACGGGAGGCCGGATGAATGGGGATATGAGTATAGGCCTCCTTGAGATCCAGAGAGCATAACCAGTCTTTCTGTTCGAGAAGGGGATAGAGAGATGCCAGGGACAACATTTGAAACTTTTTCTTTGACTAAAAATTTGTTGAGAGCCCTGAGATCCAAAATGGGTTGCAGATCGCCCGTCTTCTTCGGAACAAGGAAATAACGGGAGTAAAACCCCCTGTTCTGCTGTTCCAAGGGAACTGGTTCGATGGCATGGAGACGAAGCAGAGTTTGAGCTTCCTGAAGAAGAAGGGTGGTCTGGGATGGATTGGAAGGATACTCTCTTGGAGGAAGCTCTGGTGGAACCTGAGTGAAATGAAGAGAGTATCCTTCCCTTATGATGGTAAGTACCCAGAGGTCGGATGTAATGACCGTCCATCTGTTGTAAAAATGATGGAGATGACCTCCTATAGGGGGAAAAGGAGACAGAGACAGAGGTTATGCTTTGTTTTAAACAGTCAAAAAGGCTGAGAAGCCTTAGGTGCAGCAGAAGGTTGGGGTTTCTGTTGCTTCTGAGGTGGCTGTTTCTTCAAAGGAGGGCGAGTGTAAGGTGCCGGCTTTGGAGGAAAAAGCCTCTGGTAGATAACAGGAGGGCGTGTAGGCTAGGAGGAGCTGGCTTAGGCTTAGGTCTGACTATAGAGGCAAAGGATTTTTCATGGTCAGACAATTTCTTGATGGCTGCCTCGATGGATTCATCAAAAAGGTCATTGCCCTCACAAGGAATATTCACCAGGCGGTCCTGAAGGTTAGAGTCCATGTCAATGGTGTGAAGCCAGGCTAGACGACGCATGGCCACAGAGCAAGCCGCTGCTCGGGCAGAGAGCTCAAAGGCATCATAAGATGATTGCAGAAGATGGATACATAACTGAGAGAAAGAAGCAATGACTTCTTGAAACTCAAAATGCATGTTATCATCCAAGTAATTCAAAAATTTTGGCAAAAGAGACAAAAGAAATTCAAAATAAGTGATAAAATAAAAATTATAATTAAGGACTCTAGAACACATCATAGCATTCTGGTAGATGCGACGTCCAAATTTATCCATGGTTTTTCCTTCCCGGCCAGGAGGAACTGTGGCATAAACCCTGGAAGGATGGGATCTCTTTAAAGCAGGGATTGATGAGACAACTGGGAGTTGTCAAAGCCTTTATGATGCACAGTTTTATATCTGGAGTCCAACTTTCCCGGAACTGCTGGAATGGAAAAAAGAGTCTCCATGCATCTAGCAAGCCATTCAGAACTTCTTTAACATAATCGATCGAGAAGCCATTCAGAACTTCTTTAACATAAACCTCGACGATTTCTCTTCCCTCTCCATTGATGAACAATTCTTACTCTGGGAAACCTCTACAAAATCCTTAATGGATTTTCTGGCTCCTCAACAGGAAAAAACCCACTTTAAGTCAAACTCAAAAAACCCCAAAAAACCCTGGTATAACGATAAACTTGCCCTTCTTCATCGACAACTTCATTCTATCGAACATAAATGGCGTAAAACACGCTGCAATAATCTTCTTATCCTTTTTAAGGAAAAAAGCCTCCTATTACAAAACTATCATTCAACAAACCAAGAAAGAATACTACTCTAAATATATCACTTCCACCCGCAATTCCTCCGCTCTTTTCAATCTAGTTCAATCGCTTTCTTTATATTCTAAAAAGAAACCCTCACCCCTAACTAAGCAGCCATCTGCCACCGAGCTGGCACTTTTCTTTGATACAAAAATCAAGGATATTAGATCCCACCTTGGACCTTCTCCTCCTGTTTCTCCTCCACACATTTCCGATGACTCTATTCATCTATCATTCAGCACCTGCACAAACTTCAAACTCCCTTCACTAGCAAATCTCCTCCTAATCCTACAATCCTTAAATACTTCCAACAATCTCATGGAGAGTATCCCCCCATCGCTCCTTAAAAAATTATTTTCCTTTTTTGGCCCATTCCTTTGGGAAATGGTATAACACTATCCTGCTGACCTTTAAAATAAAACTCTCTCATCAGCCTTCTTATCTTGATAAGCTTCTCATCCCTCAATGCCCAACACGTACACTAAGGTTAGCAGATCAGAAGCTCCTTTTAATTCCTTCCATAAAAGATTTCTTTTACACCAGGAAAATAAATTTCGCAGTAGTCGCTCCAACATTGTGGAATGCTCTGCCACATTAACTCTGAATCGAACAACAATTTGATAAATTCAAGATAAGCCTGAAGACTTTTTTATTTCGTGACACTTTTACCTGTGCTTAGAGTATCTCTTTTTTTACTCAACCAACCGCTTTTTAAAGTGACCCCATCCCATATGTTTTATCCTATTCCCTCTTTTCCTTCTTCTTCTAATTATGTAACTTTTCCCCTCCTTTCCCTCTTACCCTCACTTTCAAGTCCATCTAGTTAATGTCCTTAATGTACACTTTCATTATCTTTTTTAAATATTTATTATCTTTACCTCTTTTTAAATATTTTATTGTAAACCGGCCAGATACTTGTTGATGGTCGGTGTATTAAAAGTCAATAAACTTGAAACTATGTAGTGGAAGCTTAAGAGATTCAGCCGGAGGTTGAGGAAGATGCATGACCTTGAGGTATTCTCTAGAATATTTAGAGTCAGTGTCCAATTGAACGCTCAAGTCCACAGCCATTTGTCTCAAAAAAGAGGAGAAAGATAGCTGATCTGCAGTTGCACGGCCTCGAGAAGGACTCGAGGACGTCGAGGCAGCTGGAGTCGAAGAAGAAGCCTCGGCAGGAAACCATGTTTCAAAAGAACCTGGAGACTTGGACGAGGCAATGGAAATTGGAATATCCTCGAGGGCCGGCATCGGAGACCTGGAACGAGGAGTTGGTGGTCTTGTCGAGGCCGGAGAGGATCGAGGCTTCGAGGAATGATGTCTAGAAGAATGCCTCGAAGCAGGCCTCGAGTGATGTCTAGAACTGTGTCTCGAACTGGATCTCGAGGACCGAGAAGAGTTCACCTTAGAAGCAGAAGATCTAAGATCTATAGGCTTGGAGGAGGAGCCTCGATGCACTTTCGAAGACTGTACACCCTGTGTAGAGTATGAGGTATCCTGTCAATGCACTCGCAAAGAATCTACTCCATGCGTTTCGTGCTTGGAAGCCAGACCAGACACTCGCAGAGACTCTGCTCCCTGCATCGAGTGTGGAGGATCAGACGGGGCCAAAGGCGGCTCGACCTCGCGGGACACTGCTGCATGCCCAGGCTGGAGAAGAGTAAGCAGTGTGGGTCCCATGGTAGTGAGGACCTTAAGAATCTGCTCCTCCAAAGAGGTCTGGGACGAAGCTGGCAAGGAGGGTACCGTGTCTGAAACCGGCCCACCTGCCTTGGCTGAAGGGTCCCGCACAGTGGTGCGAGAGTGTTTCGACTTGGGAGGCATCGACACTTTAATTACCACTGGCGGAACCGAGTGCTGAGCTACCTGACCTGAGGAGACAGGAGAAGATATCGCAGCAGAGGACGTCGAAGCAAGAGCCGCTCCAAACGCTCGAGGCGGAAGCAGTAGAGGCAGAGGCTTCGACGGGGGTTGAGGCCAAAGACACCTTCGATGTTGAGGGAATAGTAGACTCCATGTCGAAGAGTGTATCCACCAGGATGCAATGATGCTTAAAAGCACGAGGCTTAAGTGTTTGGAAAGGCAGGCACGAGGTAGGATGATGCGTCGGCCCAAGGCACTTGAGGCAGCGCCTGTGAGAGATATCGTGCGCTTGCACTTGCTACACCATTTGAAACCGGTAACAGGCCGGGGCATAGACATAAATACAGCCAACACAAAGTCAAAGCCTGCGGGCTGCGGCCAAGCAGCCTGTACCGGACGAAAGTAAAATTGTTTGGGGTTTGTTTTTTTTAAAGAAAGAAAAATAACAATACAGCGATTCGTGAGAAAAATAAAACACAAACCACGGTGAGACAAGGCACAAACGACAAAGTAACCGGAGAGAGCCAAAAAGACAGACTTCTCGGCTCCACGGAAAACTAAGAACTGAGGAGACGCGCCCTGTGCTAGGCGGGAAGGAACACACGCATGCACGGTGCGGATGACTCGAAACTTCGAGTTTCTTCAAGCAAGTCTGCTTGTGAGGCGTCCGCATTGGGGCTCCGTTGGATGACATCACCCATATGTGAGAATACCTGCCTGCTTGTCCTGGGATAAATTCCAGGACCAGAGGAATCGATGGAAAATAAGGGCCCATCTGCCTCAGGGCGCACCAAGCCTGGTTACACCTCCAAGCCTTCGCATAGGTCACCACTGCGGATGTTTGCTTTCTGTGGCAATGTGGTGATCACCACTGAAGAGTAGCCCCTGCTAGTCAAGGCCACTCATGCTCAAGAGCCATGCCATAAGACCAAAGCAGTCTGGATCTTGCATCGCAATCGGACACTATGTGAGAAGGCTAGAATGACAAGGGAACCGGAGCCCCTGAACCTGCTGGAACCAAACCAAGTCGGCATACTATGGCCAGACCCTCGTGGGCCATAATGCACCTCTACAGACGCCCATCATGGGCCACGGGGGAAGATGTAAAGACCCTTCTAGGGGCCAGGGCTGAACCAGAGCATCCAGGCTTTCGTTTCAAGTCTTTCATCGACGACTGAAGAAACGATCGGTTTTCTTGTTGGCCGCTGTCGACATGAGGTTGAACTTGGAACACCCCCAATGATCCATTATGCAAATGAATGCTCTTTAGCGCTCCCATTTCCCATCTCACTCCTTCCCCAGCCTCCTAATCCCTGCTACCTTTCATCTATACCTCATTATATTTCTACTTCTGTACTCACTATCCTCCTCTCCTTATCATTCCTCCCTTTGATTTCTCCCACAATTCCATTTCTAGTATCTCCTCTCTCCTCCCTCCCCTCATGGCTCCATACTGCTCTATGCCTTTCCCTCAACCATCTTTGTATTGTTCAGTTGCATAGTCAGTAAGCTGATTTGTGGGGAGGGAGAAGAGCCCAAAGTGTGTGGGCACCAAATTGTCTTTGTGTCCCTTACCCAAATGCAAAATATAAATGCATGATCTAGCAGAGATCCCCAAGTCCCACCAGCTAAAAAAACTCTTCCTCCAGCACAGCAGCACAATCTCTCCAAGCTCTGCAGCTAGTGGCAGCTCAGGGACATTGCTGTTAGCTGTAGATCTTGGCGATATCTGGCTGCCAGACTGGAGGAGAATGAGGTGGTGGTCTTCAGCTGGCAGGACTTCTCTCTCCCCACCATGGTCGATCTCTCTCTTCCCTCCCTCTCCCATGGTCCATTCTTCCTCCCCTCCATGATCCAATCTCTCTCCTCTTTATCTCCCCACCCAATTCTGTTCCCTCTTTCCTGCTGTTCTTCCCTATTCCTGCCCCATTATCCAACATCTCTCCCCCTCTCTCTCCCTAAGGTCCAACATTTCTAACTCTCTCTCTCATTCCTCCTTCCTTCCTTCTCTCATTGTCCACCATTTCTCCCTCTCTCTTTCCCATCTCCAGGACCAACATCACTCTTGCTTCCTGACCTCACTTTCGTCCCCTGTGTCCCAATAACTCTCCTTTCCTTTCCTCCCTCCCATTGTCTACCATCCATCTCTAATTCCCTCTCCCCCACAACTAAATTAAAATGGCTACAGGGTGCCCCATAGCCTGGCATATCTTCCCCTTTTCACTAGCATGGCCAGACATTTCCCTCCCTTCTAATCTATAAAATCCATTTCCTGCGCCAGCAACTTTGAATGGCTGCCTTGAAGATTTCTCCCTGCCATGTTCTAGCACCCCTCTGCTGCAACTTTGTTTCTGCTTGGACAGAACACAGCAGAGAGAAATCTTCAAGGCAGCTCTTCGGAGTCACTGAGGAAAGAAATAGGTTTTGTAAATTAGAAGGTAAGGGGGTAGAGAGAAAAACATCGGCCCATACAGGGGAAAAGATGGGGACGTTGGGTAGTGGGGTCCAGGGCAGCTGCCCTGTTTGCCCCCACATAATGTTGGCAGAATTCAGTTTTGTCTACTTCCACCTGCTGGCAGGAAGGGATAACACCCAATGGTTCAGAACACTGGAACGGATACTAAGAAAAAGAAATGCTAACTGATATATTAATGCATTCTAATGGTGCAATTATATAAAAAGATACTCTACTACAGATCAAGACAAATCATCAGAAAAATAATAAAATTCTAGAGTTCCATATTTTCTGCTTTTCCCATCAATACATTTAAAATGTAATTAATGAACTGAACTGTCTTGAGTTTATATTATACACCAGGTGTTACATATGTTGGTCTAACAGCCCAAATGGTTAAGAAATTAATGAATTTTATATCATGGTGACAAATATAAAGTGCACTAACACATGCAGTAATATGATATTTCACTCACTGAATCTGAAATAAACAAGATGGAATAGCTTGGGTAGTGTTTGAGAAACAGTCATCTAGGTCTCGAGTCAACTGACACCATCAGGGTGACATAATGAAAATCGGACAACTTCTACATGGTATATTTCTGTACTTTAGGTTGTCTGCTATTTATGCCTTTACATTTGCTTTTTTTAAAACATTTTAATGGGACTGTAAATGTTGACAGCCACAACTTTGAACACTGCAGTGCCAGATCCTTGTCCACAACACCAGGGATCTGCAAATGTGAAGAGACTCGGCAGAACTCTGGAGAAAGAGGGATCCACTAGCACAGTGTTCTTCAACCACTAGTCCATGGACCAGTGCCGGTCTACAGAAATTTCCTGCCGGTCCATAGGGCCAGCATGTGCATCAGGCCCAAAATAGTGTTCTTCAACCGCCGGTCCACAGTGCGATCGATGCGGCGTTATCTTCGAGCCAGCTCCCTCTTCCTAACTGATTCAGTGCACAAACCCACGGGCAGTGGCTCCTATGGGTATCCTGAACCGGAAGCCTTCTCTCTGACGTTGCAACGTCAGAGGGAAGGCTTCCAGATGAGGCACGGGACATGCAAGGTGCAATTAATACTATTATTTGGGGGGGGGTCTGGGGTGGAGATTGGGTCTGACCCACAACTTAGCCCAGTGTTCTTCAACCTCTGGTCCATGAACCGATGCCGGTCCACAGAATAATTCTTTTATTTCTGCCAGTCCATAGGTGTAAAAAGGTTGAAAAACACTGCACTAGCAGTTCCGCCACACTGCTTATACTACATCCCAGATCTGAGTCTGCCGACAGCTAATTATTTCCTCCTGTTCCAGTTGCCTCCAATGAGGCTTATCCACCTGCCCTGCTAGCCCCTCTGATATCATTTGGAGGATCTTTTATGCCACCCTCTTAGCGGGGGCACACTGCCTTCAAACAAGTCATCCATGAAGGGTTTAACCCAAGATGGCCACCCCTTTAGAAATAACCAAGGGGTAGGTGTTTAGGGGTCTTGATATTATTGCATATTTATTTTAATGAATTAGGAGAAAGTGCTATTTTGTAGCTGTGCAATGTCTGCTTTAGATTTTCCCCAATTAGAGTATAGGATGGTTAGAGCTTTATTAGCAATTGCTTATTATTTCACATGCACTGATATAGTAAGTGGGGAAGGGTGCAAGGACCACAACAGGCACCATCTTGGCAGGGGCACAAGCACCTCTCTCCTTTTCTCTCCCCCCATACCTCTTCAAATCTTCACTAACCATGAGCATCTCCTCATACCTGCTGCTCACAGACAGTGAAGATTTGAAGAGGTATGGGGGAGCCATGGGAAAGAATGCATAGGAGCACATATAGTACAGTACAGTAAAGGGTGCATTTGGAGGGGGGAGTGAACAACACAGCAATTCTGGGTGCCTTTGCCCCAAGTGCAAACCTCTCTCGCTATACCACTGTGCACATGTACTATATTGATGCATTCAATCTCATATTATGTGAGGAAATGGGGGAGAAAGGATGAAGAAGAGGGAAAAAATGTTGAGAAAAAAAAAGAAAACCCAAGAACAGGCCTAGATAGAAATATATAAAGAATTTTTTCCCTGGCTTTTTAAGAATTTTGGCTGGCATCTACATTTCCTGACAATTTTTCCATCCCTGGTCATGGATATCCAACTTGCTTGTCTATAATCTGCTGTGTATACCTTGATTTTTCCATCCTGAGCTCCAGTGGCCAACATTTCAGTGTCTCTGCTGAAGCACATACACAGCACTGCATCATCCATCATCATAAAGTTATCTTGAGCCTGGTACTTCAGATCCTGAAGGGGGGAAAACAAGCAGACATATCAAATCAGTATGAACAAGAATACCAATTAATTAAATATATCTCCCCTCATGATACTCTTCTGCCTACCACTCTCCCCCCATTACCTTGCAAACAAAAAATATAAAGAAAGTTGGGGCTATTTCACTCCAACTCCTGTTTAATTTTCAAATCGCAGACATGTGAGATTTGCTGCATTCTGTTCGCAGGGCTGGGGATGTGTAAAAAAATTAAACATCTACTGACCGATCCTGCATTTTAACTCCAAAGAAGTTGGGAGCCAGTGTGCAAAATATTCAAGGTTTTTTTGGTCTAGTTTTCTATAGTGAAATTTGTCTTAAGACTATCTTGTGTGTCCTCTTCCTCCTTAATGACTTTTGAACTCTTCATCCAATGTCATTCAACATAACATATGAACATAAGAATTTGCCGCTGCTGAGTCAGACCAGTGGCCCATTGTGCCCAGCAGTTCACTCCCGCGGTGGCCCCCAGGTCAAAGACCAGTGCCCTGAGACCAGCCCTACCTGCTTACGTACTGGTTCAACAGGAACCTGTCCAACTTTGTCTTAAATCCCTGATGGGTGTTTTCCCCTATAACAGACTCCGGAACAGCATTCCAGTTTTCCACCACTCTGGGTGAAGAAGAACTTCCTTACGTTTGTATGGAATCTATCCCCTTTCAACTTTAGAGAGTAACCTCTCGTTCTCTCTACCTTGGAGAGGATGAACAACCTGTCCTTATCTACTAAGTCTATTCCCTTCAGTATCTTGAATGTTTCTATCATGTCCCCTCTCAGTCTCCTCTTTTCGGGAGAAGAGGCCCAGTTTCTTTAATCTCTCACTGTATGGCAACTCCTCCAGCCCCTTTACCATTTTAGTCGCTCTTCTCTGGACCCTTTCGAGTAGTACCGTGTCCTTCTTCATGTACGGCGACCAGTGCTTAACGCAGTATTCCAGGTGAAGGCGCACTATGACCCGGTACAGCAACATGACAACCCTCTCCGACCTGTTCGTGATTCCCTTCTTAATCATTCCCAGCATTTTGTTTGCCCTTTTCACCGCCACCACACATTGCGCGGCCGGCTTCATTGTCTTGTCAACCAATACTTCCAAGTCTCTTTCCTAGGGGGACTCTCCAAGTACTGACCCGGACATCCTGTATTCGTGCATAAGATTTTTGTTACCGACATGCATCACCATACACTTATCCACGTTGAATCTCATCTGCCATGTCGCGGCCCATTTCTCGAGCGTGTTTATGGCACGTTGCAGATGTTCACAATCCTCCTGCGTCTTCACTACTCTGAATAACTTCGTATCATCCACAAATTTAATCACCTCACTCGTCGTACCAATTTCCAGATTGTTTATAAATATGTTGAAGAGCACAGGTCTATGCACCGAACCCAGCGGCATTCCACTGGTGACGCTTTTCCAGTCCAAGTATTGTCCATTTACTCCCACTCTCTGTTTCCTATCCATCAGCCAATTTTTAATCTACGTGAGTATTTCACCCTCGATTCCATGACTTGCAATTTTTCAAAGTAGTCATTCATGCGGAACCTTGTCGAAAGCTTTCTGAAAATCCAGATATACAATGTTGACTGGGTCACCCTTGCCTATCTGTCTGTTTATTCTCTCGAAGAAGTGCAGCAAATTCGTCAAGCAAGATCTTCCTCTGCTGAAGCCATGCTGGCTGGTTCTCATCAGGTCGTGTCCGTCAAGGTGCTCAGTGATGCGGTCCTTTATCAGCACCTCTACCATATTTCCTGATACCGAGGTCAGACTCACTGGTCTGAAGTTTCCCGGATCACCCCTCGAACCTTTCTTGAATATCGGCGTAACATTCACCACCTTCCAGTCTTCCGGAACCCTTCCCGATTTGATCAACAGATTGGCTATCAGTTGAAGCAGTTCAGCTAAAGTCCCTTTCAGCTTCTCTCCCAAATCCAGCCTGGGCACTCGGAGGCCTCCCGCGAGGTCATGCCGCCTCCAGTGCCTCAGTGGGGAACACACTCTCAACAGGGAGCAGAGTCTCTGCGAGTGTCTGGTCTGGCAACAATGCATGCATCGCAAGGAGCAGAGTCTTTGTCCATGCCACCTCTGGAACCGATACACTCGATGCAAGGAGCAGAGTCTTTGCGAATGCATCCATTGGAACCGATCACCCCGACGGGGTTCGAGCCTCTACGGCAGCATCCTCTGCTTCGATCGACCGCTTCCAGCCCCATCCACTACCTGGGGGCCTCAACGAATCCTGCCTCACCCCGTCCATCGAGGACAACCTCTCGACACTGATCGAGGAATTCCTCGAGGCATTCATCCAGGCACGCCTTGCCTCGGCGGAAACAGGCATACCTGGACTATTCACCTCCACCGATGCCAGAACTCGAGAACACAATGGGATCTTTCTCACCATCTCGATCCCTGTCCCCAGCGGAACCGGAAGCCTTGACTTCATCAAGCCCATCACGGAGCCAGGCAACGGCAGACCAACTACGATAGATGGCTGAGGACATGGACATACCATTGGACACGGATTCCAAATTCTCAAAGGAATACCTGGAGACTATGCGCCTCCCTCAACCACCCGCTGAGTCCCTTAAGCTTCTGTTGTACAAGCTTCTGGACCAGACCTTCGCTCGATGCCTCGAGACACCTTAATCCATCCCTGCTGTCCCGAGTAAACTGGACACCAGGTACCGCACGGTCCATCGTACTTCTACACCAGGGCCCCCCTCCCCTGGTCTGTCCCCCCCTTGAAGGCCTACATCCTCCCAAAGACCTGCCTGCCTGTCCCCCCTGAAGGCCTGTCCTCTCCCCCCCTTTGAAGGCCTGCATCGGTGCATCCCCCTGAGGGCCAGTCCCCCCCCTTGAAGGCCTGCATCCCCTCCAAAGGTCTGCCTGCCTGTCCCCCCTGAAGGCCTGTCAACCCCCTATGAAGGCCTGCATCCCCCCAAAGCCTGCCTGTCCCCCCCTTTGAAGGTCTGCATCCCCGCCGAAGGCCTGCCTGCCTGTCCCCCCCTTTGAAAGACTGCATCCACCCAAAGCCTGCCTGCCTGTCCCCCTTTTGAAGGCATGCATCCCCCCGAAGGCCTGCATCCCCCCCGAAGGCCTGCCTCCCCCCAAAGCCTACCTGCCTGTCCCAGCTTTTGAAGGCCTGCATTCCCCCAAAGCCTGCCTGCCAGCCCCCTCTTTGAAGGCCTGCATCCCCTCGAAGGCCTACCTGCCTGCCTGCCCCCCCCCTTGAAGGCCTGCATCCCCCCCTTTGAAGGCCTGCATCCCCCCGAAGGCCTACCTGCCTGTCCCCCCTGAAAGCCTGTCCCCCCCTTTGAAGGCCTGCATCCCTCACGAAGGCCTGCCTGCCTGTCCCCCCCTTTGAAGGCCTTCATCCCCCCTGAAGGCCTGCTTGCCTATCTCCTCTGAAAGCCTGTACCACCCTCCCCTGGAAGGCTGTACCACCCTCCCCTGGAAGGCTGCACCCCCCCTCCCCCCCCCCCCCCCGGAAGGCCTGCGCGTTCCCCCTGGCCTCCCACAATGAATTTTCCTAATTTCAGCAGCCTGCAATAAGATCGCTGGTGCTAGAGATCTTTGCAAGCTGCTGTACGGCTTCGGAGCTCTCTTCTCTCTGCCGCAGTCCCGCCTCTTCTCTGATGTCAGAACTAAACTAGACTTGAATATAGAACAAAGTTGTCAGACTAAAGCCAGAATCTGCAAGATATTTTGTTAAAAGCCAAAAATTCAGGAATTTTCAAAATCTTATATAACCTCT
This sequence comes from Geotrypetes seraphini, assembly GCF_902459505.1. NCBI lineage: Eukaryota > Metazoa > Chordata > Amphibia > Gymnophiona > Dermophiidae > Geotrypetes > Geotrypetes seraphini. The sequence continues at coordinate 406,295,365 of NC_047084.1, read as the reverse complement.
TTCACCAGCAATCAATTTCATAAGCTTAGCATTACTGCAATTAAATTTTTGGGGATTAAAGCAGGATGTACAAACGAGGTTGCTGGACGTTCAAATGTATTGATATCAGTATGGCAGATACTCAATAAGGTCTAACCAGTAAAAAGGTTGCTAGATAAAATGGGCACTCGCCATACAAAAGTTGAGTCACTGTCAAATTTAGATTTGTATAGAAAGCACAGTTACTTACCGTAACAGGTGTTATCCAGGGACAGCAGGCAGATATTCTCTACATGTGGGTGACGTCATCTAAGGAGCCCTGATCGGACACTCTCTCAAGCTTGCGAGTGTACCACACGTGTGCCTTCCCACCTGAGCCAAGGCGCGCATCTCCTCAGTGTGGCCTCAGTTCAGATAGCTAGCAAAGAAGCCAACCCGGGGAGGTGGGTGTGTTGTGATAATATCTGTCTGCTGTCCCTGGATAACACCTGTTATGGTAAGTAACTGTGCTTTATCCCAGGACAAGCAGGCAGCATATTCTCTACATGTGGGTGACCTCCAAGCTAACCAAAAAGGGATGGAAGGAGAGTTGGCAATTTAGGAGAACAGATTACGTAAAACAGACTGGCCGTCTCATCTGGAAAAGGTATCCAGACAATAGTGAGAGGTGAAGGTATGAACCGAGGACCAAGTGGCGGCATTGCAGATCTCTTCAACAGGAGTGGACCTGAGGAAAGCAACAGATGCTGCCATCGCTCTGACTTTGTGCCCCGTGACCCAACCCTGCAGAGGGAGACCAGCCTGAGCATAGCAAAAAGTTATACACGCAGCCAACCAGTTATACACGCAGTGCTCCAGGTGCACTTAGACATGGGACGCCCCAACTGATTCGGATCGAAAGAAATGAAGAGTTGGGGAGCAGTGCAATGAGCTTGAGTGCATTGCAAGTAGAAAGCCAACGCCCTCTTATAGTCAAGAGAATGCAGCGCCACTTCTCCAGGATGAGTATGGGGCTTAGGAAAAAACACAGGAAGAACAATGGATTAGTTGAGGTGAAAAGCCGAAACCACCTTAGGCAAGAATTTAGGATGGGTACAGAGAACCACCTTATCATGATGAGAAACAGTGAAAGGGGGGATCCGCAACCAAAGCCTGCAGCTCACTGATCCTGCAAGCAGATGTGAGCTCAATAAGAAACACCACTTTCCAAGTGAGATACTTCAAATGAGTCCGATCGATTGGCTCAAAGGGCGGCTTCATCAACTGAGCAAGGACAATATTAAGATTCCAAACCACCAGAGGGGGTTTGAATGGAGGATGAACATTGAAAAGATCTTTCATAAAGCGGGAAACCACCGGATGAACAGAAAGCGGTTTCCCCTCAAGCGGCTGGTGAAAAGCAGCAATGGCACTGAGGTGGACTTAAATAGAAGTCGACTTGAGACCAGACCTAGACAAGTGCAACAGATAGTCCAGCACGGAAGACAAGGAGGCAGACCGCGGCTCCAGGCGCAGCACCGAACACCAAGAGGAAAATCTGGTCCACTTCTGAGAATAACACTGGCGAGTGGACCACTTCCTGAAAGCCTCGAGAACATCCCGAACAGACTGAGAGAACTGGAACGAGGCAGTTAGGTGCTGAGATACCAAGCCGTCAAATGCAGGGACTGCTGGTTGGGATGAAGAAGAGAGGTTGTAGAAGGTGACTCAGATTGTCCGCCAAGCAGTTCTGCTGGCCCTGAATGTAGACCGCTCTGAGATTTGCCCAATCCCAAATCATCAGAGCTTCTTGGCAAAGAGACAGGGAACCTGTACCTCACTGCTTGTTGACATAATACATGGCCACCTGGTTGTCCGTCCGCATGAGGACCACCTGGTCGCGAAGCAGATGAAGGAAGGCCTTGAGAGCATTGAAAATGGCTCAAAGCTCCAACAGATTGATGTGACAGCGCCGCTCCTCGCTGGACCAAGGCCCTTGCGTCCAGAGACCGTCGAGATGAGACCCCCAAGCGTAGGCAGACGAGTCTGTTGTCAGGACCTTCTGCGCAGGGGGCGCGTGAAACAGAAAACCTCTGGAAAGATTGGAAAAGTGCATCCACCAACGGAGAGATCATTTCAAGGAAGGAGTCACTGCAATCCGGCGCGAGACCAGATCGCGATCCTGCCGCCACTGCGAGGCCAGGGTCCACTGCGGCACACGAAGGTGAAGCCTGGCAAAAGGCATCACATGAACGGTGGAGGCCTTGTGCCCCAGCAGGATCATCATGCTCCTGGCCGAAATGGTCGAAAGAAGATACATCTTCCAGCAAAGTCGGGCTAGGGTCTCCTGACGAGGCCGAGGCAGGAACGAGCGGAGACGAAGTGTATCTAACACCACTCCAATGAACTGGAGAGATTGGGATAGACGTAACTGGGATTTTGGGAAGTTGATCTCGAAACCCAGACGTTGAAGGAACAGAATAGTCTGTTGGATCGCTGAGATAACCTCTAATCGAGACGACGCTTTGATGAGCCATTCGTCGAGGTAAGGGTAAAACCTGAAAACCCTGCATCCGCAGGGCTGTGGCAACCACCACCAGACACTTTGTGAACACCCTTGGGGAAGACGCGAGGCCGAAGGGGAGAACACGGTACTGTAGATGGAGATTCCCCACCTGAAATCTCAAGAAATGGTGAGAGGCCGGATGAAAATTGATGAGCGTATAGGCCTCTTTCAGATCCAGGGAGCATAATCAGTCCCCCTTGTCCATTAGGGGGTACAATGTCAAAAGAGAGAGCATGAGAAATTTGTCTTTGACCAGGCATTTGTTGAGAGCCCTCAGATCAAGAATGGGACACAAGTCCCCAGTTTTCTTGGGAACCAGAAAAAACCACTGGCACACCGGGACCTCCTCAACAGCCTGAAGGCGGAGGAGAGCCTAGGCCTCCTGAAGCAGGAGGGGAAGTTGCAACCCGTCGGAAGGAAACTCCCGTAGGGGCTGAACTGGAGGAACCTGCCGAAAGTGAAGAGAGTACCCCTCCTGAATTATGGTGAGAACCCAGGAGTTGGTGGTTAACAACTCCCACTCACGATAAAAATAATGGAGCCGACCCCAGATGGGCAGGGGGAAGAATGATGGACGAATGACATTAGCGTGCTCCAATGGGAATTGTCAAAAAGATGGTGCTGACTTTGCCGCCGCAGGCGTCTGAGTTTTTGAGGAACGCTGCTGCTGCTGAGGCTGCCGAGGAGGCGGACGAGAGAGAGCCAGGGTGGACTTCTGTGGATAGCGCCGTGGGGGAAGCTTATACTGCTTAGTAGGGAAGGCTTTCACCTTAGGTTGCACCAAGGAGGCAAAGGATCGCTCGTGCTCCGAAATGGGTTTCGTAGCCGCCTCGATCAAGTCATCAAAGAGCTCGTTCCCCACACAGGGTAGATTTGCCAGGCGATCCTGCAAATTGGGTTCATGTCTACAATGCACAGCCAGGTCAAGCGACGCATCGCCACTGCAAAGGCCGTGACCCGTGATGACAGCTCAAAGGCGTCGTACGTGGTCTGTAGCATATAAAGACGGATTTGGGAGAGCGTCTCCAGAAGTTGCCAGAACACTGGTTGATGGCGAGTGGGCAAGTCAGACAGGAAAGACTGCAGGACCTTCAGGCAGTGCTTGAGATAGGAGGTGAAAGTAAAATTATAATTAAGGACACGGTTCATCATCATTTAGTTCTGGTAAAGCAGGAGACCGAATCTGTCCATCGTCCGTCCCTCCCTGCCCGGGGGGACGGCAGCATAGACCCTGAAGGGGTTAGACTTTTTCAGCGAGGATTCCACAACCAGGGACTGATGGGAAAGCTGCGCCTTTTCAAAGCCCTTTCATGGAACCATGCAGTATCTAGATTCCAACTTGGAAGGGATGGCAAAAATGGCATAAGGGGTCTCCAAGTTCCGGAAGAATGTCTGTTTTAGAACTGTTTTAGAGGAAGACGCAAAGACTCTCTAGGAGGATGAGGGAGTTCCAACTCATCCAAGTATTCCTGGGTGTACCGGGATTCAGATTGGAGACCAAGCTGAAGAGCCTTACCCATGTTCAAGACAAACCTCGCAAAGGAAGAGGTCCGAGCAGAAGAACCTCGTGAGGGGAGGAAGACCCAGAGCGTTGAGCCGCCGAAAAGGACGGGGACGCTTCCCTAGAATAGATAGCAGGCATGTCGGAGTCTTGAGAAAAGGACAACGAGGACGTCTTGCTCCGAAGCCCCGGGGAGGTAGAAGAGCACCCATGCTGCAACCAACCGGGGGAAGATCCCGGGGTATGAGGAAGTGGAGAAGAGACAAACTTCCCCGACGGCTTCGAGGGAGGGGTCTTCGACCTCGACCCGCCTCGACCGGGAGAGATCGACATGGAGGGCCGCCTTCGAGAATGAGAGGTGCGTCTCGACTGCACCGAAGCCTCGAGGGGCCTCGAATTCCTCGGGATAGGGGACCTGGCTTGGCGAGTCCCTTGGCCACTTCGAGGGCGGATGCCTTGAAGATGAAGCGACCCTCAGCAGATGCTTCGAACGAGACGCACAGGTCAAAGACCCAAGCCTCGAAGCAGCAGGGGAAGACCCACTAGAAGAGAGCTGGCGAGTCCGACCCCGAGGGGCATCAAACGGATGTTCAGGCTGGCCTGCCGAGAGTAGGGTCGAGGCAAGGGCAAGCTGGCTCAGGGCCGAGGAGGTCTGTGTCTTCAGGATGGCCTTCAGCATGTCCTCGAACATTGGCACTGAGACCATCGGATCAGGTCATACAGGTGCAGCAGTGCGCTCCAATGAGGGCGACCTCGATGAAAAGTATTCCCGTTGAGTGAAGGCACGCTTAGATGGAGGTCTCGTCGGGGCATGGCCCACCGCACCTCCCTGAGACCCCAGAGGAGGCTTCTTTGCTAGCGGACCTGAGGGAGGAAGAGGAGACTTACCCGAGGCCACAGATTTCGTCGGGGTAGCTAACGAGACCTTGGTGGAGGGCAACTTCGACGAGGTCGAGACCAGAATAGAGGCCAAGGTTGCCCTGGTCGAAGGATCCATGGCTCCAAACAGTTTGTGGATACTCGCCCGTCTCCTACGAAGCACCCGTGGCTGAAGGGTAAAATATCCCAGGCAGGATTCAATCCGGTGATCGGCTCCCAGGCACTCAATGCACCAACGGTGGGGATCAGTAATCGAAATAACCTGACTGCACCGAGTAACAGGAGGCTGACGAGAGAGAGCCGGGGTGGACTTCTGTGGATAGCGCCGCGGGGGAAGCTTATACTGCTTAGTAGGGAGGGCTTTCGCCTTAGGTTGCACCAAGGAGGCACCGCCTCCTGTTACTGCGCCAGTAACAGGTCGGGACATAGGGCCAGACCGCTCCCGCAGCAGCGTGAGGCTAGTCGGCCTAATCGGACCCGGGGCCCCGGGTCAACGATGAACACGAGAAAAACTTTGTGGGGTTTTTTTTTTAGGAAAACACACCACACAGCGACTCACCCGAATCTTGAAAACAAAAAACGAAGAAAGCCGCGGAGCAAGAGGCACTCCGATCTCGCAGAGCAGAGGAACACGGCTTCTGGCTCCGCAGAAAACAACGAACTGAGGTCATGCTGAGGAGACGTGTGCCCTGGCTCGGGTGGGAAGGCACATGCACATGCATGGTACACTCGCAAGCTTGAAGATCTTCAAGCAAGTTTGCTTGTGAGAGTGTCCGATCGGAGTTCCATAGATGATGTCACCCACATGTAGAGAATATGCTGCCTGCTTGTCCTGGGATAATTATCTTTGCTACAGTATTCTTAATAGTTACACATTAAGATAATAAAGTTTTCAAGATACCCAAAAAAACAAGGAAGTGCAGTGAACTAAATGTGAGAACATAACTCACTTTTGAAAGTCATCTGGTGTAAAGGATTTCTGATCAAAGAAAATTAAAAAAATAAAATAAAGTAAAAAAAGAAGGCACAGCTTTTAAGAGATAGAAACAACCATGAGAAAATGTTTGTATAAAGGAAGAAATCTAGGCATCATAAAATTATTTGTTTTAAGTTGCCCTTTTCTGGGGCTCCTTGGAGACAGCCTAATGGTTTGTGCAGTGTCCTGAGAACCAGGGATACTGAGTTTGATTCCCACTAGTGCACCTTATGGCTCTGGGCAAGTCACTTTACCATCCATTGACAAGATACAAAATAAGCACCTGTATATAAGATATAAACTGCTCTGACAGTAACCACAGAAAGGCTTGGTTTACGAACATAATTCATTCCGAAACCATGCTTGATCCAAAACAATCGTATATCATAGCAAAATTTCCCCATAAAAAATAATGGAAACTCAGACGATTCATTCCACAACCCAGAATCTTTAATACAAAATACTGTATGTACTCGTATTGCAAGACCTCACTCGTTTAGAACAGTCACTACACTCCCACAGCGTCAGAGAAAGAAGACCCATCGGTTCAGTTGTGATGATGTGACGGGGGTATACTGTATGTACTCGTATTGAAAGACCTCCCTCGTTTAGAACAGTCACTAAACTCCTGCAGAGTCAGAGAGAGAAGACCCATCGGCTCAGTTGTGATGTGTGTATACTGTATGTACTCGTATTGCAAGACTTTGCTCGTTTAGAACAATCACTACACTCCCGCAGCGTCAGAGAGAGAAGACCCATCGGCTCAGTTGTGATGGGGGTATACTGTATGTACTCGTATTTAGAGAATGACACGATGGCTGTTACCTGTGGCTAGCCGCAGATAACCCGCTGAAATGATGGAGGGGGGAAAAGTGCTCACTGCGGGCACAGGTACAAGGCCATCCACTGCCCTGTGGAGTGGTGAATGGCCTTGTCCCCGCAGTTAAGGGAGGGAACGCGCGCGGCCCCCTTCCTACCTACCGAATCAATCTCCCTCCCTACCCCTTACCTTTGCAGCGTTAGTAATGTAACTTGCTCAAAACTGGCCTAGCCTGCCTGCAGTCACGTGTGTTTGGGCGGAAGCTTCTCTTCTGACACAACATCCGGTTGCCTCAGAGGAGAAGCTTCCACCCCCACACACGCGACTGCAGGCAGACTCAGCCGGCTTTGAGCAAGTTACTTTACTAACGCGCCATGAAGGTAAGGGGGAGGGAGGGAGATTCTCAGGCCGCGCAAGGGGTGCTGAAGGACGGTGAGGTGAAATGGGGATTGGGGAAGACAGAGTGGGCAGAAGACCCTGAAGGGAAAAAATGAGGAAGGCAGAGTGGGCAGAAGACGCTGAAGGGAAAAGATGAGGAAGGCAGAGTGGGCAGAAGACGCTGAAGAGAAAAAATGAGGAAGGCAGAGTGGGCAGAAGACGCTGAAGGGAACAAATGAGGAAGGCAGAGTGGGCAGAAGACGATGAAGGGAAAAAATGAGGAAGGCAGCGTGGGCAGAAGACGCTGAAGGGAAATGGGGATTGGGGAAGACAGAGTGGGGAGAAGATGCTGAATGGAAAAAATGAGGAAGGCAGAGTGGGGAGAAGATGCTGAAGGGAAATGGGGATTGGGGAAGACAGAGTGGGCAGAAGACGCCAAAGGGAAATGGGGATTGGGGAAGACAGAGTGGGGAGAAGATGCTGAATGGAAAAAATGAGGAAGGCAGAGTGGGGAGAAGATGCTGAAGGGAAATGGGGATTGGGGAAGACAGAGTGGGCAGAGGACGCTGAAGGGAAATGGGGATTGGGGAAGACAGAGTGGGCAGAAGACCCTGAAGGGAAAAAATGAGGAAGGCAGAGTGGGCAGAAGACGCTGAAGGGAAAAGATGAGGAAGGCAGAGTGGGCAGAAGACGCTGAAGAGAAAAAATGAGGAAGGCAGAGTGGGCAGAAGACGCTGAAGGGAACAAATGAGGAAGGCAGAGTGGGCAGAAGACGATGAAGGGAAAAAATGAGGAAGGCAGCGTGGGCAGAAGACGCTGAAGGGAAATGGGGATTGGGGAAGACAGAGTGGGGAGAAGATGCTGAATGGAAAAAATGAGGAAGGCAGAGTGGGGAGAAGATGCTGAAGGGAAATGGGGATTGGGGAAGACAGAGTGGGCAGAAGACGCCAAAGGGAAATGGGGATTGGGGAAGACAGAGTGGGGAGAAGATGCTGAATGGAAAAAATGAGGAAGGCAGAGTGGGGAGAAGATGCTGAAGGGAAATGGGGATTGGGGAAGACAGAGTGGGCAGAGGACGCTGAAGGGAAATGGGGATTGGGGAAGACAGAGTGGGCAGAAGACCCTGAAGGGAAAAAATGAGGAAGGCAGAGTGGGCAGAAGACGCTGAAGGGAACAAATGAGGAAGGCAGAGTGGGCAGAAGACGCTGAAGGGAACAAATGAGGAAGGCAGAGTGGGCAGAAGACGATGAAGGGAAAAAATGAGGAAGGCAGAGTGGGCAGAAGACACTGAAGGGAAATGGGGATTGGGGAAGACAGAATGGGGATAAGACGCCAAAGGGAAATGGGGATGACAGAGTGGGGAGAAGACGCTGAAAATAAAAAAATAAGGAAGGCAGAGTGGGGAGAAGATGCTGAAAGGAAAAAATGAGAAAGGCAGAGTGTGCAGAAGACGCTGAAGGGAAATGGGGATTGGGGAAGACAGAATGGGGATAAGACGCCAAAGGGAAATGGGGATGACAGAGTGGGGAGAAGACGCTGAAAATAAAAAAATAAGGAAGGCAGAGTGGGGAGAAGATGCTGAAAGGAAAAAATGAGGAAGGCAGAGTGGGGAGAAGATGCTGAAGGGAAATGGGGATTGGGGAAGACAGAGTGCAGAAGATGCTGAAAGGAAAAAATGAGGAAGGCAGAGTGGGGAGAAGATGCTGAAGGGAAATGGGGAAGGCAGAGTGGGGAGAAGACGCCAAAGGGAAAAAATGAGGAAGGCAGAGTGGGCAGAAGACGCTGAAGGGAAAAAATGAAGAAGGCAGAGTGGGCAGAAGACGCTGAAGGGAAATGGGGATTGGGGAAGACAGAATGGGGAGAAGACGCCAAAGGGAAATGGGGATGACAGAGTGGGGAGAAGACGCTGAAAGGAAAAAATGAGGAAGGCAGAGTGGGGAGAAGACGTTGAAGGGAAATGGGGATTGGGGAAGACAGAGTGGGCAGAAGACGCTGAAGGGAAAAAATGAGGAAGCAGAGTGGGCAGAAGACACTGAAGGGAAATGGGGATTGGGGAAGACAGAATGGGGAGAAGATGCTGAAGGAAAATGGGGAAGGCAAAGTGGGGACAAGACGCCGAAGGGAAAAAATGAGGAAGGCAGAGTGGGCAATTGACGCTGAAGGGAAATGGGGATTGAGGAAGGGAAATGGGGATTGAGGAAGGCAGAGTGGGCAGAAGACGCTGAAGGGAAAAAATGAGGAAGTCAGAGTGGGCAGAAGACGCTGAAGGGAAATGGGGATTGGGGAAGGCAGAGTGGGCAGAAGACGCTGAAGGGAAAAAATGAGGAAGGCAGAGTGGGCAGAAGACGCTGAAGGGAAAAAATGAGGAAGGCAGAGTGGGCAGAAGACGCTGAAGGGAAAAAATGAGGAAGGCAGAGTGGGCAGAAGACGCTGAAGGGAAAAAATGAGGAAGGCAGAGTGGGCAGAAGACGCTGAAGGGAAAAAATGAGGAAGGCAGAGTGGGCAGAAGACGCTGAAGGGAAAAAATGAGGAAGGCAGAGTGGGCAGAAGACGCTGAAGGGAAAAAATGAGGAAGGCAGAGTGGGCAGAAGACGCTGAAGGGAAAAAATGAGGAAGGCAGAGTGGGCAGAAGACGCTGAAGGGAAAAAATGAGGAAGGTAGAGTGGACAGAAGACGCTGAAGGGAAAAAATGAGGAAGGTAGAGTGGACAGAAGACGCTGAAGGGAAATGGGGTTTGGGGAAGACAGAATGGGGAGAAGACGCCAAAGGGAAATGGGGATGACAGAGTGGGGAGAAGGCGCTGAAGGGAAATGGGGATGACAGAGTCAGGAGAAGACGCTGAAGGGAAATGATGAAGACAGAGTGGGGAGAAGACGCAGAAGGGAAATGGGGAAGACAGAGTAGGGAGAAGACGCTGAAGGGAAATGAGGAACAGAGAGTTGGGAGAAGACGCTGAAGGAAAATGGTGAACAGAGAGTGGGGAGATGCTGGAAGGGAAGAAGACAGAGATGCCAGTCTATGGGGGAGCGGAGGGAAGAAGATGAGTGCCAGACCAACTGGTGGGGGGTGAAGGGAGAGGCACAGTAACAGAGCAAATGGAAGATGCTGAGAGAAGGCAGACAGTGGATGGAAGAAATTGAATGAGAAGATGAGGAAAGCAGAAACCAGACAACAAAAGAAGAAAAAAAAAATTCTATTTATTTCCTTTTTTTTTTGCTTTAGGATAAAGTAGTATAATAATTGTATTGATAAAAATTTATAAACAAAGCCCTGCCAGCTGAACATCTCTTTCTCTATTTCAGCAGCCAGAACTTTGATTTGCAGTACTGAGGCTTGTATTGATGCTACGGGGATACTAGTCGTGGGGACCCTAGTCGCAGGGACAGTGGTCGCACGGATGGGGCAGGGATAGTGGTCGTGGGGACGGGATGGAGACAGTGGTCGCGGGAACGAGGCGGTGACAGGGATGATGGTCACGGGGATGGGGCGGTGACGGAGACAAATTTTTTTCTCGTGTCATTCTCTACTCATATTGCAAGACCTCGCTAGTTTAGAACAGTCACTACACTCCCGCAGCATCAGAGAGAGAAGAACCATTGGTTCAGTTGTGATGATGTGACGTGGTATACTGTATGTACTCATATTGGAAGACTTTGCTCGTTTAGAACAGTCACTATACTCTTGCAGTGTCGGAGAGAGAACCATCGGCTCAATTGTGATGTGTATATACTGTATGTACTTGAATTGCAAAACATTGCTTGTATAGTAAGTTAAAATTTAATAAAATGTTTTGCTTGTCTTACAAAACACTTGCAAACCAAGTTACTTACAATCCAAGGTTTTACTGTATACCAAATCCCATTCCCTCTCCCTTCCCTTACCCAAATGACATCAAAAATACTACCCTATCAATCTCAGATTTCAAGATCTTTAAGAGTAGTGAAATTTCAGTAATTTGCCCATTAGACTCACCTTCCTGATCTTGCCTGTAGTGAAGTTCCAGACCTCAATAAATCCATCTACTGAACCAGTGACCAGATATTGGCCATCAGGAGAAAACCGAGCACATTCCACATGTGATTTCTGGCCAAACTGTTGCACATTTAGAAACAGAAAAAGCAGACATTTATGAAACTTTGCTTATTGTTCAGCATCCTTCAGCCAAATGATTTTCTGGTTACTGAGTTACAACGAAAGATTAGGTTACTTACTTCTGCTAATCTTCTTTCTTGTAAATATCCTCTGGAATTTACACCTTAGAGTCATTTATCTTTTCCAGCCTGGAAACTGTAGGGAACTTGAAACCAATTTCTAGCCCTTCCCTCTGTGTGCATCTGCTGTTACTTACCCCAGGATATTCAGTCAGTACACAAGCTAGAGATCTACAACACAAAATAGGAAACTAAAGAAGAGAGGGGGTGCGGTGAACTCCTACTACACACATCAAATCTGCTCATGAACAAGTGAAAACAAATAGAGCCCTATGGCCAAACTTTGGATAATAACAATTTGAACAATAAACCAATTGAAAACAGCATAAATTTGGTTAAAGGAGACACAGCCTGAGGTTTAGAAGGGGGCAACCACCCGGGGACCCCCAATCCTTACATAAAGAAACAAGAATGGAATTTCTTAGTGAGGCTGGTCAAAGGCAACCTGCAAATTGGACAGACAAGTCTGGGCGGGTGTGTAGATTCCAGAAGATATTTACAAGAAAGAAGATTAGCAGAGATAAGTAACCTAATCTTTCATTCTTGTACAATAACCTCTGGAATCTACACTGTAGGGACATATCAAAGCAGTCCCAGCATATCAGAGGAGCCCGATGAGCTCACCGCCAGGACTTAAGCCCCAAAAGATGCATATTACTTTGCTGCCACATCCAGCCAGAACTTAGTGAAAGTATGCAGAAAGGCCCAAATGGCCGCCCTACAGATCCTAAGAGGAAGCCATTCCTCTGGTAGAATGAGCCCTCACCCCATGGGGAGGCTTCTTCCCTGTCAACACATAGGCAGCTGAAATAGCCGCATGGATCCATCAAGAGATTGCAGTCGTAGAAGCAGATCTGCCTCATCGGGCAGGACCCACCAGCACAAAAAGATGGTCCGAGAGACAAATAATAATAATAATTTTATTCTTATATACCGCCATGCCCATCGAGTTCTAGGCGGTTCACAACAATTACATTAGGATCCGCATTGACATGCCGATTTACAAACAGTGTATTGGATTTACAACACCTTCCGCCGAACATGGCTGAAAAAGCGGAAGAGGGAAGGAGAGAAGGAGGAAAGCGGTCAATAGGGGGGGGGCAGGGCCGAACGGGCTGATTTACCACAATTTATTGGATTTACAACAACTTTAGCCGAGCTTGGCTGATGAGGAAGGAGGCAGAAGTCAGCGATCAATAAAGGGGGGGAAAAGGGTCGAACGTGTGGCCGGGTGATTACGGGGAGGGGGGCGTTACGGGGCTTGTTTGTTGAATAGATAAGTTTTGAGTTGGCCTCCAGGTATCTCAGAAGGAGATGCCTCACGTCCAGAGACTGCAAAACACGGTCCTTGGACTTAGAGCCTGAAGGAACAGAGGCGGGCAGGCAAACTTTCTGATGGACATGGAAAGCTGAGACCACTTTCGGATGAAAGGAAGGAACCATCCTCAAGAGGACTGCAGGATTGGCAATACGAAGAAAGGGATCTCTGCACGAAAGTGCTTGTAGTTCTAAAACTCTATGGGCTGAAGTGATGGCCACAAGGAAAACAGTCTTGATGGTAAGAACCTTCAGAGAGATATGATTCTAGGGCTCGTAAAGCGGATGAGCCAGCCAGTGGAGAACCAGTTTCAAATTCCAAGTTGGATAAGGCAGACGCAAAGGAGGCCGCAGCCTCCCCGCCCCTCGTAAGAAGCGGGTCACGTCCGGGTGAAATGCAAGCGAACCCCTGAGAGAAGTGGGCCCAAACAAGTGAGGCCCGCAATCTGAATACAGAGCAACGATACCGCAAGTTCCTTTCGAAGGCCTGCTTGCAAGAAATCCAGAACCTTGCACCACAGAAGGAGTCGAGAGATCCATCGGAGCCTTCTCAAACCAAGCCTGAAAGCACCTCCAGGCTTTCGCAGTTTGCCCTGAGAGAGGGGCAGACAGGCAGGAGAGAGTTGGGCAGGAAGAGGGGGCAGGAGAGAGTCAGGGAGGGAAAAGAGGAGAGAAGAGAAAGCAGCAGAAATTGAGGGGCAGCGGCAAGAGGTAGCTCCGCCCACCCCCTCCGACGTCATCTGCAACTGATCCGGAGCTCCCCTTAACAGGGGCAAGGCCAGCGGTGCTCAGCCATTTGGCGCGCGTTAAAGGCAAGCATTGAAGGCACTCGCCTTAACAAGGGACAAGTCACTGCATTGAAGAAATACCAGGGAAGGACACCTACACAGGCAAGAACCACAAGGGCAAAAGGACAGACACAAACAGCAGATAACTAAACACAGCAGTTGCAGAGGACAAACACAAAGAGCAGATAACTAAACACAGCAGTTGCAGAGGACAAACACAAAGAGCAAATAACTAAACACATCAGTTGCAGAGGACAAACATAAAGAGCAAATAACTATACACAGCAGTTGCAGACAAACACAAAGAGAAAATAACTAAACACAGCAGTTGCAGAGGACAAACCCAAAGAGCAAATAACTAAACACAGGAGTTGCAGAGGACAAACACAAAGAGCAAATAACTAAACACAGCAGATGCAAAGGACAAACACAAAAGAAACAGGGGTAGTAGGTATATAATTAGGAGAGGGACTGAACAGTAACAGCGTCAAGGACGCTACACAGATTCCTACACAAGGAGAAGCCACTTCAGACAACACTGAGACATAACTCACATGCAGCGGGAGAAGGCATATAGGGAAGAACAAGAAGCATAGAGGACCTGGGAAACAAGGGGAAGCCACTTCAGACAACAGACTGGCAAGAAGACAGCAATGGAAGCAGAAGATAGAAGCAGGATGTTGAGCTACCCAGTTTTCTGCACCATTTGTCATATGTATGACTACCTCCCCTCTGGGAGGCAGTCTTATATATGCACTTGATGCAAGGAACTGGAGGGCCTGAAGAAGCAAGTCAGACTACAAGGAGACAGAGTACTAGAACTAGAAGCACTTTGAGCAGTTGAGGAGGAGATCAGAGAGGCAGAAAACTTCATGAAAGAGAGGAACATTGAGAAGAAGTCAGGGAGTTAGAGAAGTTCATCGAGGAGGCATAACAGAGAGGCCATGGAAAATCACCAACAACAGAGGAACTGCCAAGATACACCTACAGTGAGTTAGGACCACCTGGAGGACAATCACAAGAAAGGAATAGATGACACAGCAGCAGGACCTGGAAATAGAGGAGGGAACCCACAGGAAGATGAGTCCAGTGCAAGCCAACGCCGGCATGAGGAAAGATGGAAGTGCATTGAGGACACGGACCTGCGGCTAGAGATATGGACGTACACCGAGGACACAGACCTGCAGCTAGAGAGACAAGGGAAGATAGAGGAGACAGCAATTGTCGTGGGTTACTCCCATCATCTCACAAGTCGACAGCCACATAGTGGAAGGAAGAATGGATCAGCTGGTGACCTGCCTACCAGGAGCCAAGGTGGAGGATATAATGAGCCACATCGACAGGATCATCAACAGTGCAGAAGGGGGAGATATGGCGGTGGTGATCCATGTTGGGACAAATGGCGTGAGCAACAGGAACTACAGCAGGGAAACACTGAAAGACCAGTCCCGGATTCTAGGAAGGAAGCTGAATATCAGAAAGCCGAAGGTAGCATTCTCAGAGATCTTGCCGGTATCCAGGGACGACGGGATGAGGCAGATGGAACTGCAAGCAGTCAACGTATGGATGAGACTTTGGTGTGAGGAAGAAGGATTCCACTTCATGCACAACTGGACGACATTCTGGGGGAAGAGCAAGCTATACAGGAAGGATGGACTCCACCTCAGCGGAGATGGAATGAGGCTACTTGCATGCAACATCAAGCGAGAAATTGAGAAGTTTTTAAACTAAGAAGGGGAAAGCCGACAGTCGACCAAGAGTCGATGGTTCAGGAAACGGTATACTTAGATGATACTGTGCAAGAAGATTGCAGGGAAGACACACCAGATCATAGGCAAGATAGAAATCCCAATGGATTGAAAGGGACAGAAGCGAAGGAGAAAGGAGGAAGAAAGTGCAGGAAAGTAACAGGCTGCAAACTTAAGTGTATGTACACAAACGCAAGGAACCTAAGGAATAAAATGGGGGACTTGGAAGCTATGGCACAAAAAGATAACCTAGACATCATCGACATCAAGGAAACATGGTGGAACGAGAACAACATCTGGAACACTGTACTACCAGGATACAAGCTATTCCACAGAGACAGAGTAGAGTAAAAAGGTGAGGGTATTGCCCTATACATAAAATAGGGAATTGAGTCTACCAGAGAGAACCCGTCAGAAATGAACAATAAAGGTAGAGTCTCTATGGGCTAAAATACCGGGAACAAATTGAACGGATACGAAAATCGGCACCTATTACCAACCTCCAGGGCAGACCGAAGAGACTGATGGAGAATGACAGATGAGATTAAACATGAATGCAAGGGAGGCAACACGGTTATCATGGGCGACTTTAATTATCCGGGGATAGATTGGAACCTATGCAACACCAGCTGCAGTAGGGAGACCATGTTCCTGGATGCTGTAGGCGATTGCTTCCTGGAACAACTTGTCCTGGAAAATACGAGAGGAAATGCAATTCTGGACCTAATTCTAAATGGACTACGAAGACCGGTACAAGGTATAGAAGTAGAAGGGATGCTGGGGGAACAGAGATCACAAAATGATCCACTTCAACCTAGACACAGGAACAAAAAAATCAATCCAGAACGACAGCCACGGCACTGAACTTCCGAAAAGGGAACTACGAAGGGATGAGAGTCATGATGAGGAAGAAGAATAGGAAGAGGATAAGCACTGTAAATATGCTAGAGCAAGCATGGTCCCTTTTTAAGGACACAGTCACCGAGGCGCAAAATCTATATATACCGCGTATCAAGGGTTCCAAGAGGAAAAAGAACAAGGAACCGGCATGGATCACTGTAGGGGTGAAGGAAGCGATCAGAGACAAGAAGATTCCATCTAAGGAATGGAAAAGGACAAAAACGGACAAAAACTGGAAAAAGCACAAACATCAAAGCAAGTGCCATAAGGCGCTCAGAGGGGCCAAAAGAGACTACGAGGAAAAATTAGCCAAGGAGGCAAAAAATTTCAAGCTGTTCTTTCCATATATTAAGGGGAAACGACCCACCAAGGAAGAAGTGGGGCCTTTAGATGACCATGGAATAAATGGATTACTAAAAGAGGACAAAGTCATCGCTGATAAACTGAACACATTTTTTGCGTCTGTATTTAATGAAGAGGATATGTCCAATATACCAGAAGCCAACAGGCTATACACAGGAAATGAAGACAGGAAACTCACAGGGTCAACGGTCAATCTAGAAGAGGTATGCAGACAGATTGATAGACTTAAAAACGATAAATCCCCGGGACTGGACAGCATCCACCCGAGTGTAATCAAGGAATTGAGAGTGGTTATAGCTGAACTGCTTCAACTAATAGCCAATCTGTCGATCAAATCATGATTTAGAAAGACTGAAAAGTGGACAATGTTACGCCGATCTTCAAGAAAGGTTCGAAGGGAGATCTGGCAAACTATAGATCAGCGAGTCTGACTTCGGTACCGGGAAAGATGATAGAGGCGCTGATTAAGGACCACATCATCTAGCACCTTGACGGACACAAACTGATGAGGATCAGCCAGCACGGCTTCAGCAAAAGAAGATCTTGCTTGACAAACTTACTGCACTTCCTCGAAGGAATAAATAGGCAGATTTTCAGAAGGCGTTTGACAAGGTCCCGCATGAATGTCTACTTCGAAAAATTGTGAGCCATGTAATCGAGGGTGGGTGATATAACTCACGTGGATTAAAAACTGGTCGGCGGATAAGAAATAAGAGAGTAGGGGTGAATGGACAATACTCAGACTGTAAAAGCGTCACTAGTGGAGTGCCGCAGGATTCAGTGCTCGGGCCCATGCTCTTCAACATATTTATAAACGACCTAGAAATTGGCAAGACGAGTGAGGTGATTAAATTTGTAGACAATACAAAGTTATTCAGAGTAGTGAGGACACAGAAGGATTGCGAAGACCTACGACGAGACATAAACACACTCGAGGAATGGGCTGCGAAATGGCAAATGAGGTTCAACGTCGATAAGTGCAAGGTGATGCATGTCTGTAACAAAAATCATAAGCACGAATAAAGGATGTCCGGAGCTATACTCCGAGAGAGCCTCCAGGAAAGAGACTTGGGAGTACTTTGTAGACAAGTCAATGAAACCGTCCGCGCAATGCGCGGCGGAGAAGAGGGCTAACAGAATGCTAGGAATGATTAAGAAGGGGATCATAAACAGATCTGAAAAGGTTATCATGCCATTGTACCGGGCCATGGTATGCCCCCAGCTGGAATACTACGTCCAACACTAGTCGCCATACATGAAAAAAGACATAGTACTACTCGAAAGAATCCAGAGAAGAGCAACAAAAGTGGTCAAGGGGCTGGAGGAGTTGCCGTACAATGAAAGGCTAGAGAAACTTGTCCTCTTCTCCCTTGAAAAGAGGAGACTGAGAGGGGACATCATCGAAACATTCAAGATATTGAAGGGAATTGACTTAGTAGAGAAAGAGAGATTGTTCACCCTCTCCAAGGTGAAGAGAACGAGAGGGCACTCGCTAAAGTTAAAAGGAAATAGATTCTGTACAAATGTAAGGAAATTCTTCTTTACCCAAAGAGTGGTAGAAATCTGGAACGCTCTTACAGAGGCTGTTATAGGGGAAAGCATCCTTCAGGAATTCAAGAAAAGATTGGATAAGTACCTGCTGGAACAAAACATACACAGGTAAGGTTAGATTCAAATAGGGCACTGGTCCTTGATCTAAGGGCCGCCGCCTGAGCGTTCTGCTAGGCACGATGGACAACTGGTCTGACCCAGTAGCGGCAAATCTTATGATCTTATGTTCTCATACAGTGGATTTCCATTTACTCTGCAGGAATATAGCGATGACCACAGAATAGCCCTTTGCTATCAAAGCTGTGCACTCAAGAGCCAAGCCGTAAGATCAAAGCGGTCCAGATTGCGAAGTGCCAGGGGATCCTGCATGAGCAGCCGTGGATGGCATGGAAAGCACAGACCGCTCCCCATGCTCAACTGCACAAGGTCTGCGTACCACGGTCTCCTGGGCCAGGATCACCTGGCCCTCGTGCAATGACACTTGGCATAGAACGCACCCTATCATGGGCCACGGGGGAAGTCTTTGTGGCCAAGGTTGCACCAGGGTGTCCAAACCTTTGCTGCCGATCTCTCAGCGGAAGCTGAAGAACCTGGCTGCCTTCTTGTTCTTGGGAGAAGCATTATATCAAAGGAAAGATGTCCCCACCACCAGACTAGGGGCCCCGAACGCTATCCTGGATAGGGATCATTCTCCCAAGTCCAGAATCTGCTGACTGAGAAAGTCTGCCTGGATGTTGTCTACGCCTGCCACTTGAGCTGTGTACAAGGCCACCAGATGCTTTTCCACCCAGGAATATAGCATCCGAGCTTTCAGGTACAGCAAGGGACTCTACGTGCCTCCCTGGCGGTTGATGTAGGTGACTGCCATCGCATTGTCAGAGAACACTCGAACAGCTCTCTGATGGAGACACTCCTGAATAAAGTGTAACAATGCCAGCCGAATCGCTCACAACTCCAGGTGATTGATCGACCATCTGCTCTCCAGAGCAGACCACCGGCCTTGAGCCGGGACAGATCCGAACACTGCCCCCTATCCGGACAGACTCGTGTCCTTGGTTAGCGGCACCCAGTACAAGACTCTCAGAGGGAGCCCTCTGTTCAGATTCAATTGGATTCAGCCACCAGCGCATGCTGCTGCGGGCTGTAGCCTTCCAAGGCAGAGACATACCTAGCGGAACCCCCAACTTGAATGGAACTCCGCAACTTGAGCTTCCTGGGATCCGGGAGGAACACCTGGTTCCTGGCCGTGAAACCTGACACCCAGGTGCATCAGTTTGAGGTGGCTCTTCTTCATGTTGATCACCCAGCCAAGACGCTCCAGCAGGTGTACCTCTTGTTGAACTGCCCTGCGGTCCTACGCTAGTGAGGGGGCTCTGATCAGCCACTCATCCAGGTTTGGATGGACTAGTACACCCTGCGACCACAAGTGAGGAGCAACAACCACCATGATCTTAGTGAAGGCTCTGGGCTCCAAGGCAAGGCTGAAAGGCAGAGCTGCAAATTGGAAATGCTACCCCAGCACATGGAAACGTAGGAACCCCCTGTGTTCCGGAAAGACTGGGATGTGGAGGTACGTTTCCATGAGATCCAAGGAAGCCAAGAACTCCCCGCATGTCACTGCTGCAATCACCGAACACACTGTCTCCATCGGGGAATGCGTAACTCGCAAGAATGCATTCACTGCCTTCAGATCCAGAATAGGTCTCCAATCTTCGGAGCCTTTCTTTGGCACGATAAAGTATATTGAGTATCTCCCTAAGCCCAAGTCTTTTTTTGGAATGGGCTTTATTGCTGCAAGGTCTAGCAGCCTTCGAACAGAGGCCCGCACCGGACTTTTTTTTTTTCCTGGAAGTCCTGTGGGAGAAGCCATGAAGAAATCTGACGGAGGTTGGTAAAACTACAGCCTGAGACCCTTTCGGAGAACTTTGAGTACCCACTGGTCTAAAGTTACCCTCTGCCACTCCGGGAGGTAGGCCGAAAGACGGCCCCCGACTCGAGGGAGAGGAGCCAGAGGCCTGGCAGCAGAACTTCTGCTTAGAGGGGGCAGGAGGAAGATAGTTGGAGAATTGTTGATGGGACGGTCCACCGAAGCGAGGTCTGGATGGAGCTCTGAAGCGTTGTCCTGTCACTGGGGGCCCAGCGTACTGAGGGTGCCAGTAGAGATGAAAATTTGGCCGTCCCAAACCCCACCTTGGGCGAGGCTTAAACCTGGGAAGCACCTCAAGCGTACAGTCCTGAACATTGGCCATGAGATCAACCAGTCCTTGGCCAAATAAGAGCAAACCTTTAAAAGGCAGCCTGCTTAGCATAGCCTTGGAAGAAGAATCACTGGACTACTGACGAATCTACAGCATATGCCACACAGATAATCAATAAGCACCAAGCTTAGCAAAAAACTTTCAACATGTCACACAAAGGGCATCCGCCAGATAATTCACCCCAGAAACTAGAAAATCCAGGTCCCGAAGAACAACCTCCTCAGGCTCTGGGCGCAGTTTGGTGTGTCATGCCCGGGCAACAAAGGAGGTGGCCGCAGTAGCTCTCATTCCTGCCGCTGCAGAATCAAAAAGGCAGTTGAAAACAAAATCCACTCACATGTCCTGATCATCCTTCAGGAGATCCCCTCCATCCGAGGGTAAGGAAGTGCACTCAGTGACTTGTGCTACAGCCGAATCTACCTCTGGTGGGGCCAATTGTTTGGCAAATTCCAGATCCATGGGATACAAACGCACCATGGTCCTGGCACATTTAAGGGGACCCTCCAGGAACTCCCATAACTCCAAGGGAATCTGAACCAAATCCGGATTGTCCAAAAAGGAAGCAGGCTGCGGACATTGATCACATATAATGGAACATTCTGCCTGTTCCCGATGGTCCGTATTCAGGTGTAGGGTCCTTAAGTCTTCTGAAACAAGGTCAGGCAAGCGGCAAGTCTTGAACAGCCTGTGCATTGCTGGGTCATCCCTAAGATCTTGGGACCCACTAGCAGGGGAATCCCGCAGATCCGCTAGATTAGCCACACCAGTGGACGCTTCTGACATAACCTATGATATCAGAGGGACAGAAACCAAGGCAGAAGCGAAGGCGGGAACTGCCTGCCTGCTCTTCGGTGACCCTGAAAAGTCGAACACAGCTACAAGCTAGAATCCAGGGGAGGGGCAGACCCCATCCGCTGCACTAGAATCTGAATGGAAGAAACAGGCAAAGCCTTTTTAACCAGAAAAATTTGGATACATCAAATGCCCAAATTTTGGGGGAAAGAAAGTCACCGGCAGTAAGCGCCATTCTGCACACTTCATTTTTTTCAGTGCTTAGCAGAGTTAAAGAGACTGTTCCCTGGAGCTGCGCTTGAGTTTCGTGGAAACACGCTCTGCACCCTTCGTAGGCACACTGGACATTTAAATCGCATCTCCGGTAGAAATAGAGGCAAAGGGGCCACTCTGAGAAGGCATTCACAGAATCCGTGCACGTCCCACCCCCCTTGTGGGCTGTGATGCACAGGAAAAACGGCTGCGAAACCACCAGCCAACCGCCGCAAACGAGGCATAAATTCATGCCATCATATCCTGAGAAGGCCATCTGAGAAATTTGGAGTGAAAACGAAGCTCCAAAATGCCAAAAATATACCTTTAAAAAGTTTGAAGAAAATCCAAGATGGCCACCACAGGTGCCAATTTTGCCCTAAAACAGCCCGGGAAAAACACAGGGAACCCGGGAAAACAGCGATTTTGCTTTTTCAGAGGTGGGGGGGGGAGGGGAATAGGGCATGCATGGAAAACACCCAAAACCCACTTTTGAAGACCCCCCCCAAAATCGCCAATACAAGCATGCATACAGTGACTCACTGTGTCTGTGCTGCATCTAACAGAAAAGGCCGAAAAGCTGACAAGCAAGCAAGGAGATCTATTACCTCAGGAAGCTGGGGAAAACTGAATTTTTCACATCTTCTGACTGTCTCACTTGCCCGGTCACCTCAGTCAGTGACTGTAGTGACCTCTAATAAAATCAAGGCAGGTATGCAGTCCGGTCCCAATCACGCCTTCATGGAACCGCGCAGCCTGCACTCAAATCTCATAGCGGACAAACCAGGGGTGAGTTAGTTCCCAATCCCGGAGTCCCGATCTGTCCTGCAGGCTATCCAGGGAGTTTACTGCAGTTCTACTAACAGGGAACCCCCCAGAAGCAGACTTTTACACAAAATTTGCGATCCACCACAGGGTAAATCCGCAGCACCAGGGCAAGACCCACGCCAAGAATCAATCAACTGACTAAAACTTTTAGAAAATAAAACATGAGCAGAAAAGAAAAACTCCCACAGCTTAGGCTTGTAGGAAACAAAACTTAATATCCAGGGATAAGTAACAGCAGATGTACACAGAGAGAGGGGGCTAGAAATTGATTTCAAGTTCCCTATAGTTTCCAGGCTGGAAAAGGTAAATGACCCTAAAGTGTAGATTCCAGAGGTTATTGTACAAGAAATACTACTACTCTAGTCAATTATCAGTTTATGCACATTTCAGAATCTCTCTTGCTTTTCCTCTTTTATGCCTTTATGCCCCAATTCCTGTGTCTTAGGCAAGGATCCTCAAGCTTGTCTAAAGAAAGACCACATAGGGCATTTCAAATAACTAAAATAGTTGCAGGTTTGTTAAACAGGGTGCTCCCTTGGAATTTGCTTAGTTCATTGCTATGCCGAGGAATTTGGGAACCCCACCATGCATTACTGCCTTTAAAGACCAGATTCAGTCTTGGAAAGTAAGGAGGGCAAGAAAAAGTGAGCTCTGCAGGCCACATTAGATTGACAGGTTATAGTTTGGGGCCTGCTTATAAAAGGTCTGGTTTACTACAGTCAAATGTGTCACATAGTTAAATATTAAGCAAAAAGTAAATTGCTGAAGTCCCACCTTAATATGTCTACTTAGTTGTGTAGGAAATTTCTCCTCCTCTACATCTTTCACAGCTGCTTTACCTCTGAACAAGTCAATGGTCATACCAGGAGGGAGCAGCCCCTGATGTTGCTGCCACTTCAATGCCTGTGAAGAAGTTTAAAATAATAATGTTAACAAGGTTTGTATATTCTACTCATGGTACAGAGTTAGTAAAACAGGAAGTCAAGACAACATCTACTTCAATCAGCAATCTTGACAAACTATTTTAAAGATATTTCATTATAACTAGGCACAAAACTGGTTATGTTGAAATAGTCACACAGAAATAAAACACCCGAAGTGCTACAGAAACCTACAACTTTCAAAGGAGAAAATAGCTTCCTCCTAAAAGTAAGATAGTAGATGACAGCAGATCAAGACCTGTATGGTCCATCTAGTCTGCCCAACAAGATAAACTCATGATGCAATGCTACAAATGCATACTTGATTTCTCCTCGTCATTTTCAATGCACAATCCATAGAAGTCTACCCAGTACCGGCTTTCTTTCCCAAATGCTGAATCTGTCAAAGCCCCACTCCAGCCCATCCAGATCTGTCCAGCCATTATCAGGTCTTAGCCTTTGAAAGTCTGGGAAACAAAGCCAATGCTGGGTAATTACTAGATTTGCCAAAGAAAGCACCACTAAGTTTGTTTGGTTCCATTCTCTTTCCATATAGGATTTCTTTGTGTTTATCTCATGCTTTTTATTTTTTTAATTCTCTGTTATTGTTTTCATCTCTACCTCCTCCTGCTGGAGGGCATTCCAGGTATCTACTACCCTCTCTGTGAAAAAGTACTTCCTGATGTTATTCCTGAGTCAAACTCCCCCTCTCCTCCCCCCAGCAACCTCAAATTCATGTCCTCTAGATCAGTGTTCTTCAACCGCCGGTCCACAGACTGGTGCCGGTCCACAAAAATTTCTTGCCAGTCTGTGAAGGATTCGGATCCCCTTCACAAACTGCACACTAGATAGGAAGAGAGGCTCCAGTGCCGGCGTCAACTAACTTGCAACTTCCTGTTGTCGTCACGTATGCCGGGACTCCTGCCTCCTGCCGCATATGCCCTCTGCCTCATATGCCTCCAGCCTTCGCCGGGACGCCTGCCTCCTGCCATGTATGCCTTCCGCCTCATATGCCTCCTGCCTTCACCAGGACTCCTGGCTTTGCTGCGTATGCCAGGCCTCCTGCCTTTATCTTGTCTCTGCACCCCCAGAACAGCAGCGGCAGCCCTGTCTGCTTTTAACTTTGGCACACAGCTGCCCTTAAGCAGTAGTTTAGCCACAGTTTCATGAGGCAGCCTCGGGGCCTTTGCTAGGCCGGTCTGCTTCGATGATGTGATGTGGGCTGGCCTACCAAAGGCCCCGAGGCTGCCTCATGAAACCGCAGCTAAACTACTGCTTAGGGGCAGCTGTGTGCCGAAGTTAAAAGTACACAGAGCTGCCGCCAGGCTAAAGAGAGGAAACATTTGCTGGGGAGGGAAGGGAGAAGGGGTACTCCTGGACAGGGGAGGAAGGAAACAGCTGGCAGGAAGATTAGAGGAGGGGAAGGAGTCAGAATGGAATGGAGAGATCAGATGAGGGAAAGGGAGAGACAGAGGAATGAGAAAGTAGAGAGAGATTGATGCTGGGAAGGGGTCAGATGAGAAATAAGGAGAGAGGGACAAAGATACTAGATCTGGTGTAGGAGAGATAAAAATGAAGAGAGCAGATTGATCATGTAAAAAGGAGAGAGGCTGGATGGAAAGGGGAGAGGGGTATAGAATGAAGGCAGATACCATATGGAAGGGGGAGAGGGCAGACAGTGGATGGAAGGGGCAGATGTTGGATAGAAGAGACAGAGGGCAGACGCTGGATGGAAGAGAGTGAAAAGACGATGAAACCAGAGACGACAAAAGGTAAAAAATAATTTTATTTCTATCTTGTAATTACAATATATCAGATTTGAAATATGTATCCTGTTAGAGTAGGTGTTCAACATAACTGGGGACTGCAAAGCTCAGGCAGTGCTTCTTTAGCTTCCAGCTGGCTTAGGGCCCACTCTGTCCAGGGGGCAGTTGCACTCCCCTAACACTATTCCTGTCAAGTGTGACTGCGGTATTCTGTTAGCATGATATTTCTATGTACCATTCTGTAATAATTTGTCTTATTTAGTTTTCTTGATAGTAGAGGGGATATATGTGAAGGGGAGGGGAGACAGGGGTTTTGTTGAGCCTTGCCCTGTATTATTTGTATTTATAAAATTACAATTGTACAGAATACTGTTTCTTTTTATACTTTAATAAAATACATTCAATATAAAATCAGGGCTGTGGAGTCGGAGTCGAGGAGTCGGAGGAAATTTCGGGTACCTGGAGTCGGAGTCTGAAGTAAAAAAAACTGAGGAGTCGGAGTCGGAACATTTATCTACCGACTCCACAGCCCTGTATAAAATCATAACTATTTAGGCTTGTGCGGATGGGATTAGATGGTTTGCAGGACTGAGCTCGCAGGGACGGGGCGGAGATGGTTTTTTTTATTTCAGTCTTAGTAGTTTGCCAGTCCATGAAATAATTCTTTTATTTCCGCCGGTCCATAGGTGTAAAAAGTTTGAAGAACACTGCTCTAGATCTTCCACCTCACCTACTCTGGAAAACATTTGTTTATTAATACCTTTCAAATATTTGAATGTCTGTATCACCCCAATCTCTCCTTTCTGCTAAAGCAGTGTTCTTCAACCACCGGTCCGTGGACCGGTGCCGGTCCACAGAAATTTCCTGCCGGTCCACAGGGCCAGCACGTGCATCAGGCCCAAAACAGTGTTCTTCAACTGCCGGTCCACGGTGCAATCAATGCAGCATTATCTTCGAGCCAGCTCCCTCTTCCTCACTGATTCAGTGCACAAAGCCACAGGCAGTGGCTCCTACGTGTGTCCTGCGCCTGAACCGGAAGCATTCTCTCTGATGTTGCAACGTCAGAGGGAAGGCTTTCAGATGAGGCACGGGACGAGCAAGGAGCCGCTGCCCATAGCTTTGTGCACTGCATCAGTGAGGAAGAGGGAGCCGGCCTGAAGATAATACCAGGCCAGCATAAAATGGCCAGGCGGGAGCAGGCCAGAAGATAAGGGAGGGAGGGAGACAACAAAGGTAGGGGGAATGATTTTATTTTTTAATTTAGTGATTGAATTATGTCAATTTTGAGAATTTACATCTGCTGTCAGTGTGCTTTGTGTAGTTTAATTTTGTGGTTAACCATTATGTGTTGTTAAAAAGATTATATTGTGTATCTTTGAAAAATGAATGGAAAAAATAGTGTTACAATTAGTACTATTATGGGGCGTGGTCTGGGGTGGAGATGGGCGGGGTCTGGCCCACAACTTAGCCCAGTGTTCTTCAACCGCCAATCCACGGACCGATGTCAGTCCACAGAATAATTATTTTATTTCTGCCGGTCCATAGGTGTAAAAAGGTTGAAAAACACTGTGCTAGAGAGTATACATCTTCAAGTCATCAAGTCTCTTCTCACGCATCTTGTGGTGCAAGCCCCATACCATTTTCATCAATTTTCTAATCTAATCTGAATTTCTGCATTGCACTTATCCAGAATCAAGGTGATTAACAAGTAAAGAGACCCATATATTATATGGGGAAGTACAATGACTGAAATTTGATTACAAATTTTTTAAAGTTTCATAGTGGCGAGTAGGGAAAGTCCAACATGTAAATCGCAATTTTTTTTTTTTGGAGGGGGGGGGGAAATTCCCTGAATTCTTTCAAGTGTTTACATCCTTAGCGAGAAACACCTTCCAAAACTTAACACAATATTCCAAATGAGGCCTCACTTAAGGATCTAAACTAAACTAAACACAAAACACAAAATTTTAATCAGCATTTTAAGAAAACTTAAGTGCCACAGACTGCCTTTCTCCAACCTACCTTTGGGCAAGTAAACACCCTGCTTACCAAATGCACCACCACTTAAGTTCTCTTACACTTTTTTCTCATCCATTCTGAAAATGTATTAAGTTAGCCATCGATATTAACATTCAGTTTAGTTATCTAGGTCAACCTTTTTCCTCATAAAATTATTTTTGTATATCAGTTTATAAATTAACTCATTTATATTAATTTCACTGCAACAGATTCTCCTAAACCAGAAAAGCACAGATGGAAATTCAGAACCTCAGGCAAATTCATGTAGAAATTCAGAAATAAGTCATATTGAAAAAAGGAAGATAACAGACGTACTGTTATAACCTGTCTTGAACTTCACTTAGGAGAATTTGATGGGATATAAGATCACAAATAACTTGTAGCTATAACTCATTTTACAGAACTATCACTGAAATCATTTGATGCTAGTAAGTAAGAATACATCCAGAATTTGCTAAGAATTAGAATGCACAATTCTATCCACTACAGCAAATATTAGATGAAGAATTGCATAGGGCCCTCTGTTTCTGGAACGAAAGATTAGGTTCTTACCTTTGCTAATCTTCTTTCTTGTAAACCCACACTTTACTCAGGGACCAGTGGGTTATTTCTCTCCACCCGCCAGGACTTTATAGGAAGCCTCAAACTTTAGAGGCTTAATCCCCCTCCCTCCTCTTATCTAATCACTGTCCCTGTGAACATTAGTCTTAAAGCAGTCAGGAACTTCTTAAAGGATAGAAACGAGAGAGAATGGGGAACATGAACACTCCCTAACAAATAAGTCAATTCTGCTCATATCAACAAATGTAAACAATGAAAAAAGAGAACACAGATAATAAAACATTATAAACCTGAACAAAAAAACAGCGCTACAAGGAGACACAGCCTGCACTGTCAGAAGGGGACACTTAAACAAGGGACTCCTCAAAACTAAGTGCTAAACCCATTCTGATGGCACTCTTACAAAGGCTGGTCAGAAAACAGAAATCCAGCTTAAAAGTACATATAAACACAGACAATTGGCGAATCAGCAAGGTATAGGGCGAGTTCCCGGAATAAAGTGTGGATTTACAAGTCAGAAGATTAGCAAAGGTAAGAATCAAATCTTTCATTCATGTACAATCCCACTTTATTCTGGGACTTAACAGAGCAGTCCCGAAAATTCAGGGTGGGACTGGTGAGCCCATTGCCACAACAGAGGCACCAAAAGCAGCATCCTGTTTGGCCACCACATCGATCCTGTAAAACTTGGTAAACGTATGCATAGAGGACCAGGTAGCAGCCCTGCAAGTCTCATCCAGAAACAGCCAATGACTGCCCAAGAGGACGAAACACTGGTAGAATGAGCTCGCACCGCAAGGGGGGGCTTATTTTTAGCTGCCACATAAGCCACAGAAATAGCCATATGGATCCAACGCGAAATGGTGGCCTTAGAAGCTGGCCTACCCTTGCAGGCAGGATTTGGCAGAATAAACAGGTGGTCAGACAAGTGAAACTCATTGGTGACCTCCAGGTACCGCAACAAGATCCTGTGCATGTCCAAGGACCGTAACACCCGGTCCTGCTCCCTTGAACCAGAGGAAGCAAAAGCAGGAAGGCGGATTTCCTGATTCACATGGAAAGTGAAAACTACTTTGGGAAGAAAGGAAGGAACACTGCACAGCATCACACTGGAATCCTTAATACGCAGAAAAGGATCCCAGCAGGAAAGAGCCTGAAGCTCTGAAACCCTGAGATAATAGCCACCAGAAAAAACAGCTTGATCGTGAGATCCATAAGGGCCACCTGCTCCAGAGGCTCATATGGCAGACGAGTCAAAGAACAGAGAATCAGGCTAAGATTCCAAGTTGGACAGGGAAGTTACAACGGAGGCCTAAGCTGCAGAGTACCCTACAGAAAATGAGCCATGTCTGGATGAGATGCTAAGGCACCCCTCAGAGAAGGCGGGCCTATAAAGCAGTTCCTTACTAGAGAATGACACGGGGAAAAAATCTGTCCCCGTCACTGCCCCGTCCCCGGCCCACCGTCCCTTCATCGCCCCGTCACCGCCATCCCCTTCACCGACCGGTCACCGTCACCGCCATCCCCTTCACCGCCATCCCCTTCACCGCCCCGTCCCCACAGCATCCATATAAGCCTCAGTATTGCAATATTTAGCTTATTCCTTCCTTATAAATAAATCAAAGTTTTGGCTGCTGAACTAGAGAAAGAGATGTTCAGATGGCAGGGCTTTGTTTATAAATTGTTATCAACACAACTAATATATATCATAAAACAAAAGAAAAAGAAAATAAATAGAATTTTTTTTCTACCCTTGTCTGGTTTCTGCTTTCCTCATCTTCTTATTCAATTCCTTCCATCCACTGTGTGTCTTCTCTCTGCGTCTTCCATTTGCTTTGTTACTGTGCCTCTCCCTTCACCTCCCCCACCCCCATCTTCAGGCATCTGTCTTCTTCCCTTCCAGCGTCTTCTCCCCACTCTGTCGTCCACATTTCCCTTCAGGGTCTGTTCCTCTCCACTCTCCTTCAATGTCTGTTCTATTCCTTTCCATCACTACCCTTCCCTCCCTCCTTCACCATCTGTTCCTTTCTACCACCTTTCAGCTCCTCTCGCGCGGCCTATCTATCACCTCCCTCTTACTTACTTTCGTGGCACATTACAATGTAATTTGTGCAAGCCGCTGGAGCCTGCGAGCTTGGTCCCCAAACAATCTTGCATCTGTGTTCCTATTTTCCCCATTTCTAATATCTCCCCTATGTATCTGGCATTGCCCCCCCTGTGTCCATATTGTGGTATGCAGCCTATGCCTGCTAGGAGTGTCCCCAGAGCAGTGCACAGGTCAAAAGTAGATACTTCTCATTCTGGGCCATTTAAACTCCGAACTGCCAAGTTGCCCGACTTTCCTTCCTTACCCTTTCTGCCAGGGAGCAGAGTTGCATATTTCCCCTCCCCCACACAGTCATAGGGTAGTTGATAGGAAATCCTCTGCACCTGAGGGTTGGAGGCGTGGCGGCAGACTTCTAAACCTGAGAACTGAACTGTTAGAGAGGCAGAAGGAGAAACAGAGGGAATAGGAGCGATTGCAGTTAGAAAGCTGGCAGCGACGCTCAGGGCGGAGGGCTCTGAATGGCAGTCAACAGCCTGAAAAAGCAACAAAAAAGAAATCCAACCAAATCTGCAGAAAAAACACTGGAACAGGAAAACCAAACAAAAACTTCAGACAATGTACACGATGCAGGCAAGAATTTATTGTACCAAAGTTAAAATGCAGTAAGATAAAAACCTTAATGGCAGTCAACAGCCTGAATGCATGGAGCTAACTGAGGCTGGAGCAGAACCGTCTCCCTGCCTGTCTGAAGTTCCTCAAGACATGGAGCTGGATCCAGAGCTCACTGCTGAGCTTCAAAAGGGAGTCCAACCAATGGAAGTTTGCTGTTCTAAAAAGCAAGTAGTGGAAACTGCCTAGGTGGGTTATTGAAGCCTTACCTATTTGAACTGTATTGAAGTTGTCCTTTGATAATCCTAGAAGAGTTGGAGTATTGTGAGAGCTCCTTTAAGAACTGAGAAAGACTTATCTTGTTTTTTCTTTTGAAATTGAATTGTTCTAAGCCCAGGCAGTGGGGTTTGCCCCACGTTCAAAGTGGTGGGATAGAGGGCCTAATTTTGGCAACATTATTACCACACGGAGCACACTGCTTAGCCAGCACGTCAGCTGCTGGGTGGATCAGTACTGTAGTGCTGGTTCAAGCTTAAGTGAACAGCAGAAAAGAAAAGACTGTTTTTCTTTTGGTTTTTTTTCTTTGAAACTGTCCAAGCTGGAACTATGAGGGGCCAGTTACAGCTTTAGGAGAGACTTGCATTGTTGAGTTTTAGAACCGCATGGAAACAGCATTCACCCCAGAGACTGTTTAATTTTGCAGTTTTGGATGTTTTGGGTCCATGTTTGCTATGTAAAAATCCTGACAAGTCTGTATTGCTTTGGACTGAGCTATGAGGAAACAAGCAGGCCGGCTTGTTCATTTTTGGATTTAAAGATTAAAACCAGTTTTTCATTTGAAAATTACCTCCCTAGTGTGGTGGTGTTTCTTTTTCTTGAACTTTTATTTTTCTTCCTTGTGCTGCCCGCAGCGGCACACAAGAGTATTCCTTGTCCCGGTGTCCCAGGACCCATTGCCCTGAGGTTGCCGGTGACAATATACCATCCCCATGGCGTATATGTCCCCATGCCCCCATGCACATAATTTCCCCTCTGTTTCTGTTACCTTCCTTTGTCCAGATTTCCCCTCTCTTCCACTTCCACACCAATGTGTCTCTTCTCTTCAACCCCAACTAGCTTCTTTCCCTGTTTCTTCCCCCCCCACCTGCTTCCAGCATCTGCCTCACCTGCCTGTCCTCCCCTTACTTTCCTGCTGTGGGTTTCTTTCTCTCCCTGTTCATCCCCTTGGCCCAGAATCTCTTTCCCTTTCACTCCCTCCTTCCTAGTGTGAGCCGGGAACATGCGCGATTGCGCGGTCCAGCAGCCCCCTCCTGCCCGAATGCAGCGTTACACCATCTCCCTCCCTCCACCTCACCTTAGATGCAGAGTTTGCCGGCTTTCTTTTTCGCCCAGCCGCACGCATTCAAAAAGCCGCGCACGTGCGGCTGCTCAGTTGTTCAATCTTCTACTCTGACGCAACCGGAAACAGGAAGTTGCAGCAGAGGAGAAGACTGAACATCTCGAGCAGCCGCACGTGCGCAGCTTTTTGAAAGCGTGCGGCTGGGCGAAAAAGAAAGCCGACAAACTCTGCATCTAAGGTGAGGGAGGAAGATGGCAGAATGCTGCGATCGGGCGAGTGGGGGCTGCTGGACTGTGCGATCCTTGATTGCCTCACTGCGGAGACAAGACCATTCACCGCTCCACGGGGCAGTAAATGGCCTTGTGCCTGTCCCCGCAGCAACCACTACTTTTTCTTTCCCCGTTTTGGCGGGTTACCCACGGCTACCCGCGGCTAGCCGCGGGTAACAACCATAGTGTCATTCTCTATTACTTACCATAACAGGTGTTTTCCAGGGACAGCAGGCAGCTATTCTCACATGTGGGTGACGTCATCCACGGACCCAGATAGGGACAGCCCTGCAAGCAGACTTTCTTGTAGAAAACTTAGAAGTTTCGAGTCTGCTACACCGCACATGCGCAAGTGCCTTCCCGCGAAGCACAGGGTGCATCTCCTCAGTTCAGATAGCTAGCAGAGAAGCCAACCAGAGGAGGTGGGTGGACTGTGAGAATAGCTGCCTGCTGTCCCTGGATAACACCTGTTACGGTAAGTAACTGTGCTTTATCCCAGGACAAGCAGGCAGCCTATTCTCACATGTGGGTGACCTCCAAGCTAACCAGGATGGGATGGTGGGAGTGTTGGCAACTTAGGAGAATAAATTTTGTAATACTCTCTGGCCAAAATGGCCATCCCGTCTGAAGAAAACATCTAGACAATAATGAAAGGTGAAAGTATGAACCGAGGACCAGGTGGCAGCTTTGCAAATTTCCTCAATAGGAGTGGATCTGTGGAAAACTACTGAAGCCGCCATGGCTCTGACTTTGTGGGCTGTGACTCGACTCTGTAGATGCAGTCTAGCCTGAGCAAAGCAGAAAGAGATACAAGCAGCCATCCAGTTGGAGATAATATGCTTAGAGATTGGATGTCCCAACTTGTTTAGATCGAAGGAGACAAAAAGTTGAGGAGCAGATCTGTGTGGTTTGGTACATTCCAAGTAGAAGGCCAAAGCACGCTTACAGTCCAGAGTATGGAGAGCTGTTTCTCCAGGATGAGAATGAGGCTTTGAAAAAAAACACTAGAAGTACAATGGATTGGTTGAGATGAAATTCTGAAACCACTTTAGGTAAGAATTTAGGAGAACCACTTTGTCATGATGGAAAACTGTGAATGGTGATTCAGTAACTAAAGCTTGCAGCTCACTGACTCTTCGAGCAGATGTGAGGACAATGAGAAACACCACCTTCCAAGTGAGATATTTCAGATGAGCCGTATCCATTGGTTCAAAAGGAGGCTTCATCAATTGAACAACATTGATATTCCAAACCACTGGAGGTGGTTTGAGAAGAGGTTTGACACTGAAAAGTCCTTTCATAAATCTGGAAATCACAGGTTGATCAGAAAGGGGTTTCCCTTTGATAGGCTGATGGAGCACAGCAATTACACTAAGATGGACTCGAATGGATGTAGACTTGAGGCCAGAGGTAGATAAGTGCAGAAGATAATCTAAAATGGAAGACAAGGAAGTATCTCGAGGCTCCTTGTTATGAGAAAAGCACCATGTAGAAAATCTATTCCATTTCTGATGGTAGCATTGTCTAGTGGCAGGCTTCCTGGAAGCCTCTAAAATGTCCCGAACAGGTTCAGAAAACTGAAGGGGAGTTATGTTGAGAGCTACCAAGCTGTCAGGTGGAGAGACTGCAGGTTGGGATGAAGTAGAGATCCTTGACTCTGTGTAAGCAGAGATGCAAAAATTGGTAGAAGGTATGGCTCCCTGCTGCTGAGTTGAAGTAGAAGGGAGTACCAAGGTTGCCTGGGCCACCGAAGAGCTATCAGAATCATAGTGGCATGATCATTCTTGAGCTTGACCAGAGTCTTGAGAATGAGGGGGAATGGAGGGAACGCATACAGGAAGAGATTCGTCCATTCCAGAAGGAAAGCATCTGCCTTGAGGCGATGAGAAGAGTATATCCTGGAGCAGAACTGAGGCAGTTTGTGGTTGTGGGGAGATGCAAAGAGATCTATCTTAGGAATTCCCCACTGAGAAAAAATGTGATGAAGAGGGGAGGAATTGAGTGTCCATTCATGAGATTGCAGAAGACGAATCAATTTGTCCGCCAGACAGTTTTTCTCTCCTTGAATGTAGGCTGCTTTCAAGAAGGTGTTGCCCCAAACCTGTTGAGCTTCTTGACAAAGAGGGGGAGATCCTGTTCCTCCCTTCTTACTGACGTAGTACATGGCGACCTGATTGTCTGTCCGAAAAAGGACTACCTGGTCATGAAGAAGATGCTGAAAAGCTATGGGAGCACTGAAAATTGCTCTGAGTTCCAACAGATTGATATGACACTGACGATCCGTGCTGGACCAGTGGCCTTGAGTACGGAGACCGTCGAGATGAACTCCCCAAGCATAGGTCGAGGAATCTGTCGTGAGGACCTTCTGATGAGGGGGTGTCTGAAACAGTAAACCTCTGGAGAGATTGGAAGAGAGCATCCACCAGTGGAGAGACTGTCTCAACGATGGAGTGACTGTAATGTATTGAAAGAGTACGTCGCAAGCTTGTGCCCACTGAGATGCCAGGGTCCACTGAGGAATTCTGAGGTGAAGTCTGGCAAAAGGAGTCACGTGAACGGTCGAGGCCATATGACCGAGTAATACAATCATGTGTCTCGTTGAAAGTGAAAAAAGGGAAGACACTTTGTGGCAAAGCTGAAGAAGAGCATCCAGATATTGCTGAGGAAACAATGCTCCGAGTTAGTGTCTAGAACAGCTCCGATGAACTGAAGATTCCGAGAGGGCTGAAGGTGGGATTTAGGAAAGTTGATTTGATTCCCAAGCTTTGTAGGAACCACGTAGTTCGTTGGGTCGCTACAATAACCCCCTGAGATGTTGAATCTTTGATGAGCCAGTCGTCCAGGTAGGGGAACACCTGGAAACCATGGTTCCGCAGAGCTGCTACAACCACCACTAGGCACTTGGTGAACACTCTCAGAGATGATGCCAGGCCAAAGGGTATTGAAAATGCAGATTCCCCATTGAAATCTGAGGTACTGACAGGAGGCTGGCTAGAGAATATAACCAATCGTTCTGATCTAGAAGGGGATATAAGGATGCCAGGGACAACATGCAAAACTTTTCTTTGACTAAAAATTTGTTGAGGGCACTGAGATCCAATATAGGCCGTAGATTGCCCGTCTTCTTCGGAACGAGGAAGTAACAGGAATAAAACCCCCTGCTCTTCTGTTCCAAGGGAACTTCCTCGATTGCACAGAGACGAAGCAGAGCTTGAGCTTCCTGAAGAAGAAGGGCAGTCTGGGATGGATTGGAAGGATACTCTCTTGGAGGAAGCTCTGGTGGAATCTGAGTGAAATGAAGAGAGTATCCGTCCCTGATTATTGACAGCACCCAGAGGTCGGATGTAATGGTCTCCCATCGATGGTAAAAATGATGGAGACGACCTCCAATGGGAAGAGGGGAGGACAGAGGCAGAACGATGGAGGTTATGCTCTGTTTGAGACACTCAAAAAGGCTGAGAAGCCTTTGGTGTAGCAGAAGGCTGAGGGTTCTGTTGCTTCTGCTGCTGTTATTTCTTGGGGGGTGCTTGAGTGTAAGGATAACGCCTCTGATAGGGTGGAAGAGGCTGAGAAGGTTTAGGAGGAGCTGGCTTAGGCTTTGGTCTGACGATGGAAGCAAAGGATTTCTCATGCTCTGAGAACTTCTTGGTGACGGCCTCTAAGGATTCATCAAAGAGATCATAGCCTTCACAAGGAATATTGGCCAGACGATCCTGAATGTTGGGATCCATATCAATGGTGTGAAGCCAGGCAAAGCAGCGCATCGCTACTGAGAAAGAAGTGACCCTCAAGGAAAGTTCAAAGGCATCATAAGATGACTGAAGAAGGTATAACCTGAGTTGTGCTAAAGTAGCAATGACTTGCTGGAACTCTAAAAGCCTGTTGACCAAGGTCTTTAGAGAAACCAGGGAGTACCGGTATATCAATAAAATACTTGAAATAAGTAGTAAAGATAAAATTATAATTTAAAACTCTGGAGGCCATCATCGAATTTTGATAAAGACGACGGCCAAACTTGTCCATGGTCCTACCCTCTCTGCCAGGAGATAGGGTAGCATAGACCCTGGAAGGATGACTCCTCTTTAAGGAAGATTCCACAAGAAGGGACTGATGAGATATAGTTGGGAGTTCTCAAAGCCCTTGCAATGTACCATTCTATACCTCGATTCCAGCTTGCCTGGAACAGCAGGAATGGCATAAGGAAAAGTACCCCTAGACTGGAAAACAGCTAACGTAATTCCACTCCACAAAAAGGGCTGCAGAACGGAGACAGGAAATTACAGACCGGTGAGTCTTACATCCATAGTGTGCAAACTCATGGAAACACTGATCAAACAGGAACTTGACAAAATTCTAGACAAAGAAAATTTACGCGATCCACATCAACACGGATTTACCAGGGGAAGGTCCTGCCAATCTAATCTGATTGACTTCTTTGATTGGGTAACCAGTCATCTGGATGCCGGTGAGTCCCTTGACGTGATATATTTGGACTTCAGCAAAGCTTTTGATAGCGTCCCACACCGCAGGCTGTTGAACAAACTAAAATCGATGGGATTAGGGGATACATTCACAACATGGGTAAGGGATTGGCTAGATGGTAGGCTTCAAAGGGTGATGGTAAACGGTACCCCCTCCAAAACGTCAGCAGTGATGAGTGGAGTACCTCAGGGCTCCGTCTTAGGGCCGATTCTATTCAATTTATTCATAGGAGATTTGACCCAAGGACTTAGAGGAAAAGTATCACTGTTTGCCGACGATGCCAAACTATGCAACATAGTTGGCAAAAGCAGTGTGCCTGACTTTATGACGCAGGACCTAAGACAGCTTGAACAGTGGTCATCAACTTGGCAGCTGGGCTTCAATGCTAAAAAATGTAAAGTAATGCACCTAGGCAAAAAAAATCCACACAGAACTTACACACTAAATGGTGAAACCTTGTCCAGGACCACGGTGGAACGTGATTTAGGAGTGATCATCAGCGACGATATGAAGGCTGCCAATCAAGTGGAGAAGGCTTCATCCAAGGCAAGACAAATGATGGGATGTATTCGTAGGGGTTTTGTCAGCAGAAAGCCTGAAGTCATAATGCCACTGTACAGATCCATGGTGAGACCTCATCTCGAGTATTGTGTTCAATTCTGGAGACCACACTACCGAAAGGATGTGTTGAGAATTGAGTCGGTTCAGCGAATGGCTACCAGGATGGTTTTGGGGCTCGGGGAACTCACGTATGAAGAAAGGTTGAGGAAACTGCGGATGTACTCACTGGAGGAGCGAGAGAGAGAGGGGACATGATTGAGACCTTTAAGTATATTACTGGGCGTATAGAGGTGAAAGATGATATCTTCAGTCTTACAGGGCCCTCGGTAACCAGAGGACACTCGCTGAAAATCAGGGGAGGGAAATTTCAGGGTGATGCTAGGAAGTACTTCTTCACCGAAAGGGTGGTAGATCATTGGAACGAGCTGCCTCAGCGGGTGATTGAGGCCAGCAGCGTGTTAGATTTCAAGAGAAAATGGGATATTCATGTGGGATCTCTAGGAGAGTAAGAATCAGGGAGTGGGTCATTGGTATGGGCAGACTCGATGGGCTATGGCCCTTTTCTGCCGTCAATTTCTATGTTTCTAAGGAGTCTCCAGGTTTCGTTTGAAAGTCTGAGGAAGAAGTATATTCAGAGGAAGTTTGTGAGACTCTGGCAGGAGGCCGAGGTATACTCATTTCCTTGAAATACTCCTTAGAGTACTTAGAACCAGCGTCCAATTTAAGATCCAGGTCCTCAGACATTTGACGGAGGAAGGATGAAAACGACAATTGATCCGCCAGAGCATGGCCTCGAGAGGGACTAGATGACCTTGAGGCGCCTCGAGTGGAAAATGAAGGTGAGGCCTCTCTGGAGTACTGATATCCCAGCAAATAAACAGACTGGGGCGAAGCACTGGAATCAGCTGAGCCCTCAGGTTCTGCTATTGGTGTCCTGTCTTGAGGAGTTCGAAGCCTCGAAGAACTGGAAGGCCTGGACGAGGAACGCTTCTCTCTGGAGGAGGACCTGCGCCTCGACCGGTGATGAGAGTGCTGCCTGGAAGCAGGTCTCGCACGAGGTCGAGAAGACTTCGCCCTATGCCTCGAAACGGGCAATGCCTTATGTGAGGATATAAGGCTGGAAGCTGTAGATCGAAACCCCATAGACTCAGTGGTTTGGATCAAGGAATCTCGAAGCGCTCCCAAAGGCTCGGCTCCTTGTATGGAGTGTGAGGATTCCAGACGAGACACTCGCAAAGACTCAGCTCCTTGCATGGAGTGTGAGGATTCCAGACGAGACACTCACAAAGACTCGGCTCCTTGCATGGAGTGTGAGGATTCCAGTTGAGACACTCGCAAAGAATCAACTCCTTGTATAGAGTGTGTAGATTCAGCTAAAGACACAGGCGAGGACTCGACCTCTTGTGAGACTGCTGAGTGCCCAGGCTGGACTGCAGGAAGCAGAGTCGAGGCAGGACTATATTTGGTCAGTAACTGAACAAATTCCCGCTCTAAAATGGTCTGGATGGTAACCTGCAATTGTGAATCCGAGTCTGAAACTGGACCACTTGCTGAGGCTAAAGGCTCCGAGGACGAAGAGGAAGAATGCTTCGACTTGGAGGAATGATGTTTGGGTAGCTTGAGGACCACCGCTGGAACTGTCTGCTGAGATATCTGACCTGAGGGAAGCTCAGGAGAAGATTTGGCAGATTTACTCAAGGTCGAGGACATTCCAAACGAGGAAGGTCTGATGAGAGTTGAGGTTGAAGTCGTGGAGGCAGGAGGAACCCCCATAGAAGGCCTGAACGAGTCTGAGGGTCGAGGGTGTAATCGAGGTTTCCATACCAAAAATGTTCTCCACTTGAACTCGACATTTGAGGGCTCGAGGTTGAAGAGTAGAACAGCGAACGCATGACTCAGGCCACAGACACTGAAGTCACCAGCGGTGTGGGTCAGTGAGGGAGATCGCACGCTGGCACTGGCTACACTCTTGAAGCCCGTGACTGGCTGGGACATAGAAGGAAAGATAGCCACCACAAAGTTGAAGCCCGAAGCGTGCGACAGGTCCTGCCAGTAAGTCGACAAAAAATAAAACTCTTTTTTTTTTCTTTTTATAAATAATAAGTAAAAGAAAAGCACAGCGACACGGTAATAAGAAAAATAAAACATGAGCTGCGGAGAAAGAAGGCACTAAGTGAACTAAGTTCAGCGCAGAGCATCAAAGGTGGACTTCTCGGCTCCGTGGAAAACTGAGAACTGAGGAGACGTTCCCTGTGCTGGGCGGGGAAGGCACTCGTGCAGTGTAGCAGACTCAAAACTTCTAAGTTTTCTATAAGCAAGTCTGCTTGCAAGGCTGACCACATCCGAGCTCCGTGAATGACGTCACCCACATGTGAGAATAGGCTGTCTGCTTGTCCTGGGATAAACGAAAGACCGGCAATCTGAACCCAGAGAGAAGTTACCGCTAGGCCCTTCTTCAGGCCATCCTGCAGGAACTCCAGGACCCGAAAAACAGACAGAGCAGCCGGGTTCACCTGTTGCAGGCCATACCAGGCTTGACTGCGGGTTTTGGTTTTTTTAAAATAATATCTACTGTGCAATCCTGAGAGTCCTTAAACACTACTCCTCCATTAGTAGAGAGATTCATGCACCAGGTATCCTGTGCCACGGGGGAATTCACCTTAAGATGCTCAAAACTGCTGAAAAGCAGGAGACGGCAGATAAAGCTTAGATATAACTTGAGGGAGCCGGATAAAGCAGCCTGGGCATCTATTGCTCTGTAACCAGACCAAGAAGAGATGGATGGGACGGGGGAAAAAAAAAGAGGACAGCACATTAGAACGGTCCATGACCGAACACTGTGACGTGGAAAGAGAAGATTCCAATTTATTGCTCTGTCAGAACTCCCGGCAATAAAATGGTGGACAAAGCCATGCTTAAAAGGTCTGCTGATGGAGGGATCCTCACTCAAATCCGGACTCTCAGGACAACCGT
This sequence comes from Geotrypetes seraphini, assembly GCF_902459505.1. Taxonomy (NCBI): domain Eukaryota; kingdom Metazoa; phylum Chordata; class Amphibia; order Gymnophiona; family Dermophiidae; genus Geotrypetes; species Geotrypetes seraphini. Next base: position 406,255,733 of record NC_047084.1, on the reverse strand, counting down.
GCTGATTAGTCCCAGCAAGGGTATCAGCCAGATCTAAAATAAAAGTAGTGTCAAGAAACAAAAGTGGAATAATATCCGTATGGCATAATGCAATCGAGTTCTACCATAGCCGGATGAGAGGGCTCCTGAAACGGGATCTCTTCCACTGGAACAACAGGTTTAGAAGAAAGTGACGCATCTGCTAGCTTTGTTAAACGATCTGGGTCTGAAAAATACACTTTTCAGAGGAGCTGAAAAAAAGTCCAGTGAAAATTCACACCTGGGCTACTGCAGAGCCCTGCTCAGGTGCTCGAAATGCATCAAGAGTCTACAGACTTGGAACACAGGTGTTTGGTGCCAAACTCTAGAACAGCCTCTGGGCGAGATATTTTTCCAAAATCACAGAAACAGGCCGGCACCCCAGTCCTGGAGAACCTGAAGGAGACAAAGCTCCCACTCCCTTCCCTAGTGCGCTACAGCACACGGAATACAATCACTGGTCTGGCACCAATCTGGTGCAATCAATGCACACATTCGACAGATTAGGGGCTGGGGAATCCATTCCAAACAATTTTTAATCAAAACAAAGGATTTGGAGGCAGAAATCATACTTTGAAAAAAAGATTGATTAAAATCCAAGATGGCCACCACCTGCAAATTCGTGCAAAAAACGGCAAAATTAAAATCTGAAAATATAAAATAGCGATTTGGGGCTTGTCGAGGTGGGGAACCTGAACCTTACCCTCAGAAACTCTCAAAAATGAGTTTTAGAGTTTCACAGACCACCCCCGAAGTTCAAGTTTCAAGTTTATTTAAAAATTTGATTTGATCGCAAAATCATAATCCAATGCGATTTACAAATAACGATAAAATTGGGCAAAAAAGAAAAACACATTGATTAAACCAGACAGTTAATACAACTTTTGACCAACCAAACACAACAGGGATAAAAGAAAAAAAAGGATTAAATACAATTTGTAAATTAAATTAAAAAGGCATAGGTAATGAAACATAGGAAATAATGGAGGTATACTCACAGTTACTGAAGTGCCTGCCTGTCAGTCCTTTTCATTGCAGCTAAATGGAGGAAAAGGATTTTCTGTCTCAGAATGGCTCCAAAATGACAAGACTTGAAGATCAATGGACTGCCAGTTGGATGGACACCGCCCCTACAGATCCTCGCCATGCAACTGGGGGCGGGAAACGCAGCTTGCGCCCTGAAACCAAGGAGTTTTACTCAAGATGCATACATCCTACGCTTAAACCCCTGACAAGGTCAGAGGGCAAGTGAGTTTCAAGGGGAATGGGCCCAGAGTCCAGGAAGGGTGGCATACAGCAGGCTGGCTCCACAGATCCACTGATGTTTCTCAGTAAAGCAGCAGTCCGACTCAGTGGGACTGCGTCCTTTCCTCCGACAAGAGGACTACCACAAAGGGGTCTAAAGGCACTTAAGCCACAGAAAAGATGAACTTTAAGCAAAAAAGATGCAGAGCAAATCCAAAAAAGAATTCTGCACAGATTGATGCAGGCTCTAACTCTCTCTCTCTCTGAGGTGGAAGGAGCATGTGCTCAGAAAAGTGTTTAGATTTCTGCAACTCCCGGATTGTGGAAAGGGATTTAACACCTAGCGTACTGAATCTGGAAGGGATGTAACAGAATTGAGCTTTACTCAAGAGTCTCCAAAGTACTAGCCTATCAGCTCTGTCTGTGCAGCTGAAGTGAAGGGAAAGGAATTTCTGCCTCAAATTTTCTCCAAGCAGTCGGATCTTCAACTATACGACCAAAATCTCTTCCCCCATGGAACCTCGCCATGCAATTGATACCCTGAGGGCTCTTACACAAGGTACATACAAGCCTGTGCTTAAAGCCCTGACAAGGTCAGAAGGAAAGCATGCTCCCAGGAGGATGAACCCTGAGCTCTGATGATGGCACATAGCAGGCTGGCTCCACAGGTCCACCCAAAGCTTGCCCTGTGAAGCTGTAGTCCAGCTCTGTGGAACTTGGAGGCGAGGAGGATGGCAGTTTGAGTGCAGAGCTCCTCTCCCTGGACAATCTGCCTGCTTTTAAATATCAGCAGCAGTGGGAGATCAATTGCTTTTACACCTAAGCAGCAACGGGACCAACCCACCAAAAACCCACAGTCCCGGTCCTGCAAAAATATGAGCTCCACCCTCCCTGCAGTCCGCTAGGAAAATCAACTGCTTTTACACCTAAGCAGCAGCAGGACCAGCCACCACTACCAAGAGCCCTTTGCCCCGATCCAGCCAGGCATATGAGCTCCTCCCTCTGCAGTCCATTGGAGAGATCAATCTACCTGCTTTTAAATATCAGCAACAGTGGGAAATCAACTGCTTTTACACCTCAGCAGCAGCGGAACTATCCGCAACTACCAAGAGCACACAGACCCGATCCAACCAAGAGTGTGAGCTCCACCTCCCCCTGCAGTCCACTAGGAAGATCAACTGTTTTTTACACCTAAGCAGCAACAGGACCAGCCACCACTACCGAGAGCCCTTTGCCCAGATCCAGCCAAACAAGTAAGCTCTTCCCCCAGCATTCCGTTGGAAAAATCAATATGCTTGCTTTTAAATATTATCAGAAGTAGGAGATCAACTGCTTTTACACCTAAGCAGCCTATAATAGGAGCCCTCGCCCCGATCCAACCAGGCATGTGAGCTCCTCCCCCTATATCCCATTTAAGAGATCAATCTACCTGCTTTAAATATCAGCAGCAGTAGAAAAACAACTGCTTTTACATACAAGCAGCAGCGAGACCTACCGCAACCACCAAGAGCCCACAGACCCGATCCTGCCAGGAGTGTGAACTCCTCCCCCTGCAGTCCATTGGAGAGATCAATCTGCCTGCTTTTAAATATCAGCAGCAGTGGAGATCAACTGCTTTTACACCTAAGCAGCAACGAGACCAGCCACAACCACCGAGAGCACACAGACCCGATCCTACCAAGAGTGTGAACTCTTCCCCCCATGCAATCCGCTAAGAAGATCGACTGTCGGCTCCGGGCGGCTTTCCCGCAGAGGAGAGAATCCTGCATTCACCGTGGGCCTCATCTGGGGCAGCCTCCTTGGAGCGGCTGGGGCACGGGCAGTGTGTCTGGGAGGGGATGCATGGATGGGAGAACATCGCAGGGGAGGAGACATAGGCATCCTGGGACTGTCTGCCAAGTCTCTTCCCTGAAGAAGCCCTTTCTGGAAACGTCAATCGCTCCTCCTAAACTTACTTGCTCCACTTCATCACTGACGCTGAAACCGTGGATTGAAGACAAAGTTTTATTTTATTTTTCTTTCCAGCTTATGATTTATCTTTAATCTTATCTATTGTTTTGCCTTTTGTCTTTGTTTTGTTCTATTTCTATCATTTAAATTTCTCCAGAATTCTACTGTTCAACGGCTCCCCCTTCTGCTTCTATTCCTTTCTCTCCTCTCTTCTACCTTCCAAAGTATTTAGATCAATGCTGTCTTGTTAAAATGTTTATTTTATTTTTATTTTTCCTCTAACTCTACTTTTCACTTCTCTATTACCCTCCAGGTACTTTAGTTAGATTGTGAGCCTTCGGGACAGTAAGGGAATTTTTCAAGTACCTTTCTTATTTCTAATCTTAATGTATATTTTCTGTAAACCGCTTAGAACCTAACGGATGTAGCGGTATATAAGAAATAAATTACATTACATTACTGCTTCTTTTCCCATGCAGAGAACCCCTCCAAAGGGGTTGCAAGGCACCATAGCTACTAAAAAAAATTAACTTAAGTGAAAAAATAAGAAAAGCAAGCAGAACAGAACAGAAGCACTTCTGCATGGTTTGCTTGCAGAAATGAAAACTACAGGGGGCTCTGTTCCTCAGCCAAGATTTCAGGTTTATTTAAAATTTGGTTGTATTGCTTATAATACTTCTAAACGATGTACATTTTAAAACAGGGTATATTATTATAAAATAAGAACACATAACAAACCGTACAGGGACCAACATGATACAACAGGAAAAGAGGTTGAACTACAATACCGTATTTTCACGCAAATAACACGCACCCGTATAAAACGCGCACACGGATATAGCGCGCAGAAATCACGATGATTTGCACAAAAACTTTGATATACCGCGCTCACGGGTATACCGCGCATGCTGCCCGACGCTCCTTTCGCCCGCCCTGACTTTCCGTGCGCTGTCCCGACTCTCCGTTCACCCCCCCTGACTTCCGTGCACTGTCCCCCCTTGAAGGTCTGTCCCCATCCTGAAAGCCTGATGCCCCCCCCCCCGACGTCCGATACATCCCTCCCCCCCCCGAAGGACCGCCGACTCACCAACAATATCGGGCCAGGAGGGAGCCCAAATCCTCCTGGCCACGGCGACCCCCTAACCCCACCCCGCACTACATTACGGGCAGGAGGGATCCCAGGCCCTCCTGCCCTCGACGCAAACCCCCCTCCCCCCCAAGAACCTCCGACCGCCCCCCAGCCGACCCGCGATCCCCCTGGCGACCCCCACGACCCCCCCACCCCCCTTCCCCGTACCTTTGGTAGTTGGGCCAGAAGGGAGCCCAAACCCTCCTGGCCACGGCGACCCCCTAACCCCACCCCGCACTACATTACGGGCAGGAGGGATCCCAGGCCCTCCTGCCCTCGACGCAAACCCCCCTCCCCCCCAAGAACCTCCGACCGCCCCCCAGCCGACCCGCGATCCCCCTGGCGACCCCCACGACCCCCCCACCCCCCTTCCCCGTACCTTTAGTAGTTGGCCGGACAGACGGGAGCCAAACCCGCCTGTCCGGCAGGCAGCCAACGAAGGAATGAGGCCGGATTGGCCCATCCATCCTAAAGCTCCGCCTACTGGTGGGACCTAAGGCGCGTGGGCCAATCAGAATAGGCCCTGGAGCCTTAGGTCCCACCTGGGGGCGCGGCCTGAGGCACATGGTCGGGTTGGGCCCATGTGCCTCAGGCCGCGCCCCCAGGTGGGACCTAAGGCTCCAGGGCCTATTCTGATTGGCCCACGCGCCTTAGGTCCCACCAGTAGGCGGAGCTTTAGGACGGATGGGCCAATCCGGCCTCATTCCTTCGTTGGCTGCCTGCCGGACAGGCGGGTTTGGCTCCCGTCTGTCCGGCCAACTACTAAAGGTACGGGGAAGGGGGGTGGGGGGGTCGTGGGAGTCGCCAGGGGGATCGCGGGTCGGCTGGGGGGCGGTCGGAGGTTCTTGGGGGGGAGGGGGGTTTGCGTCGAGGGCAGGAGGGCCTGGGATCCCTCCTGCCCGTAATGTAGTGCGGGGTGGGGTTAGGGGGTCGCCGTGGCCAGGAGGGTTTGGGCTCCCTTCTGGCCCAACTACCAAAGGTACGGGGAAGGGGGGTGGGGGGGTCGTGGGGGTCGCCAGGGGGATCGCGGGTCGGCTGGGAGGCGGTCGGAGGTTCTTGGGGGGGAGGGGGGTTTGCGTCGAGGGCAGGAGGGCCTGGGATCCCTCCTGCCCGTAATGTAGTGCGGGGTGGGGTTAGGGGGTCGCCGTGGCCAGGAGGGTTTGGGCTCCCTTCTGGCCCGATATTGTCGTGAAGTCGGCGGTCGTTCGGGGTGGGGGTGCGAGTGGTCCTGCCGGGGGGGGGGATGTATCGGACGTCGGGGAGTCGGCCGGGCAAGAGGGCTTGGGCTCCCTCTTGCTCCGATCGTGGATGCGGGTGTGGGTGGGAGCGCGTGCGAGCGGTCGTTCGGGGTGGGGGTGCGAGTGGTCCTGCCGGGGGGGGGGGATGTATCGGACGTCGGGGAGTCGGCCGGGCAAGAGGGCTTGGGCTCCCTCTTGCTCCGATCGTGGATGCGGGTGCGGATGGGAGCGCGTGCGAGCGGTCGTTCGGGGTGGGGGTGCGAGCGGTCCTGCTGGGGGGGTGAATCGGGCGTCGGGCGGGGTGGGAACTATGTTTTAAAACTTTGGTATACCGCGCTCACGCATATAACGCGCGAGGGGTATGCGCGGTAGGTAAAAACGCGTATAACGCACGCGTTATATGCGTGAAAATACGGTAGTTATAGAAAAAAACAGTCTAGGGAAGCACATAATTTCTGATGTCTCCTGAGCTGTTTACTAGAGAATGACACAGGGGAAAAATCTGTCCCCATCACTGGACCACCATCCCCTTCACCGCCCCGTCCCCACCCCCGCCGTCCCCTTCACTGCTCCGTCCCTGCAGCATCCACCCTTCCCTCACCACCATTCAGCAGTCTGAGAATCTCCCTCTCTCTCCCTTACCTTCGCGGCGTAAAGAAACTTAAGGGAGGGAAGGCACACAGTCACCGATGGCACGCACGGCCCCCTCCCTCCCTCCGGCCAAATCTATCTCCCCCCCCTTACCTTTGCAGCGCTTTAGAAAAGAAACTGATGTCGCACGTGTATGGGCAGAAGCTTCTCCTCTGACAATTGTTATTTTATAAACACAAATAAAACAGAGCAAGGTTCAACAAAACCCATCTCCCCTCCCTTTCACAAATATCCCCTTCACTATTGTGAAAACTGAACAAACCAAATTACTACAGAATGCTACATAGAAAAATCAAGCTAACAGAATACTTTGTCACACATGGCAAGAATAATGTTAGGGGAGTGCAACTAGGGCAACTGCCCCCTGGTCAAAGAGAGAGCCCTAAGCCAGCTGGAAGCTAAAGTAGCACAGCCTGGACTTTGTGGTCCCCAGTTCTAGCAGGATACATATTTCAAATCTGAAATATTCTAATCACAAAATATAAAATAAATTTATTTTTTTTCTTTTTGTTGTCTGGTAATTTTATTCTTCAAATCACATTGGTCTCAGGCTTTGGTTTTAGGTTCCTTCTGTCTTCATCATGGCAAGGCTGGCTCCTGAAGGTAAAATAGGCACAAGAGGAGCTGAAGAGAAGATGCCGAGTCTGACATGGGTGCAATTTTTTTTACCACAGGAGTAAGACTTTTCACCGCTCCCACGGGGTGGTAAAAGGTCTTGTCCCCCATTCCCATGGGGCAGTGAAAGGTCTTGTCCCCATTCCTGCGGTAAACCAATTGCAAATGTCTCCATTCCTGCAGGTTTACTGTGGTAACTCGCGGTTTACCGTGGTAAATGGTCCCCGTGTCATTCTCTACTATATACTTTAAAAAGAAGTTTCATACATTTGATTCTTAAGTGTGAAAAGCGCCTTTGAATAAAAAAGGCTTTAAGCTGCTCTTAAAGCGATCGAGCTTTTGTTATTCTCTGAGATGAGAGGGTAGAGTATGCCACAGCTGCGGAGTATAAATTGTGAATATTACGTTTCTTCGAGAATTAATGATTTTTAAGGAGGGAATTACATACAGATTGTGATCTGCCAATCATAAGGTTCTCATTGGTGTCTATGGAATTAAGAGTTTATCCAGGAATGCTGGTAAGTTTGATTGTCGTATTTTAAAACAGAGCAAAATTATTTTATATGTAATCCGATGAGATAATGGCAACCAGAGGGCGTTTTGTAGAAGGGGCGTCAGATGATCAAATTTTTTTGAATTAATAATGAGTTTTACAGATGCGTTTTGGATTAACTGTAAGCATCTTAGTTGGATCTGGGTGACGTTTTTATATAGCGAGTTACAATAGTCTAGTCTAGAGATGACAAGAGAGTGGGCTAGGGTGTTTAATGTGGTTGTTCTAGAATCTTTGCAATTGATCTAATCATTCAAAGCTTATAAAAACAGCTTACCACAAAACTTATTTGATCACAGTATAATTTTGAATCTAATCTGATGCCAAGAATTTTGATGTTATACACCACTTCTAGGGTTATACTATTGATTTGAATTTGTGCCAATAGAGATATTCCTTCCTTCCAGGATTTTGCTATGTTTAGCGCCAGCATATTTTCCCTCATCCATAAGCTGATTTTCTTAATTTTCTCATTTATTTCTTGAATTTGGTTAGGATTTTCTGAATCTATTTGATGCAAGAGCTGGATATTATCTGCATATGCATAGGGTGTAAAACTTATGGATTGGCATAGGGTAATGAGAGGAACAAGAAATACATTGAAGAGTAACGGTGATAATATTGATCCTTGAGGTATGCCATAGAGCACAGTTACTTACAGTAACAGGTGTTATCCAGGGACAGCAGGCAGATATTCTTAACGCATGGGTGACGTCACCGACGGAGCCCCGGAACGGACCTTTTTAACTAGAAAGTTCTAGTTGGCCGCACCGCGCATGCGCGAGTGCCTTCCCGCCCGACGGAGGAGTGCGTGGTCCCCAGTTAAGATAAGCCAGCTAAGAAGCCAACCCGGGGAGGAGGGTGGGACGTAAGAATATCTGCCTGCTGTCCCTGGATAACACTTGTTACGGTAAGTAACTGTGCTTTATCCCAGGACAAGCAGGCAGCATATTTTTAACGCATGGGTGACTTCCAAGCTAACAGAGAGGGAGGAGGGATGGTTGGCCATTAGGAAAATAAATTTTGTAACACAGACTGGCCGAAGTGTCCATCCCGTCTGGAGAAGGCATCCAGACAGTAGTGAGTAGTGAACGTGTGAACTGAGGACCAAGTGGCAGCCTTGCAGATTTCCTCGATGGGCGTGGAACGGAGGAAAGCCACAGAAGCAGCCATAGCTCTGACCCTGTGGGCCGTGACAGCACCTTCCAGTGAGAGACCGGCCCGAGCATAACAGAACGCAATGCAGGCAGCAAGCCAGTTGGAAAGCATCCGTTTAGAGACAGGACGACCTAGACGGTTAGGATCGAAGGTCAGAAAGAGCTGAGGAGACGAGCGGTGAGCCCTGGTACGGTCAAGTTAGTATGCAAGGGCACGCTTACAATCCAGCGTGTGCAACGCCTGTTCCCCAGGATGAGAATGGGGTTTAGGGAAAAAGACCGGCAACACAATGGACTGGTTGAGGTGAAAAGCCGAGACCACCTTGGGGAGGAATTTAGGGTGGGTACGCAGAACCACCTTGTCATGGTGAAAAACAGTGAACGGTGGATCGGCGACCAGTGCATGCAGCTCACTAACCCTCCTGGCAGAGGTGATGGCAATGAGGAAAAGCACCTTCCAAGTTAGAAGTTTGAGCGAAGTCGTGGCAAGAGGCTCAAAAGGAGGTTTCATGAGGGCTGATAAAACCACATTTAGGTTCCAGACGACAGGAGGAGGCTTCAGAGGTGGTTTGACATGGAAGAGGCCTCTCATGAACCGGGAAACCAGAGGATGAGCCGTGAGAGGTTTTCCGAGGATAGGCTCATGAAACGCAGTGATGGCACTGAGGTGGACTCTGATTGAGGTAGACTTGAGGCCAGCATCGGACAGAGAGAGCAAATAGTCCAGTACAGTTTCCACCGCCAATGAGGTGGGATCGTGATGATGCAGGAGACACCAAGAGGAAAACCGGGTCCACTTCTGATGGTAACATTGAAGAGTGGCCGGTTTCCTGGAGGCATCCAAAATGCGACGGACAGGCTGAGACAGATTCTCTGGAGAGGTCAGCGCGAGAGAAACCAAGCTGTCAGGTGGAGCGAATACAGATTGGGATGTAGTAGAGACTGATGCTGCTGTGTAAGTAGAGTAGGAAACACAGGAAGAGGAATGGGCTCCCTGGAGCTGAGCTGAAGCAGAAGGGAGAACTAGTGTTGTCGAGGCCACCGAGGGGTGATGAGAATCATGGTGGCCTTGTCCCTGCGGAGTTTGTATAGCGTCCGCAACATCAGAGGGAGTGGAGGAAAGGCATAGAGGAACCGATCCGTCCAGTCGAGCAGGAATGCATCCGGGGCCAGACGGTGGGGAGAGAAGAGTCTGGAACAGAACTGGGGCAGCTGATGGTTGTGAGGAGCTGCAAAGAGGTCCACCTGTGGAGTGCCCCAGCGAGCAAAGATGGAGCGGAGTGTTGGAGGGTCCAGAGTCCACTCGTGAGGTTGAAGGATGCGGCTGAGATTGTCGGCCAGGGAGTTCTGTTTGCCCTGGATGTAGACAGCCTTGAGGAAGAGACTGTGGTCCGTGGCCCAGGTCCAGATGCGGAGAGCCTCCTGACAGAGGAGGCAAGATCCGGTGCCGCCTTGCTTGTTTATGTAGTACATGGCGACTTGATTGTCTGTGCCTGAGGGCAGAGAAGGTGCTGGAAGGCCTTGAGAGCATAGAACATGGCTCTGAGTTCCAGAAAATTGATGTGATGTTGACGCTCCTGAGGGGTCCAGAGTCCCTGGGTGCGTAGATCTCCTAGGTGAGCTCCCCACGCATAGGGGGAGGCATCCGTGGTTATGATCATGGAGTGAGGGGGTAGATGAAGGAGTAGACCCCTGGAAAGATTGGAGGAGTTCAACCACCATTGAAGAGATTGCTGAAGAGACGATGTCACAGAGATGGGATGAGAAAGAGGATCCGTGGTCTGTGACCATTGGTTGGCTAGAGTCCACTGAGGTGTCCTGAGGTGGAGTCGCGCCAGAGGAAGTACATGGACCGTCGAGGCCATGTGGCCCAAGAGGACCATCATCTGTCGAGCTGGGATGGTTTGATGAAGGAGCACCTGACGACAGAGGTGGAGCAGGGTCCGGTGTCGGTCGGAGGGGAGAAACGCCCTCATCAGAGTGGTGTCGAGAACTGCTCCGATGAATTGAAGTCGCTCTGTGGGAAGCAGATGCGACTTGGGGTAGTTGATCTCGAACCCCAAGAGATGGAGGAAAGAGATGGTGTGATGAGTGGCTTGCAGCACAAGTGGAGACGTAGTTGCTTTCACCAACCAATCGTCCAAGTAGGGGAACACCTGGAGGTTGTGAGACCTGAGGAAGGCCTCTACCACAATAAGGCACTTGGTGAACACCCTGGGCGATGATGCGAGGCCAAAAGGTAGTACCTTGTACTGATAGTGGCGGTGCTGAATCTGAAAGCGGAGGTAGCGACGTGAATTCAGATTGATGGGGATGTGAGTGTAGGCCTCTTTGAGGTCCAGGGAACATAGCCAGTCGTTATGAGAGAGAAGAGGGTAAAGCGTGGCCAGGGAGAGCATTCTGAACTTCTCTTTGACCAGACACTTGTTGAGGTCCCGGAGATCGAGGATGGGGCGGAGGTCTCCTGTCTTCTTGGGAACCAGGAAGTAGCGGGAGTAGAATCCCTGACTCCTTTGGTCCTGAGGCACCTCTTCGATGGCATTGAGAAGAAGGAGGGATTGGACCTCCCTCAGGAGGAGGGGGGTTTGGGAGGAGTGAGAAGCAGACTCTACGGGAGGATTGTCTGGTGGAAGAGTCTGGAAGTTGAGAGAGTAGCCGTGGCGAATGATGTTGAGGACCCATTGGTCTGATGTGATGACCTCCCAACGGCTGAGGAAATGCTGGAGGCGACCTCCGATAGGCTGAGGAAGAGGTAATGATGTTGGGAAACTAGCTATGCCCTGGAGAAAAGAGTCAAAAGGGCTGAGATGGTTTTGACGGAGGTAGAGGCTTGGCAGGTTGGTGAGACTGAGAGCGAGCCTGGGTTTGATGTTGTTGCCGAGGTCGGCGTGGCTGCTGTTGAGGCGGGTTGAGAGGTCTGGCCGAGAACCTGCGTTGGTAAGAAGACTGTTGCCTGTAGGGGCGAGCAGGTGGAGTCTTCTTTTTAGGTTTGATCAGAGTGTCCCACCTGGTCTCGTGTGCCGAGAGCTTCTGGGTGGTCGAGTCCAGGGATTCTCCGAAGAGTTCATCACCCAGACAAGGTGCGTTAGCCAGGCGGTCCTGGTGGTTAATGTCTAGGTCAGAGACTCTCAGCCATGCCAAACGGCGCATGGCCACCGCCATGGCAGATGCGCGAGAGGTCAGCTCAAATGAGTCGTAGATGGAGCGAACCATGAATTTCCTGAGTTGGAGGAGGCTAGAAATATGTTGCTGGAAAAGAGGGACCTTACGTTCAGGAAGATATTTCTGTAAGGAGGAGAGCTGTTGCACCAGATGCTTCATGTAGAAGGAGAAGTGGAAGGTGTAGTTGTTGGCTCTATTGGCTAACATGGCATTTTGGAAAAGGCGCTTACCAAATTTATCCATGGTTTTTCCCTCTCTGCCAGGAGGGGTGGAAGCATATACACTGGAACCCTGAGATTTTTTCAAGGTAGATTCCACCAGGAGGGACTCGTGGGTCAATTGAGGTTTATCAAACCCTGGGATGGGGATAACCCGGTATAAGCTATCCAATTTACGAGGGGCTCCAGGAACCGTGAGGGGAGCTTCCCAGTTTTTATAGAAAGTTTCCCGTAAGATGTCGTGGACGGGCAACTTCAGAAATTCTTTGGGAGGTTGCTCAAATTCTAGGGCATCAAGGAAAGCCTGAGACTTTTTAGAGTCGGACTCCAAGGGAATGGAAAGAGCTGCTGACATCTCCCTAAGGAATTTGGAGAAAGAGGATTGCTCTGGTTTGGAGACGGTGTCGGTCATGGAGGGTTCTTCATCGGTTGATGAAGCGTCCTCCTCGGTACCGTGAGGGGAATCTTCCCACAAATCTGGGTCCCTAACGTCGGGGTGCATACGTTTGGACATCGGTGTGGAGGGCTCGGCATGGTGGGTCTTTGAAAGAGATTTGCCTGAGCGCACCGAGGCGGTACCGGGTGAGGAAGACCGATGTCGTTCCTGGGACCGGACAGGGTCGGCAGCATCACGTGTACGTACTGTAGGTGTTTCTGCCAAGAGCACCGGCATGGAAGTATTAATCGGTACCGAGGGGGTCGACACCGATGGGACAGTGTGAGGCTTGGACCGGTCCTGTACCGGAAGGTGCGGTGCCAGCAACGCCGGCAACAGTTGTTGGAGCTGTTGTTGCAGCTGCTCCTGTAACTGTGTTTGGAGTATGGCCGCGATGCGGTCGTCCAGGGGAGGCACCGGTACCGCTTTTTTCTTCTTCGGTACCGTAGGTGCCGCTCTACGCTCCGGCGATGAGGAGGCCGATGATGAGGCACTCACCGAGATCGGAGCGGAGCGTTTGTGGGGCCGGTGCGGCGCCGGGAGGGCCGGTGTCGCAACCGTGGCAGGAGGGCGCTCAAGGGAAGTGGGAGGCTTCTTAGCCGGCTTACCTGGGCCCAACGACCCCGAGGAAGGGTCCGGTGGTGTCGATGTCGTCGGTGCCGACTTTTGTGGTGC